>NC_135311.1:123134116-123463005 GCF_048772815.1 Callospermophilus lateralis | reverse complement strand
CAGCCTCTGGAGAGAGCAGCTGGGATTACAGGCATGTGCCCCTGCCCTGGCTGCCCTTCTGTCCTTGTACTTAAATGGATTTTGTAAACAGGATAAAGCTGGGTCTTGCTTTTCAAAACCCACTCTGACAGTCTATTTATTTGTGCCATTGGCATTTAAAGTGATTTTAGTCAACCATGCTGGTGACTGTTTTCTGTCTGTGGCGCTTGTTCTTTTTTCCGCCACATGGTGAAAGGTTATGTGTGGAAAAGGCCTGTGTGGAGCTAAGCATCCAGAAAGGGTCATCTCAGGTGGACCTTTGGATTGCTTTTGGCTGCTTCCTGTTTGGGAAATTTCCTACTGTGTGTATTTTTGTGGGTATTAATGCTTATTGTTTTCCACTGAAGAAACTAAATGAGCCACTCTCTTTCTCTTTATTCTTTAGCATCCAGTACTGGGATGACCTGGGCTTGGCCAAATGGGTGTTCTTGGGTTAATGGTATTGTCCTGCAGCAATTTAGAACTTTTTATTAAAGAAAAGCAGATAGTAGAGAAATCCTGCTTGACTTTGATCTGGGTTCATTCTTTGTAAATTCAAACGACATGTCTTCCTGTAAGTATCACAAATAATGTTTTACAAAGGAGAATCAGAGAATCATAGTTTTGTCACTAGCTGTGCTACATCCCCTCTCTGAGCTTTCCTTTATAATTTAAAATGGGCTTATGTAATAAGGTACATTAAAAACACCTAGCTCATAATAGATGTTGGTGGCAAATGAACCAACCTTACGCTTTCTCCTTTCAGTTTCTCAAGGTCTTTGTTTGACTGGACTATGGGGGATGAGGAGGTGCCAAGAATTACTTAACTTTGGCCTCAAATGTTATTATTATCCTTGACTTGATTTGTTGACTAGAGGACGCTAAGGAGCCTGGGAACTACTTAAGTGGTAGAGCACTTTGCCTATCATATGTGCAAGGCCCTGGGTTCAATCCCCAGCACTGCAAAACAGTACCCCTAGGGGTTTTGTTCAGAAGTCTCTTGGCTTAGACATGAACACCTACTGGTGGTCACCAGTCAGTATCTGGCCCACAGGTTCTCAGTATTTATACGGTCCAAGCTCAAACCCACCTGTCCAGTGCCTGGAATGGTACCCAGCCTACAGAAAGCATTCTGAATGCTGACCTTACATTGGGGTGGCTGGATGGCATGCTGATCATGAAAGTGAAGATTCATAGCAAGTTCAACCAAAGCACAGAAGAAACAACTCTATCGAAGAACTCACTGGTGATGCTGATTTTCCAAATGGCTTCTTTGGAATCCGAATCCCAGAACCACAAATTCTGGGAAACTTGTTTTTATTCTGCAGAGCAAGATAAATCCTTGGGAAGTGCTGACCATGGGTTAGCCCAAGGAACAAAACAGCCACGACAAACTTTTTGTTAAGGAAGGAGAAATTGAGTCACCTCAGGAAATGCAATTGTGATTCAAGCACCATGAAATTTTGTCAAGCAAAAATAGTCTTTATTCAAATTTAATGGAAACAGGGGTCACTATACTTTGCAAGACGGGGAAAAATAAAATTAAAAAAAATTCTTTTCTTTTCTTTTCTTTTTTTTTTAATATAAAACAATATAATCACAATACCAGAATATGGAACTCTACAGTTTATTTCCTATGGGTTACTGCAGGTATCAATTTTCCTCGACTGTGCTATTCACAACTTTGTTAGGTCCAAAAATATGAAACCAAAATGGTAGGAAACTGAAGACTTAGCACTTTCACTAAATGGCATACATCAAAGGGAGTCAATTCAAGGGCAAAAATGGTTGAACTCACCATACCTACCTATGCCATCATTCCAGCCTTAAAGCCGTCCAGGTGCCGAGCTCCCTGTGGGAAAGGCCAGGCCTGAGAGCCGAGGCATTTTGGATATTCTACTGTGGGCCATGAGGAAAGGGGGTTTCAAAGATTTTTTTTTTTTTTTCAGTCGAGCAGGAAGGCCTGGCGCCAGGAGGCTTTACTGAGAGGAAGCACTTAGATTTAACAATTATAGACACACCATTAGGGGAGTTAAAAATGTACAGCAGTGACGTAGGTTCTACTTCAATCACTTGTGCTACGGCTACCAAACATGTACAAAAGACTTCTCGGGTAGTTCCAGCCGTGGTTGTAGCCAGTTAGGACCTTGAGTGGGACCGAGACCGAGACCGGGAGGGCGACCTGGAAGCAGACCTGGATCGAGACTTGGACCGAGATCGGGTTTTTGAAGCTGACTTTGATCTGGAGCGTGATTCTGATGGCGGGTTTGGTTTCGATTTGGAATTGGATCTCGACCTGGACCGGGTCTCGGGGTTGGGGACAGCAGCTTCACCCTCTCCTCTGCCTTCCCTCTGGGCAGACTCGGCCTTGGCATGTTCCCGCTCCTTTGACACGGAGCGAGAAGGCGACCTGGACTGCGAGCGGTCCTCTTCCTTCTTCTTTTTCTTGCTGCTGCTACCGCCTGACTTGCTGTCGCGCTTGCTGCTGCGCTTCCTGCTCCGCTCGCTCTTGCTGCGGCTGCGACTGCGGCTGCGGCTCTCCTCTCTGCTTCTCTTCCTGCCCTTCCTCTTGTCTTTGCTTTTGCTGCGGCTCCGGCTGCGGCTGCCCCCTTTGCTCCTGCTCCTGCTGTGGCTCCGGCTCTTGAGGAGGCTCTTCTCCTGGCTCCGGCCCTTCTCCTGGCTGCGGCTCCGGCTCCTGCGCTTCTCTTCCTCTACCCTCCGCTCCTGACTGCGGCTCCTGCTTTTGCTCTTACTTTTATGGCGGCTGGGACTCCGGCTCTTGGGTTTCCCGGTGCTGTCGCTGTTCTGGACTTTGTCTTCGGCGTGGTCTTTGCTCTTGCTGCGGCTCTTGTCGGCGCTGCGGCTGCGGCTGCGGCTCTTGTCATCCTTGCTGGGACTCCTGCTTTTCTCCTTCTTGCTGCGGCTGCGGCTCTGGCTGCGGCTGCGGCTCTTGCTCCGGGAGTGGGAGCCTGACCTGAGGAGACACGGGGTGACGTCACTCCTCATGTAATCAGGAGAGGAACAGATCCGGGGCTCTGCAGAGCTCACCCCCAATATAAGAGCTAGCTGCCCCGGCCAAGGACGGTCTTCTGGACCCCCACAATTCTAATGTGGACCTGGAAAAGCCAGGCTGAGGGGGAAGGGCCACTCAGCTAAAACCCAAGGGAGACATGGTGCAGTGCTCCCTGCTGACACCCGCGTGCTCCAGGCAGACCCACCTGGACCGGGATCGGCTCTTAGAATGACTGCTTTTGCTACTGCCACTTCGGCTTCTGCTCTTCCGTGAATGTCTGCTCCGAGAGCGAGACCTGTGGGGAGAAAAAAATTGTTCTTAAAATTGCTGATGAAGGGCTGATTTAGATTCAACCAAGACATTCTTTAAGTCATCTGGACACACTCACCCTGTGGTCTAGGCCCACAGACCCAGTCCCCTGCAAACACTGAAGCTTGTCCCACCTCTGATTGGGAGCCCACAGCTCCCCCGCCTTTGCTGGGTTCCTTATCTCCACCAACACTACTGTGATTTGCCCAGTTCCTCACTCCAGAGGCCTCAGTGATCCCTGACCCCAACCCTCACACCTTGATGTCTTGCCTCCTCCACCTTCTGCCATCTACCTGTGGCCTCTGTGTCCATCAACCTTCGCTGCTGCCATGAGGGCCTCCCATGTGCCTTTCTGCAAATGCTTCTGCCCTTCACCGGCCCCTCTCTTCCTCACTGTGACTTATTTCTACTGGGCCACATCACATCCTCAGCCCTTTTTATTTTTAAACAGGGACTTGCTAAGCTGCTGAGGCTGTCTTTGGACTTACAATCCTCCTGCCTCAGCCTCCTGACCTGCTGGGATTACAGGCATGTGCCACTGTGCTCGGCCACAGAGCACTTATAAAAAGACAGACTCTCCAAAAGCTTTAGAAAACCTTTAGCAAGTCCAGTCTGTGGACTTTCACTATTCCTACTGAATGGTGACCAGTGTTCCTTAGGGAAACGACTGATCCCAGGTACAGGGCAGGAAGCGCACAAGATGGGCCTAGAACATCTCATTGTGACAGGCAGGAAAGTGTTCAGAGCCTCCTGGGCACCATCACCTATGAAGGACTTTTGCCAAAAATGTCTTAAGTTGTATCTTACTCCAGCCTCTATAGAGCTCCCTCTCAGCTTATAGGAAGTCCAGGGAAGAAGCTCTTAGTACCACGACACCAAGAAGAAACAGATCAATCCAGAATGTGGGATAGTATTAAAAAGCTTAAAAATAAAAGGAAAGGGGCTGGGGTTGTGGCTCAGTGGCAGAGCACTTGCCTACCATCTGTGAGGCACTGGGTTCAATCAAATAAATAGACAACTTTACTTTATTTGTAAAATAAATACATATCCCCTGCAACACAAAACAAGGTCTGTTCCAGGGTGGGGAGGATTATTGGGGGAAAACTGGTAGGTCTGTTCCAGGGTAAAAAGATCTAACCCTTTGTAATACATGACTGCATTGAATCCTGGTCAGGATAACAAAACATCCATGGAGCAACTAGGGAGGCATGAATTATGACTGATGAAATTACACACTGTTCATGTTTTTAGCCAAGAACCTAGAACTGTGGTTCATCATCTTTAGAGACAAATGTATGGGGTAAAGTGCTATAATTTCTGCACTTTTTCAAATGTAAAATGTATACTGTGTATAAAAATACATATACGAGCTGAGTGTGGTGGCATATACCTGGAGGAAGCAGAGACAAGAGGATTGCCAAGTTCAATGCCAGCCTCAGCATTGGTGAGGTGCTAAGCAACTCAGTGAGATCCTGTCTCTAAAAAATTATAAAACAGGGCTAGGGACATGGCTCAGTGGTTGAATGCCCCTGAGTTCAATCCCTGGTACCAAAAAACCCTCCCAAAACATATACAAGCATGTATATGGGGGGAGGAGAGAGAAAGGAAACAAGGCAAAAATACTGTTAAAGCCAGAAGGAGGGGCATACAGGTATTTGTGAACTAGTCTTTTATGTCAGAATAAAGTTTTGCCGGAGCCATGCACAGTGGCACATGCCTATAATCCCAGCGGAGGAGGATCATGAGTTCAAAACCAGCCTTAGTAATAGCGAAGCATTAGGCAACTTGGTGAGACCCTGTTTCCAAATAAAACACAAAATAGGGCTGGGGATATGGCTCAGAGCCCCTGAGTTCAATCTCTGGCACCCCTACCCTGCAAAAAAGGTATGGGGAAATAATAAAGTGTATAAAAATCAAACAAGACATGGATGACTGGAGACACAGGAATCAACCTGAAGGATTCCACTGGCTATAGACAGAACAATCTGAGGATTAAAATATTATGATGCAAAGATGAAACATCAAACACACGTGTAAGAACTCATTCCTAATGATTCTAAGTGATTACCCTCATCAATTTTGGAAGCTGCTAAGTGACACTAACATTCTACAAGTTGGTGAAGTTAGGATGGCTCAGGATGACAATTCCTGAGCACACTGAGCCATCACTCAAAGTAGGATGTAAAAATAGATCCCATAAACTGTATGTCAGGGAGTATACACAAAGTGTTACCAACAAAGTGGTCCTGCTAAAATATGTCCTTTCTCTAATGCCTCGATATAATTTTAGCTGGGCACGGTGGTACACAACTAAGATTCTAGCCTGCTCAGGAGGCTGAGGTTGGAGAACCTCAAGTTTGAGGTGAGCCCCACAGCCCCAGCAAATTAACAAGGTTAAAAAGGACCATAGATATAGCCCAGTGGTACAACACCACTGGGTTCAATCCCCTGCACCACAAAACAAAACAAAAAAAGGATCCAACTATCCAACTATGAGTTCACAGGAAATGGCGGGCCGGTGGGGGGCGGGCACGTGGGCGGAGAGAACTCCATGGGATTAAGGGCTGTCTAGACTTGCTTTAAAACAACAGATTAGGAGTAGGTGAGGCGAGACTGGCAAAATAACAATTATTGAAGCTGGGAATGGTAGTGGGAGTCAAAGTTCATTAAATAATTTTTCTCTAATGTTTTATATATTTGAAAAATTTTCCATAAAAAAAGTTTAAAAATAACAAAATCCAAATATCATGCAAGTCTCCAGTGATACTAGACTCTTACATCCTAAACCTGGCTGTTCAGTGTGATCTGATCCCTCTCCCCACTTGTCCCAAGGCACAACCACCTGTTCATTACTCATATTAGTCTTTCTGCCCTGGGAGAAATGCTGTCCCACCCCAGGTCTTCAAGAACACCCTTACTTCTGCTAGAACAACCCCCTTCTCCCCCAACACATCTACCCACTGTCTCTAATCCATCTTTTCGGATCAGCTTCTAGAACATGTCCTTAGGGAAGCCTCAGCCAACTCTCCAGATTGGCGTGCTATATTTCCTTCAAAAAACCCGTCTCAATGGCAATTATTTGCTTAATTTCTGTCTTCTCTCCAGGGCAGAGATCAGATTTGTTTTGCTCACCACTGTCTCCCAGATGCTTAGTTCCATGCCTGGCCTGTTGGCAGAGCAACTGCTAAATACAATAGTCTTTACTCTTAAGTAGCTGTTGTAACCAAGGAACCAGGGGCCATGTATGTCCCCCAGTCACCATATGATGGGGGCCCCCAGAAGAAACGTAAAAGGCCACTGATTTCCTGCCTTAGAAAAGGGACTTTACTTATGTTTGTACTCATGATGTAAGAAGAGTTCAGGAGTTTTACAAATAAATGTTCAGGTCAAAGTACTTAGTTATTGAACCACATGTAATCATGCTGCTCAGAACCCAAAGGGGGAACATCAGTGGATCACCTGTGTGCTCATTAATGAACAGATGTGATAGCCAACACACAAAACACATTCTCAACAGTACCTTGAATGACTACGGCTCCTGGAGTAAGACCGGCGCCGTCTAGAACCTGGCTTGTCTTCAACTAATCTGATTTTTCTGCCATTGACTTCAGTTCCATCCAATTTTTCCAAAGCTCTTTTCATATCAGAATAAGATACAAATTCAATCACCCCTTCATTTTTGCGTCCCTTGTGAGCATCTGCATAGGTCACTTCTCCTGCCTGACGCATATAATCCTAAAGAAAAAATAAAATTCTTGAATATTAGGACACATTTTGCCAAAAAATTTAATGTAATCATTGTAGTGAAATTTTCTTTTAAGAAATATGAGCTTCCCACAGAATAAAGTTTATGCTTAAATATTTCCATCTAACCTCCAACTACCCATTGAGATCTAAGCACCAGGCATTAAGTAGTCGGTAGAGACAAATAAGTATGAAAATTTTCAACTGGGCATGATGGTACATGTCTATAATTCCAGCGACTCAGAAGGCTGACCCAGGAGGGTCACAAGTTTGAGGCCAACCCCAGCAACTTTAGCTTAATCAAGATCCTGTTTCACTATAAAAATAAAAAATAAAAAGGGTTGGGGATGTAGCCCAGTAGTAAAGCATCCCTAAGTTTAATCCCCAACACCAAAAACAAATAAATTAAGAGAAATTTTCTTTAACTAAAAGTTTATATATTCATAGATAATTTTATTTAACTATAATTTTCTAAGTTTTATAATGGCAAGTTCTTTGTTTACAGAAGCTCATGTTTAAGTTAGGTCTTTTACATTTCACCATATATCTATGTTTGAAAACGTACAGATATTGGCAAAATATAAGCAAATCCATAGGAATTATAAAAACTGTTACATTGTCTTTTTTTTTAAAAAAATATATTTTTTTAAATTTATTTTTTAGTTTTCGGTGGACACAACATCTTTGTTTCTATGTGGTGCTGAGGAATGAACCTGGCTGCCCGCATGCCAGGCGAGCGCGCTACCACTTGAGCCACATCCCCAGCCCCTACATGGTCTGTTTAATGAAAGTCTAAAAGGCAACAGAACTCTATTTCTTCTCTGGTTGAAAGTGGCATGACCATCCATGTCCCATCATGACCACAAGTCTCTTTCCTCATTCTCTTTCAGGACTCAATATGGTCCAATGAGAGAATATAACTAAGCTTACTGCTAGCTTTCCCTCATTTCTTTTTTCTATTTTTTTTTTTTTTTTTGGTACTAGAGATTGGACCCAAGGGTGCTTTACTATTGAGCTACTTCCCCAGTACTTTTTCTAGGATTTCCCAACTTTTGATACTTTTAGGTTATACCCAGTTCTTTGCTATTATTCATAATCCAGTCAAGAACATCTCTGTACAAGAATGTCTTTATTCAGCAGAATCATCTGCAGGAGAAGGGGTTCTGGGTAAAAGGGAGGGAGCCATCCAGATTGGGATACACCTGATGGTAAATGAGGATGCTGGTCACAGGCCAAGACTGGGGCTGCTCTGGCAAAGGGAGATATGGAGTCACTCTGGTGAAAGACCTGAAGAAAATCACTTACTTTTGAGTTATCCTGCCATATTTCCAAAGTAGTAATAGCTAACATATCAAATGCTTACCATACTGTACAGCAAGTATGTTTTAGGTAACTCAGTCCTAATTAAACCACATGAGGTATTTAATCATCACCTCCATTTTACAGATGTAGAAAATAAAATACAGAGAAGTTAAGTAAACTGCTCAAGGTCATTCAGGTAGTAATGATCTGGGGCCTGAACATAACCAGTTACAGGAGTAACTGGGATATAGGTGTGTGCACAGTTCTTGGTTAGACCTTAATTTTAAAAAATATTTTGCTGTAGATGGACAACAACTTCATTTTGTTTGTTTGTTTATTTATTTATTTGGTGCTGAGGATCACACCCAGTGCCTCACACATGTGAGGCAGGCGCTCTGCACTGAGCCACAACCCCACCCTAGACCTTAATTTTTGATACCAAAATTATTTCAAGATAAATATTCCCTAAAAATTGAATAAGCCTTATGAAAGAACATAGGTTAGATAGCCAATTTCACCTACGTAGATCCATACTGGAAACTGACATAAATTTCCATGTTATGTGTCTCCAGAAGCATTGGGGGTTCTACCCTTTCTTTTTATAAGAAATCACACTAGAATCTCTCTATAATACTGTCTACAGAGGAACATTTCACAAAACATATTTTTCTTTAGAGCAATGGTCTAATAATAGTTTGAGTGAAATTCTGATATATTCCTATGGAAGCTTTAATTGGAGAATTTCCAAATATCTACTGAAGCTTTCAAACCTGTAACACCCTTACATCTGTGTATGCCTAGGCCCTCAAAAATTTACCTGTTTCCTAATTTAATTTATAATCATCTGGGGCTGGGGATGTGGCTCAAGCGGTAGCGCGCTCGCCTGGCATGCGTGCGGCCCGGGTTCGATCCTCAGCACCACATACAAACAAAGGTGTTGTGTCCGCCAATAACTAAAAAATAAATATTAAAAACTACTCTCTCTCTCTCTCTCTCCCCCCCCTCTCTAAAAAAAAAAAAAATTATAATCATCTGCTTAATTTTACCCCAGAAAATTAGTGAGGCCCAAACCTTTAGGTCTTGCCAGCTGCATCGACTTGACAAATTCTCCACAATAAGTCTGTACTCTGTGCGGGTAGGAGGGCCATATTTATCTCGGCCACTTCTTCTATACCCATATCCACCTTTGGAAGGTTCAAATAAATAGGATTACTTCAATGGAGGAAAAGGAAAAGATGACATAGCACATACTTCTCTTAAAATATATTATTTATCCCCCAACCTCAAACAATAGCACATATACTTCAATCCTAGCCCCACCCTTAATTCTGAACTAGATTTTAAAAAAGCTATCAGTTAAATCTGAAAACTTAATTTACAAATTTGTAAGCATATATTCATTAATACTTATATTTAAAATTAACATGCATAGATTAAAAACTATTAACAATTTAGAAATAAGTAACCAAACTACTAAAACAGTTACTATTGTTACTCACAGTGATTAAAGTTTTTGAAAATATTATATATATATATATATAAAAAAAGATTTTCAGGCACCTATTTCAGTTTAATCTCATCTGTGTCTAACCCTTGGGATCCTCACCACCCAGGTCTAATGGGGAAAGGTTGCGGTCGTCACATGGCTTCCTGTTTTTGGTCAGCCAAGGGCCACAAAGGTTCAAAGAGCCACGCATGGAAAGGTAACCCAAGGTCAGCAAATGGAACAGGCAGTCATCTTAGCCTCAAAGGATTCTTTTAATTAAAACATTGAGGTCTTAGTTAAATCTATGTTAAACAATTGCATTACAGAGAAAAAAAAACACAAATATACATCATTAAACATATTTATAAAGTATTAAAACAAGAAATGTCATTAATTTAATTAAAATTAAACATTATCAAAGGTTTATTTGCAGTCTATTTAAAAAGATATACAACTTATGAAACAAATGCTTTAAACATTGATACAACTAAATAAAAGATTAATTAATTAATTACTTTAACAAATTAACATTTAATAACAAAGGCATGTCATTGATACAAATGTGCCCTTTAAATGCTTACTGCGTCCAGAACCGTAACTGCCGTCTCGCCGGGGGCCGCGGGCATGCTCAACAATTACTCGCTCACCACAAAGGTCTTTGCCATTCAGTTCATAAACAGCATCATCTGCATCACGCAGATCATCAAACTCCACAAAACCGTATCTATAAGAGAGCAAACAAAATTCTGGTTGGCATCAGTTTGACACCCAGCTTCACATTCAAGAGAAAGCAATGAGGTTCATGCTTAGCAAAGGTTAGGTGGGTTTTGCAAACTAAGGGTCAAATTTCTCTCCTCTTTAGATGAACCCACTTTGCTTTGTGCCAACAGGCACTGCAACAGGTAGGGACACTTCTCAAAGTAGACCCCTATTTTTCTAGCAGGAGGCTGGCTAAATGTACTGAGAACACTTCTTTTGTTCCCCCAAGTAGTTGGAGACAAGAGTAAAGACTTTGAAGGGATGTTTGGTAAAAGGCAACAAAATATTGAACTCCACAAGATTGAATGTTTGCTCTTCAAAACATCACATAAAAGCTCATCTTTTCTTATTTTTAAAAGCAATATCTAAGAGAACAATTAGACCTACACGCAGGCACTGTTGTAAATCACATCTGAAGTAACATAGCAGGTAAAAAAAAAAAAAAAAAAATCACAGTACCTTAATCTCAGTGAAAGAAAAAAAAAAAATCCTGTTCCTCTATCCAAACAAGTAAGTCACAATCAAGAGTCCTAGGAATTAACTGTTTTACAAATTATTTGTGGGGAAAAAAAAAATCTGGAGCTATTTACTTCCAGTGAGACTCCAAATTCATTTTAGAAATTTTAGACAGACTGAAGTTCTCTGAAATCTATATACAACCATGAAAACTTCTTTACATTGTATAGCTAGAAATTTCCCAGCAAAGAGATATGGTGGTTTAGCACATATCCAAAAGAAAACACCCCCCCACAATCCTATTAATGCCTACTACAGAGTACAATTTGTAAATTAAAGCACAAAATTTGCAAGATACTTAAAGCAAAGTTAAACACACACTAAACATTTAGTTTGGCCTAACACAACTCTGAAGTCTTGCTTTGTGACTGCTGCCTATTATTTAAAAACCAAAAAACAATCTTACTGATCCTACCTAATCACAAAGGAAAGTTACAAGACTAGGTTTGCAGGCAGACACTAACTAGTGTTCCTCTGCATATAAACATGCTGATACTAGAAACAGACTATAAGACTTGCCAGAGAGTTACCCAGCCTGCTACGGAGAAAAAAATAATTCCAGTTTCAGTTTCTCCCATATGTAATGTTGTATTGGTAACATATTAATGGAGAGAACTCAGATTACTGAAATCTTTTACTAAAGAGTTATTTTCTATTTCATATAAGAGTCTCTCATGGTGATAATGCTAGGTTACAAGGCATAGGTCATAGCTTTGGGGGGTTCTTTATGTTGAAATATCTGAGTAGAAACTTTAGGAGTCAATCTCAACTCCATTAAAAATCAAGACAGACACACCCATTTATCTAATAAGTGTTCTAGTGTTCTGCATAAAGACAATCCAGAAGACGTCTGGCCCAATTTACAGGATGTAAAATCTTTAAACATGGTTTCACGCTTCCATAGGCTGGAACTGCTGAGCAGCTTAGTAAGAATAATTTGAACATGCTGTTGTGTTTGACAAGACAAGTAAACCCTCTCCAAATCACTGACTTCCTGTGCTCAAAAGTGCTTTAGTCACTAAAAATCCATAATAGATAATATGTTATGGTTGCTTTCTCCTTTCCTAGGTAAAAAGAATCAACAGGAAAGCTACTCTATTATTTTCAAAGATAAAAAATTATAAAAGCAATTAAAAACCAAATTTAACTATGCTGGTTTACCAAAAGATATTTATAATCTCTCTAATTAGATCATAAAATGCGCCCCCCCCAAAGCCCTCCCAAGACCAGTCTTGGGGTCTGGGGTCTGCTCTGCCTGCAGTATCCACGAGCCTGACACCATGTAGCAAGGGATGAGAGAACATTCCTCACAGGCATGATGAAATGGTCTTCCTTCCCTTAAAGACACTGGGTACCACTCAATGACCAGAACAGATCTGGCCGGAGATCAGAAGAGCACTGACTCCTGAGGATTAAACAGATACATCACAGAAAAATCTAAACTGTTTTATTCCAAAGAGTTAAGTTTATAACTATTCAGGGGTCCTGGAATGCAAGACCCTAATCTCTGCAGGGCAACCCAAGCTGCAAACGCAGCTATTTTGTGGAGTCAAGTGATCCTTCCGTCAGGCCCACACAAGAATGTACATTCCCAGACCTGAATGAAGACCATCCTGCTCCAAGGCTTCAGGCAGAACTCACTCCAACCTTTCAGGGAAAGTAAGGACAATCTATTCAGTGGAGGCACAGTTATTTAAAAATAAAAATACTCTGATAGATCCATCTCTCTCCAAGCTGAGGCTGAAGCTGCAGTAAGGCTCAATTTGCCAATAAAACCTTCCTGAATTGTAGGAATAATCTGTGATGTTAGAGGAAAATAGCCCCTACAACCTTTCTGTGATATATTTTTCTAAAAAGTCCCAATAAGTGGGTCACTTATTAAAATATCCCAGTCACTTATTAAAATAGCTAACTTAAGATCCAACTTATTTCACATAAAAATCTGTGAAAAGCCACAAAATGTATGAAAAATTTTAATGTCAACGTCCAGTTCAAGGATCAAATCAGGTACTTGACTGCCACCTCTCTGCCCACTGGCCATGTTGGACAGCTTTAGAAGAGTAAAACAAAAATCCTCCCACACAACAAATGAGACCCAAGAGGGACTCCTGTTCTGAGAATAAAGCAAACACCAGATCAGTGTGTGGTTGTGTCTACTACATTACTGTTTATTTAGATCTGCTTTTCTTGAATGTACAATGAGTGGGTCCCCCAAATAAAGCAGGAAGACTACATAGTAACAATAAAATGTTACCTATCACTTATTAAATAATCTCTTACACTAGAAAATGTTACCTTATTTATTACCAATAGTACCCAAGAGCCAGGTACTATTATCCCTGTTTCACAGATGAGGAAACTAAAGCACAAAATTAAATAACTTGCATAAAAATCCCAGCAGAGCTGGCATTCAAATTCAGAGTCTGTGGTCTGATACCAGAGCTTACACACATCACCATTAAGACTAGAGCAGCAAGCACTGGTCTATGCTTTACTTCTGGTTCTTTTAGAAATCAACTCTGAACATATATTTAATCATTTCACTTCTTTGGGTCTTAGTTTATTTGTGAAATGAAAGTGCTGTACTATATATTTCTAAGGACTGTCCTAACAATATGATAGATGGAATGTTAAAATACACACTCCTTTGGATTAAGAATAGACAATTTAAGCTCTAAAATTTGACTGGACTGGACCAAGATGGTAGCACCAGAGGTATACAAAAGCAACAGATAGTCAGGATAAATCTAGTCATCATCTAAAAAATACTTAAAAATTATGGGTCTCAAGTTTAAACATTTTAACTGTCTTTGATTTAAATTTTAGTGCCTCCAAAAAACAATGCTTATCCTAGTAACTAACCTCAGAGAATCTTAAAACAAACAAAAAACCTAAATAATACTCCCTTTGTGCTTTGTAGCAAATAACATGAAACTAACCTCTTCTCTCAAAAAGTACTTTTTGAATCTTTTGTCTAAGCAGGGAGGGATATAAAATGCGTATGTGGATTACACATACTTTATTATATGTATGCATGTGTCTATATTGCACATATGCCAATCTCTGGTGGGACTTATGGACATGCCTTACAAAATAACCTGACAGGTAAGTTTAACTGCAGACATCTTTCCTCTTCTGCTCTATTAAAAATGAACAGCTTTCAATAATTCTAGCAGGAGAATGAAGAGGATATGAAGAAATGGTGAATGAATCTTAGACAAAAATAAAAAACTCTTGTACAGAAGGGATTGACATAAGCACAAACAGCCCTGTAATATGCCTGGCCTTACTCAGATGCCACGCCTTCCGATCATTCTCCCTCTTATGTGAAAGAACAGAAAGCAGGGCCTTACCACTAAATGCACAATACTCTTCAATTAAATGAAACAAAAACCAAACAACAACAAAAACATCCTTTCTTCAACATTTTCCATTGACCACCCAAACTTTCCCTTTGGGCATGTTCTATCCTGCCAAATTTAGTCAAAAGAATGAAGGGAAGAGTTACTTTCTCTTGTGACTCTCACCAAGTCTAGACAGGTACCTGATACCACAAAGCAAAGCCACAATGCCTTATGTGGGCTGTTCTAAACTCAAGTCCATTCTTATCCCTGCCCAATGCTCTACTCCACTTCATGCCACAGCTGATGTCAGGTCATCAGTCGGATCTCTGAAGGCACAACTGGAACAACATTTTCAAACTAAGGAGAATGTCACTCTACCCTGAATCATTGCCTAACAGGCCTTCTCTTATCCTAATACCTGATCCCAGTGGTTTCGGACACTACCAGGCCTGTCCTTTTCTCTATATGTTCTACTTAAGAGGATGTGGAGTTTACCTCACCCTCTCCAGAATGGCTTAGCTTCTAACCATCTTCACTAAACAGGGAGCCTAGAGAACAGTCTCATCTGAGAAATGATGAATGGGGTTTGCTCTGGAGATGGGTCATCAATGGCTGATTGGGCAAGGTGTGACTGAGGGGGTGCTTTATACCAAAACCTGCAGGGCAGTGGACATGAGGAGCGGGGAAAGCAAGCCTCCATGCGTGACCATGGTCACCCACCAACACTGCTTACCGAGGGGCATGCCTTGGATGTTCTTTCTATAAGGAAAATGTGCCCCTTTCCACGGTGGATCTCCGCTCACCTTTGTCCTAAAACTGTGCCACATGCTTTTCTTTGTATGTGGACATGACAGTCCTCAGCCAACCATCAGCAGGATGTGAGTTTTGTTTTCCCAATGTGGTGAGCCATTCCCACATTCACTCATTTCCTTGTAAGAACCGAACCTCTCCATGGCTGGTCAGGATTAGGGATGTTGCTGTAGCCAAGGAAAAATTTTCATCTGTTGAAGTTAACCCACGGGGTGGCTTGAACCCTCAATCTAGAGCCAGTAGCACTGTATTTTAAGGGCAGAGCCCTTAATCTACCCTGAAAGAAATGGCATTCAGTGAACAGGAATTGAACAGCTTTCTTTCAAAGCACTCAGTGTTGGTCCTATGATTCAGCCAACTTGGTCTCATGAGGTGAAAAAAGTTAGGACATATTGGCAGGACAGTAATAAAAACAGTAATTCTCACTGCATAAAGTGCTTGGAAACCTGTAGAACAAAGGCAGTTCTGCAACCAACTAGTGCTCAGGTGAGGCCAACTCAGAGAAAAGCTTGTAAGAATAGTATGACTGTCCCCCAATTCCAGAGGTCTGCAACATTCCAGGGAACCAGCGGTAAAGTCCTCAAAGTAGAATTAACCAGTGTCACATATACATCTTGGGAGCAATGATCATGGTTGCAATCTGACTTGCCTGGTAACAGAGGGGTGTTAACCCACAACTGGAAGCTGCTACCACATGAATAGGTTCCTGAGATCCTTTCCTATCCTGAGACAGGAAGGAGGCTGCTCTGGACTTTCTGGCCTCCCTTTCTTTAGTCTCAGAGGAGGGAGGGCCATCAAGGCCACCCGGAGAAGGTGGATGACTTACCCGTGCTCACTGAGTGGCAGAGCTGGGGTGCGACTTCAGGGCTCACCATTACCCAGTCTGGGGCTCTTTTCACGTCGGCAAACTGGCAGTTCCCGCACACCAAGAGCTCTCTGATTAGAGCTAGTGTGGATTCCTGGTCTGCAAACGGTTGGCCACAGCTCAGTCTGCACTTGATCTTTCCCCACCTTCAAAGAAGAAAACCTACCTCATGATTCCTCTCTTCCAGATCCCCTGATCATCTAGTTCACTCCCAACAACATTGCAATCACTTTTGACTATTCCTCCCTGGTCCCCACTGGATTTATTGCCAAGTTCTATAGTTTTCTCATCTTACTGGGCCTTCCGAACTGTCTCCACCTGTTTGAACAATTTACATAAATCCAGGCTACAGCTACTTTTACTTATCAACTTCTCTCTTTATTGTAGTAGGAAAAATTAATTGCTAAAGCATTCTTTTGCTTAGAGGTCTATAACGACTCCTAAGTATCTCTGTTTATGTCATTTTCTAAACTTGAAACACCTTCACTACACAAAGTGAATCATTTCAAATCTTCCTTATGCTTGAGAATTATGTCTTTCATGAAGCCTCAGAAACTTGCATAATTATTCTAGCACTTCACCTTCATATTTTACATGGCAATATTTTGTGGCTTTTCAAGCCTTGTTCTTTTTTCCTCTGTGCTTATCTTCTCATTTGAGTATGTGCTCTTCAATAAAAAAGACTAGTATCTTTTGAGTATTTAACAGAGTGGCACACAGTAAGTAATTTATTTCATTCCAATGTGAAGAATGTATTATTTTTTCGATTTTACAATGAGAAAACTGAGGCTTAGAAAGGCTGAGCACCTTGCTTATTGTCAAGAAGCTCATAGGTGGCAGGACTGATTTTGAACCCAGACTGATGACTAATACCCCAGCTCTAAAACCACAAGGTCTCAGGACCCTTTAAAGGCAATCAGCCTCTCCTTTTCTCCCAGTCCTGAGTACAACCTTTTTCGTTTAACAAATGCTGCTGTTTGATTAATGATGACCTAACTTCAGATAAGCCAGGTTGAAGTACAGTCTTCTAAGTGGGGTGAAGTCTCCAGAGGGAAGGAAAAAAAAAAAAAAAAAAAAAAAAAAAAACTGGGGGCAGGATAAAGCACCTCTAAGCTGGGGATATGTGACAACCAGGTTACTTTCACTCTTGTCTTTTGGTTCCCATTAGCCAGTGTCAGCCATCTGGTCCTTCCGAAAACATGTGTGGGTTCAGAACATAATAGACTAGAAGAATAGAGGAAAAATAAGATTATTCTGTGCAATCCCCATCCTGGAGGTCCCACATCAACCCCTAGAGTCTGGCTTTGGTTCTAAGGCTCAGCAAAAATTAGACCAGTGTAGAGGGGATAAGGGTTGGACTTAGTTGTGGTGGGTGTGAGTGGAGATCAACAATATTATATATTTTAAGATGCATTTAGTTTTGCAATAAATGGTGACTGGGACCAAAATAGTTAAATATGAATGATGGGAGAAAAAAATGGGTCAGAAATCAAAAGAATACTAGAAGGCTTACAAACTTCCAACTATGAAGATTACAACAGCAACCAGAGGATACACATCTAAGATCTGATTTAATTTTGACTAATCCCAACTATTACTAACATGACTACTCCAGCCCAGTTGGACTCTTTCCTTCTTGGGATTCCTTTGTAATAACAACTCCTATTTTTTTTCACATTTTACAATGTATCACCACTAAATGCTTTACACACATTATATCATTCAATTTTCACAACTCTGATATTTACTGTAATCTCACAGAAGAAACTGACTTGAAGCAGTTTTGTAACTTGCCAAGGCTACTTCAAACACCCCAGGAGTCTTCAAATCCAGATCTTAACCTAAAACCTATACTCTCATCATGCTCTGCTATTCCCCTATACACCAGTAGAAAGACGTGGCCCAGAAGACCAGAGTTTGAGAAACATGAGCTCTGACAGCCAGCACAGAAAATCCATTTCATCAAGTTATACGCAGTGGCCTGTAAGACAAATACCTACATGTCTAACCACAGCTTATGAGAACTTTTAAATGCCAAGGAAACACCATTTCCATATCTGATATATGTGATTACTAATGAGTTGTGAATGTTTATTCTCTAATAAACTATTAGTGGAACCAAACCTATAAGTTAACTACCACAATTTTAACACCAGTCCAGGGAAATAGAGAAATGTACCATCATTAAGAAACCTGTATCCTAGCAATGAGAACACAAATATATTAGCTGGAAAATTAAACTTACTTTCCTTCCTTTCTCATGGAGTAAACTATTTGTTGAAAAACCCCCTAATGATGAAAAATCAATCAAACTCAAGTCCATGCTGCTGAGTTCACATTGCAGATACCGGCCCATCTCTAAAGGAATAATCACATTTTGGGATACGGAAACAGAAACATTCGGTGTCCTAAGAAGTAAATAATAAAAATTGCTCCAGAATAGGAGGTGGAGGGGAATGTATATAAATTTGGGTTGAGTATTATTTTGTAACCATTCTAAGAGTCTATCTGCCAACTTATTTAAATTACCCAAAACTGTTTAAAAAATGAGTTAGGAGAGTTGGGGGATGGCTCAGTGTGAAAGCACTTGCCTAACCCTGGTTTCATCCCCACTACCATAAAAAAAAAAAAAAAAAAAGCAAACTAAAACTAAGTTTGCTGGCTATTTCACTTTTACTAGGCAGTCACCGTATTTCTATCCTACAAAATGGAACTACCCAGAAAGCAACACACTTTCGAATAGTTTGTAGATCAAACTATCATAATCATAACCCCACCCCCTCCCGGTCACAACTGAATATATTGTTTTGATGTTTTCTAAGTCAACATGGCCGCTTTCTTTAAAGAGGGGCACACAATCACATCTGTGTCCATTTTAATTTTCTGACACCAACATGAAGGATAAGTGAAATTAGAAGTTCTCACAAAAAAAGGGGCTCAACTATTCTCTAATACCACACCAAAGTTCATGAAGACAAATTAAAAATAAGTTTAAAGAACTCAAAGAGCTGGGTATGTTGTTGTAGGCCTATAATCCCAGCTTCTTGGGAGGCTGAGGCTAGAGGACAGTCAAAAGTTTTAGGCCAGCCTCAGCTATTTAATAACAAGACCCTGTCTCAAAAAAAAAAAAAAAAAAAAAAAAAAAGTTGGGGCTCAATGGTAAAAGCACCCCTGGGTTCAGTTTCTAGCACCAAAGAACTGAAGAAATGAAAATCCCATTACCAATCTAAAATATAACCCTTAGGATATAAAATAGAATCAACAAAATTGTAACTACTAACTGAAATAAAGGCTTGTGCTCGGCCATACCACTACCCAATTCCAAACCACAGCTACAAATGAAGGCAGTTCACACTTACCTCTAAAACAACACAAAGAGCAGGTTGCCAGGTGTTAAAGTCTCATAAGGTTATGCCTCTGGGACCATCTTGGATGTTCACACGTCCCTCTTAACTGTCCCTGGACTGCAGTCTGTTTCTTCTTTTTCATTCTTAGTTTTGGTTAGAGATGCCAGTCCCATGCTATTTCTTGGGGATGTCATTTCCTTGAAATTGGCCATTTCACCATTTTAATGAACTTCTCAAATTCTTTTATTAACATTAATGGGTTGAATCTCATTTCACCCACATGAAACCTATTCTCAAGTCCTGACTATCTGGCCCAGGGCCTCCTGTTGCCCCTCTTTATTACTCAAAGCTGACTTCAAAGTTCCCACCTTTTGTCTTCCTCCTCTCTCTAGTCTTGGAGTTGCTTGTGACAGTCCGTCTCCTTTCTAGCACACAGGCCTAAAGACATTGTCTTTGTGTGTGTGGGTCCTCTGGTGAAGGAATAAAAAGTCTTTAAAGTGCTTCCTCAGGTATTATCACCTGCAGTGTGGAGACTGGGAGACTTTCATCTAAGCACAGAGGAAAGTCATGCAGGGCATTTCCACAAAATATGAAAATTCAGAGCACTGACTGCTCACTTTCGAGATACTTTAAGGCCAGAAGCCCTAGGATGAGGACACAGGGAACAGTGTCAGCACTGACAAAGCTGATTGCACTTTATGGTTCTTCAAAAAGAAGCCCAAGAGAAGGATCACTAGCAGTCTCCATCCAGGGCCAATATTATAAAGAGTGCCACCAATCTCACTTGTGGCAATAACTTATTAGCTAGCTGGAAGCCTCTACAGAAAGACTATAGGCTGAACAGGCTAGGAAACCCGAACTATATTCTCATTCTTGGAGGCAAGTCCCGAAAGGACAGGACTGAACCATTTAGAGGGAAACAGCATTAGCAAGGCTCTGACTGCGGCTGCCCGTGCTATACTCAGGATGTGAATAAAAATGATCTTCAGTTCTCAGAACTGTCAACAGTTCATTATGTAACCCTGGGCCAATCACTTAATAACTCTATGCCTGTTTCCCTATTAGCGCCAACTAGGGACAACACTTGTTTGTAAAGTGCTTTGATAAAGTCAGTTGAAAAATAGTGTAATTGCACTGTAAATATTTTCTACAATTTTTAAAATTTCAGTGTTAGTTTACAAATTTATAGATACCACCCCCAATAGTATTCTCTTCTGAAGAGCTCAAAGTACAACTGGGTTACCTGGAAGCATCCAAAATACCGGGAGCCTAAACCATACATTATCATCCAGTTTTGTTCCCATCTTTTAAGAAGGAATAAATACTTCACATGGCCCCTTTATTCATACAGTATCTTGATGAGGAAGGGAGGAACAAGCTGTTAAACTGAGAAATGGGGGGTTTAAAATGATTTGATCAAATAGTTACAAATGATGTTTATTCATACCCCAAGTTGACCAGGTTTCCATGTCCAAGGAGAAGGGGTCTGGAGACTGGGAAATTTATGCTAAGAATATTTGGTCACAGTATATGGTCATGTTTTTTAGTACTGATTTTTCAGTATGACAAGAAATTCTAAATCACTCATGTCTTAGGGCAAAAAAGTAACATCTAATAAACTTGTTTATTAATTTGATCACATTTTGTAATAGTCATACTACTAATAAAGCAATGATAGAATGACTCTTAATCTGGAATCCTATTTCTCATTATTTATTACTCAAGAAAAAGTTCCTAATTAAGACACACAAGATCATTTTCACCTGCAAAGCTTCCCCCCCCCTTCTTTTTTTTTTTTTTTGAGACAGAGTCTCCATATGTTGGGCAGACTGGCGTCCAACTCCTAGGCTCAAGCAATCCTCCAAAGCAGCTGGGACTAGAGGCCCACAATACCACACCTGGCTAGAGTAGCAAAAATGTTAAATAATACTGATGCTCAATGCTGGTGAGGCAGCCATGATGTGTGCATGCTTAGACACTGCTGGCATAAATGTAACTGAAACAGCTTTTCTGAAATTTATTTGGTTATATAACTGAGAGCCTTGAATATGCTCATTTCTGCTGTAACACATGAATTTTACTCCATGCAATGTATCCTAATACATAATAAGAATGCAAAGACATATACATGTGATATCCATCATCATTATTTGTAATAGCAAGAATTAAGAGACAACCTAGGAGGAATGGTTAAGTAAATCATGATTCAGTCATACAATGGATTTTGGGCAGCTGACAAGGAATCTTAATGTAATAGAAAAAAATACATAAGATAAACTAATTATAAAAAAAGGAGGGGGATATAAAATTGCACACATGGTGAAAGAATTCTTAATGATACCTCTTTTCCAATTCATGCTTTTCACACTAAAGTAGCTACAAAACTATATTCATTTTTTTTTTAAAGAGAGAGGTGAGAGAGAGAGAGAGAGACAGAGAGAATTTTTAATATTTATTTTTTTTTAGTTTTCAGCAGACACAACATCTTTGTTTGTATGTGGTGCTGAGGATCGAACCTGGGCCGCACGCCTGCCAGGCAAGCGCGCTACTGCTTGAGCCACATCCCCAGCCCTCATTTTTGAAACAAAGTAACTTTTTAAAAAAATTTCTTGAACCTTGTTATATTTGGTAGGCTAAATGGCTAAGTCTTAAAAGCTGCAAGGTGACATCCTCATATATAATTTTAAATATTCTAATTGAAAAAAATGTTTAAAAAATTATAATACAGGGTAATGGAGAATTCAGAAAAATAGAGTTCTTAAATATGGCAGAAAAAAATAGAAATACCATTTGTCTAGAGGGTGATGGAAAGCAATGGCTAGCAAAAGACATAACAAAAACATAGATATGCTGACTCCAAAAGTCTACTTTCAGGAATATGCCCTGAGTAATCACAAATGTTACAAAGAGTTACATAAAAAACATTTATCAGTGTTATATATTCACAGAATAATGAAAAACCAAAGATACTCTAAAGATACTGCCTCCTATTTTAAGACTGGGGATTGAATGAACCCACAGGCCCTCTACCACTGAGTTATATTATTAACCCTTTAAAATTTTTTAAATTTTATTTTGAGACATGGGCTCACTAAACTGCTGAGGCTAGTCTCTAACTTGCAATTCTCCTGCCTTAGCCACCAGAGTTTCTGGGCTTGAGATAACAGGCATGCACCACTGCTTTTAATTATATATGTTAAGTAGCATTTATATGGGAATTCTACATAAACATTAGGCAGGTTGTAGGTCTGGGGCTATAGCTCAGTGGTAGAGTGCCTGCCTTGCACCTGTAAGGCTCAGGGTTCAATTCTCAGCACCACATAAAAATAAATAAAGATACTATGTCCAACTACAACTTAAGAAACAGGTTTTAGGGACTGGGTGTGAAGCTCAAACACAGAGCATTTGCTTAACATGTATGAGGTCCTGGGACCAATCCCTAGCACCTCAAAACAAAAAGGTTGTTGGAGAACATATTATTAACAACAACAACAAAAAGAGTGGAGAATGCGGGCGAAGTGGCACATGTCTATAATCCCACCAATTCGGGAGGCTGAAGCAGGAGGACTGTGAGTTCAAAGCCAGCCTCAGCAACTTAGTGAAGTACTCAGTGAGACCCTATCTCTAAAAGGGGTGGGGATGTGGCCCAGTGGTTAAATGCTCCTGGTTTCAATCCCTGGTACCAAAAAAAAAAAAAAAAAAAAAAAAAAGGAAAGAAGAAAAAAAAAAAAAAAAAAAAGAGCAGAGGCTGAGGGTGACAAGCATAAGTGTGTGTGAGTGTGTGTGTGAGATGTGTTGAGAACAAACCAAATACCCCAAATACAGAGAGGGTCAACTTTTGGTGATTTTTTTTTTTGTCTTTCTCTATATTAAAAAAATGTTAGAGGCTGGGGCTGTAGCTCAGTGGTAGAGCACTTGCCTAGCATGCACAAAGCACTGGATTCGATCCTCAACACCACATAAAAAATGAACAAAATAAAGGCATTCTGTCCATCTACAATTACAAATTTTTTTTTTTTTTAAAGTTACAATAGGGCTGGGGATGTGGCTCAAGCGGTAACACGCTCGCCTGGCATGCACGGGGTGCTGGGTTCGATCTTCAGCACCCAATGAAATAAAGATGTTGTGTCCACCGAAAACTGAAAAATAAATATTAAAAAATCCTCTCTCTTAAATAAAATATTTACAATAAGCATGTAAATTTTTAATAATCAAAAGTAAATATGTGCTGTTTTGAAATGTTAAAGTACAAATGAATAGGTTTAATTTTAACTATGTATAAACAGAGTTGTTCAAACATTCCTTTAAACAAAACTATGTTTAAAGTTTTCTAGATATTCATAAAATTTATGCATAATCAAATGCTTTACTTTTCTTAACACAGACTCAAAATGCTTGTTGTACTTGGAACATTATTCCTGAGATTTGCAGAATGGCCTATCAATGAAAAGGTGGTAGGCTCCCTGAAAGATTGGCGTTCGCTTTGCATCATTACCATAAAAATGATAAAGCATTTATTTGCCATTGGCTCAACTAACCAGAAACCCATATCATGGAACATTATTTCTTTACTCTATAAAGGAAAAAACAAACAAACAAAAAAAAAAACAAGTTCAGGAGAATGAAGTATAGGCTCTATGTCAGTTCTGTGATCAAGGACATACAGAACAGAACAATGACCCGACTCTCTGAAAGATTCTACATATTAAAAAAATAAGAAGCCAAGGTGTATTTTACTTGAAGGAATTTTAAAGGTGAAAATAAAATTTCCCAACAATACTCAGATATCAAAACCCAATCAAACAGATCACCACAAGAACTGAGAATTCTAGCTATGCATCACTTCACTGTAGTATGAAACACAGGCTGAAATTTACAGCTGAGTTTCTCTTGAGTTTTAATTAGTTAAAAAAACTGGGCATGGTGGTGCATACCTGTAATCCCAGAGGCTCAGCAAGCTGAGGCAGCAGGATTGAGAGTCCAAAGTTAGCCTCAGCAATGGCCAGGTACTAAGGAACTCAATGGGACTCTATCTCTAAATAAAATACAAAAAAGGGATGGGGATGTGTCTCAGTGCCCCTGAGTTCAATCCCCAGTATGCACCCCCCGCCAAAAAAAAAAACCTAAAAAAAAGAGAAAAAGAAAACCTCACCAATTTGTGAGTTTACTTTTTCAGCTGCTAAGCAAGTAAATAATTTTAAATGTAATAAAGCTATACTAATTAATTAAAATATGGAAAAATTAAGTTATAAAGATCTGAAACCACAAAATTCTCTGGCAAGAGAAACTACTAAAAAGTCTTCCACATTTTACAAGAAAGTGATTTATTAATAAAAAAGAAAGTCCACAAATCTACACATAATCAAAATCAGTAAAAGCATAAAGCTGAAAGGTATCAACAGGTGCTAACAGTGTTGTTTCCATGACCCACTCCTAGGATTCCCCTGGGCCTTTCCTATGGCTGTCCCTCCAGACAGGGGGCTCTTGCTGGTATAAATGCAGCAGGTAGGAATGTAGGAGATCTCAGCGGGATCTGGAATGGTCTATGCAACCCTGGGAGATCCTGTTTGTAGTCCTCAAGTGAACCATTTGTCTAGAAGTTCTTTAAAACAGAGGCAAGTTGCACCAGAGTTGCCTGGTTTCAATATAATAACAAACAACTACTACTGCATGCATACCCTCTTCTCTCCATATCAGAAGTATACAGAATCCTTTCCTGGGCACCATATCTCCTTTGGATCTCATGTGCTTCCTAGTTTGGTCAACTTTCTATCATACATGTATTTCACATCTTATTTAATTCTAAAAATTTTGTACAACCCTTTAGCCTAACCCTTTTGACATATCTAACATAAATTTGAACCCATTTGCAATTCTTCAAAGCCCTATCCATCCAAATTCTGCTTTTGAATTTTATTTACTAATAATCACAATCCAGACATGTTCCAAGATCCTTCTCAGGTTCAGGATTATAAACTTATAACATATAAATTGTGCCATCTTTTCATTTTGTACCTACTGTTTCTCTTTAGACTCCCCTGCATTTCTACCATCAAGTTCAGGCTATTCTTGCTTCAACTACATTTTAATCATTGGTTCTCTTCCCAGAAATCATTTTCCTCTGCAGTGATTCCTGAATGATGCTAGTGGTTGCCATTTGGGGATCGTCACACCTGACTTTGAATCCTTGACATGACTTCCCATTCTTTTTAAAAAAATGCTTATTTTTTAGTTATGGGTGGACAAAATATCTTTTTATTTTTTTATATTTATGTGGTGCTAAGGATCGAACCAAGTGCCTCATGCATGCTAGATAAGCGCTCTACATCTGAGCACAACAGCATCCCTGACTTCCCATTCTTTATTTCAACATGGACTTATTATTATTCTCTTTTCAATTTTTTTTTTAGTTGGACACAATAGTTTTATTTTTATGTGGTAGTGAGGAGCGAACCCAGCACCTCGAATGGAGCCATAACCCCAGCCCTCAACATTAACTTATAATGAATTTCATGCTCATCATGGATTAGCAGTGTAATTGTAAGCAGGAATAGTTACCTCAAAAAAAAAAAAAAAAAAAAAAGACTCAGGTAATTAGGGCCCTGGAAGCTTTCTGGGTTGTGCAATCCCTCCTTCTTTGAATTCCTACCCATGATTTTGAACTTTTTGTGTTAAAAATCTTAATAATTGTTTCTGGTTTATTGTTAAATTTCTAGATCCTTCACGGGTTCAATTCAAGGTAGATTATTACCAACTGCTCTTTATTGGAGTACTTCCTTATCACCAATTACAATTCATACTTTTCCCAGACACTTATTTTTCTTCATTTTAAGCCCTAAGTCAATTCATTCTTCAAAGCCCATTTCCAAAAAATCTTCTCAAGCAAACTATTCCAAGTTTTATTTAAATTTAATTTAAAGGGAGAGCAAGCATCCTTAATTCAAAGTGCACATGTCAATACCTGATTTACTCCAGAACTCTTCTGATTGTCCTCAGTTCATTTAGCAGAGTACTGGGTATCTTGGTGGGTTATCAATACACTTGGTAGATGAATCAGTTTCCCTATTAACATCATTTCCAGCTCACTATCACCTTAGTCCAAATATGCTTTGTTATTAAAACACTAACAAGCTATGATGTCTCCTAATAATTATGGACAAATCTCTTTCATTATAGAAAGAATTACTACTATAAGTCAGAGGCTTCACATTTATTATATCTGATCTTCCTTCTCCATATGAATGAGAAAACAGGTTCAGTGAAACCAATAACTTGCCCATATATATGTAAGTGGTAGAATCAATATTTGACTCAGGTCTATCTGGCTTCAAAAACCATGATTTCCCCACAAAAGTTATTCTGTCCACTTAGCTGGGCTCTGAAAAAAATTGGGAGTTTTTTTTCACATATATGTATCTCAATAATAAATCCCCCCACTTTAGCATATTTCTTCAGAACTGAAAATTCTATTGTACCAAACGAATAATATTCTAAGCCTTGTATGTTAAAGCAATAACCCGCAGCAAGGTTATTCTTCCTAGCAATAATTTTGAAGGGGCTTTTTAAAGCTACACAGTTTGAGATTATGTTAACTACCAATTTTTCCTTCCACATGCAATCTATACTAAGTTATCTTTCTTAACTCCCAAGTGTCAGTTATTATCGGGGAGTAAAGTGTAGTCATAGTAGACCTGTTGCAAAGTACTAGTGGCTTTTTAGTTTTGTTTTAAAGCCAAGGTTGAGTGGTCCAATACAGTCCCCCAGTCCTTTATGAATTTTTACATCCATGCCTTCCAAATCTACCATTTTCTAGTCCCCAGTTTTTCCTTTCTGAACAGGACTGACAAAACCATGTTTCCCCCCGACACTTGTACTCCTGCTGGCCCTGTTTTGCCAAAGCTCGTTAATAATACAAGTACAGACCATCCTGGGAGGTAGTAAATTGGCAATTTCCAAATGTGTCTCCACTTGTAACTAGTAGACGCATACACTAGCCAGGGTGGCCACTAGTCTTAATAAATTCTACAACAGCAAGACAATTTTTTGGCAAGTTGGACAAGGGAAACCACAGTATGGAAACTTTGCACGAGTCTTCAAGTTAAAGCTTTAATTTGCCCTCATACAGGGGACGGTCAGGGCTTTCAGCGCGGCAAGACGATACTTTGGAAACTGTCACTAGACTACTCAAACTGCAATCTCCCGCCCAAAAAAAGTGTGGCACATGGCAAGTCTAAAAAGAGCCTCTCTCCAGAGATCCTGTCCTCGGGAAAGACGCGTTGTGACCGCCTGGTCCATTCGGCTGGAAAGAGGTTAAAAAGGGGCAGGAAATCCTGTTTGTTTATTTCCAGCAGTCCTCAGAGCGGGAAAGGCCGGTATCCACCCGGAGACGAACCAGGTCCCAGTCCCAGGGCCTGGGCAGGGAAAAGCCGGGCCTCCTGGGCGCCCGGAGCCCCAGCCCCACCTGGCTTCCTTCTCCCGGTCCCTCTCCGGTCCTCGCCAGCGCTCCCATTATCCCTCCACCACCCCCGCCCGCGCAGGCGCAGTGGGAGCGGGCCTACCCGCGCCCCCGAGGCGCCGCGACCATGGCGGAGCCGGAGCAGGCCGGCAGCGGCTCCCGCGAGGCAAGCGCCCCTCTCCGGTCCCGCGGCCTCCCCGCCACCACCTGGGCCCCGGCCCCCGCAGTCGGCCCCTCTTCCGCCCTCCTCACCCGTTCTTCAGATCCACCTCCAGGATCTTCCCGTAGCCCTTAAAGAAGCGCTCCACATCGCGCTCCCGGGCCTGGTAGCTCAGGCGGCCGATGTATACCCGCGGCATCCCGGCAACAGCGGTGGCAGCTGGCCCCGGCCCCGGCCCCCCTTAGGCGGCGGCCCGCGAAGCGAGAGCGCGGCGACGGCGGCAACGGGCGGGCGGCGGGACGGACGCAGCCGAACCCCGGCGACGTACGCGAGCACGCAGCTCGAGAGCGCGCGTCTCCGCTTCCCCCACCCTCCCCCCAGGCGGAGGGTAACGGGAGGGAGCGCGCGTTCGCTTCCCGCCCGGCCAGCGCTGGGGGCGTGGCCTCCCCGGGGGCGCGCCGACGGGGGGCGGAGCGAAATGATCGACAGCTGACGCCGGCCGCCCGGGCTCCGGCACGTTCTCTCGCGAGCTTGCTGTGGCGCCTGCGCCACTTTCTGCAGCTGGCCGGTTCGCGCCGCCCCCGGAAGTGTGTGCACCTCCGCGCGGAGCGAAATCGCTTTTGTCCTTTGAACCGGGAGTGGTTTCGGCATCGGCGCAGTATATCGGAATTAAACGGGCTTCCAAACTTGCGTATCTGTGATCTTGTGCTCTTAATGCGCGATGTCTCTGATCCTTTTATCGTCTCTTTCAGAGGGAGATAATACTTCCTTTCAAAGTTGTCTTGAAAATTTTGTGAGACTAGACACCAAAAATGCTAAATAAACTATACCAACGTTATTTTAAAATTATTATTTCTGCAGTGCTGGGATCGAACCCAGGGCCTCTGTCATGCTAGTCAAGAGCTCTACCTTTGATTTACAACCTTAGCTTCTATAATATTTTAAGAACAGGAAGCTGTTTAAATAGAAGCAATGTGAGAAGTGGGAGTCCGCGTTGGCGTTTGACTAGGCGTGGCACGGAGCAAATCACCCGGCCAATGGAACCTGTGTTCTAACCTGTGAAGTCTTGTCGGTGGACAAGATGGGGAGCTCAAAAAATATTGGTTCCCTTCGCACCAACTCAATTTTCTTAGAACCACGAAGGCGTTTTGTTTCTCTGCTTTTTATTATTAATTTACTTACTCACTTAGTTTTTGTTACCGGGAATTGAACCCAGGCCAGGGGTGCTTAGCCATTGAGCCACATCCCCAGCCCTTATTAATTTTGAGGCAGGGACTCACTACATTGCTGAAGTTGGTCTTGAATTTGCAATCTTACCTCAGCCTCCCAGAGTTACTGGGATTACAGGCACGCGCCTCCAGGTCTGGCTTGTATATATTTCTTTAAATTGTATTTTGAAAAGATAATTCAAAATTCAAATGCTATGTAACAGAAAGTTTTCCCTTCTGTCCCCCAGATGCTATTTCCCTCCTCAAAGGCAATTTCTTAAAATGTCCTTCCAGGGGGTGGGTTTGTGGCTCAAGTGGTAGCGCGCTCGCCTGGCATGCCTTTGGCCCGGGTTGGATCCTCAGCACCACATACAAAGAAAGATGTTGTGTCTGCCAAAAACTAAAAAATTAAAAAAATAATAATAACCTTCCAGAGGTTAATTTACCAGAGCTGGGTATTACATATACAGTTCTTGGCTTAATGTAATTTGAAAATCATTCCATAAGAGTACAAAAGGAACTTCCTCGGGACTATTATTATGGCTTATAACGTTTTGTACATGGTAATTTAACCAGTCCTCTAGTGAAGGACATTGAGATGGTTTCCCATCTTTCCTCATGAGAATTGCTACAGGAGGAGCCTTGTATATTCATATATGTAAGATCTATTCCTGGAAGTAAGAATATTTGGGTCAAAGAGTGTGAGCACAAGTAGTTTGGGTAGATGTTGCTCAACGCTCCATTAAATGCCTGATTCCCATATTCTCCCCAATACCGAGTCATCAAATGTTTTACCTTTTGTCAGTCCTGATTAATGGTATCTCTGGGGGGTTCAAATGGCAACTGTTTTTAATGGAGCAAGTCTCTCTTCATGGTTAAGATGGATTTATGTTTCCCTTTGCATGTCTGTTTATATCTTTTGCTAATTTTTCTTGATTTATAGGTCACTATATACTAGGAAAATCAGCTCTTTGTCAAATGAATTGCAAATATTTTTTTCCCAGTTTGTTGTTTGACTTGTGACTTTGCCTAGAGGTTTGTTTGTTTTTGCCAGTCAAAACATTAGGTATTTTGGGGATTAAATTTATCCATCCTTTGTTTTTCTTTGGTACTGGTTTTGTATTGTATTTCAAAAGGTCTTCCTCACTCTGAAGTTTAAAAACATTATCAACAACAACAAAAAACCCTCAGTTTAATCTGTTACTTAGCTTATTTTCATATTGCAATCTTTTTTCTTTCTCAGTTCTGGGGATTGAATCTGAGGGCACTGTACCACTGAGCTATACTCCGCTCAGCCCTTTTAATTTTTAAAAATTTTGAGAGAGGGTCTTGCTAAGTTGTTGGGGCAGACCTCAAACTTGAGGTTCTCCTGTCTCAGCCTCCTGAAGGCTGGGATAATGGGTGCGCCCTGGCATGTGCCACTGTGCCCAGCCTCATGTTGCAATCTTTAAGCCATTTGGAATTTTGAAAATGTGAGGGTAATGCCTGACCTCACCCTGCAATCTTTAAACCATCTGGAATTTAGAAAATGTTAGGATCTGATTTTTTTTTTTTTTTTTTTTGTACTGGGGATTGAACCTCTGAGTTACACCCCCAGCCCTTTTTATTTTGAGACAGGTTCTCACTAAATTGCTGAGGCTGGCCTCAAATTTGTAAAAGGATCATAAGGTTTTAAAGAATAAGCACTAAACCTTGGTTGTCATATAGTCTCATCAATCTGTTGTACAGGAGGGAAAGAATCCAGAGAGAGAAAATGCGTGTCTCCCAAACCTGCTTTCTCTGGAGTTCCCTAACTCTGGAAGTGGCATATCTATCCAGCAATGAACTAAAGTTCAATCGCCACACTTGGTCTGTCTTTGGTTCTTCCTTCTAAATGTTCACAAATCTGTCTTCTCAGCATTCTCTCTTCCCAACCTACTTCAGGCCTCGACACATATCAGGGCTTCTACGCATGCTACTCTCTCTACCTGGACTATGGCTGGCTCCCTATCCAGGCCTCATATTTCCTTGTCTGCTTTAAATCAAATACCTACTGCGTTACGGTAGACCTGTGTGTTTTCTTTCACAGTCTGGAATTAGCTTATTTATTCCCTTGTTCTTTGTCTTTCTCCGTCACTAGAATGTAAGCTTGCTGGTACTAGGGGCCATGGGTTTTTTTTTGTTTGTTTTTTCTCTTTCTGTGTCCCTACCATACTTAACAGTGCCTTTCATGTGGTATGTTCAGGGCAGTTATAGTTTGGTGTGGTGTCACATGCCTACAGTCCCAGCCTTTGGACGGTTGAGGCAGGAGGATCCCTTCAGTCCAGGAGTTGAGACCAGCCTGGATAACACAGTGAAACCTTTTCTCTCAACAAATAATCCCTGCTTTTGAATGTGATGCTGAAGATTGAACCCAGAGCCTTAGGCAAGCTAAATGCAGGATTATGGACACATGGAAAGATTTCTCTTCCCTTTCAGAAGATGCCGTTGTCTCCTTCCCATCTACCTTCAGGCCAGACCTGCTGTCTTCCCAGGAATTTTCCTGCCTGCACATGTGGGCAGATGCAGTGCTGGGCTGAGCATTTCTTCCCCACCATTTCCAACAGTCATGGCTGGGCCCAGTGCCCTACCCTGGGCATGGCGCCTGCCAATAAGCACTGTGGGCATTGCCAAGCGCTTCTAGGCACAAGGACAGTGATGCTCCCACAGGAAACTTTCTTCTGGGCCTCAGTCTCCTCCTGAGGAAAGTGGGCTTATTTATCTCATCTCCAAGACAAGACATGCATCAGCACTCTGATGCTGGCTGCGGGAGCGGCTGTGTGGGGTGGATGCTTCCTGGGGAGGACTGGGAGAAGCAGGCAGGCAGCTCCAGGGCTCCAGGTGTGCCTGAGCATTGCCTTAGGAGTCAGCACCTGTTTGCCTTCAGGCTCTGGAGCCAGTTTCCACTTGCTCTTCCAGATTATTGTCTGAAGATTAGAAATGACTCTCGCACTAGTATAGAAAAGATGATCCATTTTAAGTCAGATTCCCTTCTGACATTATTTTGTCTGTTTTTTCCCCTCTGCTAGCCTCATGCTGGCAGCCATTAGTTGGTGTTTGAATTTTAGCTGTGGAGGGCTGGGGCGGGTTTACTTGTCTGAAATTCCAAAGACTGAGAACTTCTGATTTTCCATAGTGCCTGCCTCTCCAAATTGTCCCCGGACCTGCTACCACAGAGATTTCTCTATAGTACAGCTCCACTGGGAGGGCTTTTGTCGCCTACTGCCAATAAGGTCAACCTCCAGTCCCAGCTGGGAATCACCATCTTTCAGGACTCCCTTTTTCAGCTTTACATTGGTTGACTTGATTTAGTTTAAGTTAAGTCACTGAATGATACCATTCAGGATTAGGGACAGTGAAATCTCGAAAAACAGGTCCTAATGTAGGCAGTTGAGACTTGTGGAAGTCAAAGCCTCAGACTCCTTTGACTTTCTCTCTGTCCCATTCTTTTTTTTTTTTTTGAAAGAATTTTAACATTTATTTTTTTAGTATTTGGCCGACACAACATCTTTGTCTGTATGTGGTGCTGAGGATCGAACCCGGGCGGCATGCATGCCAGGCGAGTGCGCTACCGCTTGAGCCACATCTCCAGCCCCTCTGTCCCATTCTTAATGTGGTCAAAGATGGCTGTGCACCCTTCAGAAATCACATTTGTATCCCAGCTGGGAGGAAGGCAAAAGGGGAAGAAAAGGGTACAGGATGCACCTGGTAACTACATCCTAAAAAAGGTTCCTAAGAAACTGGCATCTAACATGTCTCACGAGGGCAGACCTTGTTGGCTGCAAGGGAAGCAGGGAAACCAGTGTTTACTCCAGCCTACCACGTGCCCACCTCAAAGTTCTAGGTTTTAATTTTCTCTCTTTTTTTTGGGGGGGGGGTACCAGGGATTGAAGTCAGGGGCATTCAACCACTGAGCCACATCCCCAGCCCTGTTCTGTAGTTTATTTAGAGACGGGGTCTCACTGAGTTGCTTTGTGCCTCACTGTTGCTGAGGCTGGCTTTGAACTTGCAATCCTCCTGTCAGCCTCCCAGAGCTGCTGGGATTACAGGTGTGCACCACCAGGCTTAGGCTCTAGGTTTTAATTCTAATGAAGGGGAACGGATAGGGAAAATGAAAAAAGGTCCTGAGATCAATATTCTGCCTCTGAACTTTGCTTGACAGGTTTCTTAGTAATTTTTGTTTCCCTTTCTTGAGCTCATTATAACCATTCTTTGAAGACCAGCCCGAGTGTTACACCTCCAGACCCCAAAAAGTACAACGCATAATTCCCTTCACTGTTCTCATTTCAAATGATCCTCCAGATCTCCAAGCCTGCTGTTACCAAACCCCCTTCTCCCTGTTGGCCTTTTCCTGGAGTAGTCCCAGAGCCTCCCTCACCATGCCCACGGTCTCACTGCGTTCTCTACGCCCCAACTCTATGGGTTTCCCTGCAAAACCTCATCTTAACTTTCACTCCCATAGCCTATGGACCACTGCCTCTCACTTTCAAGCTTCCCCACTTGCCCACGTTGGCCCTCTGTACGAATCTCCCATCCCACTAACCTAGCGACTGGGAATGGGGAGCTGGGGCTGATCCTGAGCCAGGTGCACAACATGGCAATACCCAGGGGCACCTGCAGGTCATTCCCAGGCTCAAGCTGAAGCTGGGTCCTTTTCTCTGGAGGACACAGGAGCTGCTCCCAAAGGTAACCTGTTTCTGCTGGGGGATGTGTGTGCACTCACATGCAACTGAACCCTGTTGGCCAGATTCCCCAATGCTCCCTCAGAGCTTCAGGGTATTCTGGCTTCAAGACCCTTTATGATCTGACCCCACTCACCTTTCCCACCCCCTTTCTCATTCCCCTCCTCCTTAGGCAGTAGCTACACTGGACTGTTAGCAACCCCCAAGTCAGAACCCCTCTGGCCTCCGAACTCTCATATGTGTTTCTGGCTTTGCTTGGTATACATTTTCCCATTTGGCCTTAAAGATTTCTGTGCTGTGGCTCAGTGGTAGAGTGCTTGCCTGGCATGTGTAAGGCACTGGGTTTGATTCTTCGCACCACATATAAATAAAGGCCCACTGACAACTAAAAACGAATAAATAAAAGATTTCTGTGCACAGGATTTCCACTGGGAATTCTTCCTTGAAACCCTTAAGCAGAGCTGGGCCCCTTCTGTGTCTCACCCCACAACCTCAACCTTATATGTAATGGTCTGTCTCTTGCACTAGGCTAAGCAACTTGAGGGCTGGCATGACATCTTTCACTGGCGCGCCTCTCTTTGGGCACACACAAGCCTCTCAATAAATGCTCCCTGAATAAGGCTCTTGAGTTAAGGGTTCAGGACAGGTGACAAGGGAGACATCCAAAGTTTGTTCTTTGCTTTGGGCAAGAGGATCATGAAACCAACACCAAAGAATCACATAAAGTCCCACTTGTCTTGCCTGAACAAACCTTACCCATGTTTCAGGGTCCTCTTGCCAATGTCTCCTCAAAGAAGCCTTGCCCTGGTCCACAGTCCCGCACATGTGCCTTCTCTAAAGCACCAGTCACTGTGGTGGCGACTGTGAGGTTGTTTCATGCAGGTTTTGAGCTGGATGGCTGTTGTGGGAACTGTTCTGTGCACTGTAGAGGTGTGTGTGTGTGTGTTGCTGAGGACTGAACCCAGGGCCTTAAGCATACCAGGCAAGTGCTCTACCAGCAAGCTACACCCCTGCCCTCCTTGTAGACTGTTGAACCTATCATGACCTCTGCCCACTAGGGGCCAGTGACAATCTCCTCTCCAAGTCATGGCAGCCAAAATGTTCCCAGACATAACCAAATGTCTCTTGGGGGTCAAGTTGCCTCTGGCTGTGAACCACTGGTATAAACTCTACTTCCCTGGTTAGAGTGAAAGCTTCCTAAGGGTTGTCCAGCCACCCAAGATCCCATGTCTGCAGTTTCTTCCGGGCTGGGATGATCTAGTTTGGCATTTACTCTTCCAGGCAACAGATCCTCCTGCCCTGGGCTGGGCTACACACTGGCCAGGAAGGGAGTCCAGTCCTCCTTTATGGAAGATTCTCCCCTGTGGGTGTGCAGGCTTAAGGGCAGACACCGTGGCTTACTGGCTGTGGCTCTTGCACTCACTCACCCAAGTTTTGCTTTCAGGTGGTCAGGAAATGATTCGCAGGGACAGGTGAGGGAGAATCAGGGAGGGGCGCTTCCTTGTGCTGCAGGTGGAGGTGCACAGTGTTGCCGCTCTGCAGAGATGACTTCTATCCTTTTTGCCTTTTTTTTTTTTTTTTTTTTTTAAGGATGTTCAGACTTTATTAGATGCCCAAGGCTGACCTCCCCATCCTCCTGGGGGAAGAGGCAGCAAGCGGAGAGCAGTCTGGGGAAGGCTGGGCCCTAACTGAAGGGCCTGAAGCCGGCCTTGTGGGTCCACTTTCCCCCCACTCACTGCCCCTCCAGCTGCAGCTCACATGGTGAGAATCTGCTTGGAAGACACGAAGGGCTCCATGGAGGCTTCCAAGGCCCGCTGGTAGTCCTGGAGTGGGACCTCTGAGCATGCAGGGGCTGTGAGCTGGCCTCGGTGGATGAGGTCACACAGAGTGAGAATCAGCCCCTGGAACTCGTCTGTGGGAAGAAGTCAGATGGGGGACAACAGCTGGGGGTTGGTGAGATGGCAGGTGGACTTCCCGTGGACGCCCTGCCTTTGCTAAGGATGGGGTGGCGGTGGATTCAGGACAGTGAGGGCCAAGACGGGGTCAGAGGACAATGGGGTGGGAGCCGAGGAGCTCCTGGGCAGGCAGAGACCCTTATGAGTGGGACGGGGCTGGCTACTGATAGGCAGGAGGGTGGGGACCATTATTTGGAGGCAGGGAAGGCAGAGGGCCCCAGAAGGGAGGCGGGAGAGCCTGCCACGCCAGCTCACGTGGAACAGATAAGCTCTGCTCTCCCTACAGCCCAGGACTCCCTCAGGATCCCTCGAGCTGAGGCCACTGTCCCCACTTCCCTGAACCTGCCTCCTGCTAAGGACCCAGTATGGTGCTGGAAGAGGTCAAGTAAGCCTTGGCCGAGGTGCTTTTCATAGACATAGCCTCATTCAACCTTCGAATCTAATCCTTTGTCCTGCTTAAAAACACTTAGTGACTCCCCAGTTGCCTTCAGGACAGAGCCTGAACTCCTTAAAAAGGCTTATAAGGCCTTTTGTAATTGGTCTGAACCTGCCTGTTCAGCTTCCCAGCCCCAGCCCAGACTGAAAGCTCCACTCCCTCAGGACCACGGTGGTGCCCCATGAGTCACACTCTCTTTTATGGGCTTTTGCTGTCTCTGCCTGAACACCCTCGGCCCAGCAGGGCGCCCTCCCTTCACTTGATAATTCCATGTCAGTCTTCCTTCTCAGCTGAGGTCACTCTGGGGTGCAGGTCCTCTGGGACAGGAAGAACAGCATGCTGTGGCTCAGGTTCTGGAGTCAGAGAGCCTATCTGCTCACATCCTGGCTGCCCCGCTCTCTAGGTGGGGGTGACTCTGGGCAAGCTCAGCCACTCTGGTTTTTTTTTTGTACCAGGAATTAAACCCAGGGGTGCCTACCTACTGAGCTACATCCTCAAACTTTTTTTTTTTTTTTCTTTTTTTAGACAGAGTCTCACTAAGTTGCTAAGCCTGGCTTTGAACCTGTAATTCTCCTGCCTCAGCCTCCTGAATCTCTGGATTATAGGTGTGTGCCTTCCTAGCCACTCTGAACCTTAGTTTCCTCCTTTGTCAAACATGGCTTACAAGATCATGATGGTGGAGCCGAGATAGAGATCCAGCAACCTGCCCCAGGTCCCACAGGTGGGCTAGGCAGGACCTAGATCCCGTGAGGATGGACACAGGACTTAAACACAGGTGTGCTGGCTCCAGTCTGCCCTCCTTACTTGGTTGTCTTCCCCACTGTCGCTGTCAGGACAAGAGCACTGTCTTATTCTACACTGTGGCCCTACAACTGACAGTTGGCTGGCTGCAGCTATGGCTAGAAGTGATTTTCCTTTATCCTGCCATGGTGTTGAGGACCCAGTCACCTCTGTAGGGCTCAGTGTAGCTGGTCTCTTCTACAGTCATGCTAGGCACTCCTGTCTCCTGTGACCCTTGGTAACAGGGCCATCACCCACTCACCTGGACTGTGATCTTTCTTCCATTGCGACAACCAAAAGCCCCGAAGTTTGAGGTCCTTAAAAATGAGCAGGCTCTGTGGACACAGGAGGGACATGCTGGGCTGGAAGGGTAAAACTTCCAGGTACCCATTAAGGGTACAGAATCCCCCCAGGGACAGGAAAATGGTCAGAGTGTGGTGCCAAGGGAACAGGCCGAGGCAACTGGGCCCATCTGCTGGCATCCTCCCCGCAGCTCACCACAGGCGCTGTGACAGGCTGCTTGGCCATCCCCCCGTAGGTCACCATGGTTCCTCCAGGCCTGAAGAGTCCAAAGAGAACAAAGAGTGGGTGCAGGCCGAGCGAGAGGCCTTCTTGAACCTGCCACAGCACTTCTACTCCTCACTTTTAAACCTTGTCCTGGGAAGGGCAAAAAAAATTGATCCCTACGCTCAACCCTGACAGAGGGAGTCAGGAGGCAAGAATCTACACCAAGAGCATGCACCACCCTCCAGATGAATGGGGTGCTCAGCGGCGCCGGGAACCCACGGATCCCACTTACCCAATGATCCCACCCACCCAGTCAGGGTTTGCATCCCGCCATCCAGCTCCAGCTCTGCTCCCACTTACAGGAAGGTGACTTTGGGACCTTGGGAGACCTTGGGAGACCTAAGGGAAATGGCCCAGACCTTGACTTTTCATGTGTAAATGCTCATTCTAAAAATCAGTGCCCCAATACTTCTACAGATAGGAGTGAATGTGGGTGGTGAAGGGGACAATGACGAATGTCCTGACCCTGTAGGAGGTGCTGCCTCAGTAGCTGCTGAGTGATACACACACTTGGCTGTATATAGGAGTGAGGTGAGTATAATTTTTAAAAGCTAATAAGCTAGGACTTGTCATGCTCGACTTGACCTTTGTTCCCCTCCTGACTCCCTGGCTCTTTTAGGAGTCTGAGGTCAAGGATGACCTGAAGCATGTTTTAGGACAACACAAGCAGACTTACAAACTACAAAATGGAAGAGCTGACTGACTATGGCCCTGAAGCTGCTAGGGAGTTTAATCATTTTCTTATATGTGTAGCATTGGGGGTTGAACCCAGGGCCTCCTGCACGTCACCCACGTGTTCTACCCAAGCTGCAGCCCCAGGCCCTAATTTGGTCTAAAGTTCCCTTCAACTGGTGTTTGCTATAGAAAGCAGTTCCTGAGGGGACTGAGCCCTCTCTCCTCTATGTCCATGCTGCACTTGGCTGATCAGAACAGCTGACTTTTACTGTCTACAATGCCAGGCACAGTTCTGAGCATGTTGCGTGTACCATCTCAGGGCATCCTCATAGTGACCCCAAGGGAACACTTGGATACGCTCATTTTGCAAATGAGAAAACTTAAATCCATTCCTCAATTGAATAATGAGTTATCTGTATATCACTTCAGTGTCCTTTAGATTACTCTTGGGAAGCAGAATGGGTTTCTATCACTCCCACTGTAGAGATGAAGGGGCTGAAGCTTGGATCATTTTTCAGGTATTGCCTAACTCTCCACAGGTCCACAGCTGGCAAGAGCAGAGTTAGGGCTGGAACCTAGCCACTCTGACTCCAATGCCTACACTTGTGACCAGAGCACAATGCTTTCTCTGGCAAAGACATGGGGGTCATAGTTTGCCTCAGAGGTTGCTAAGTTTAGGCTTAAGAGATGTTCTCCAGAGTCATGCAAACTTGGGTGACCTGGCTCTCTGCTGACTACACCTTTGGCAAGGTAATTACCTCCTCTGGGACTCATTTGCTTTAAGTGTAAAATGGAGGTGAGGGGCCTGGGGGTGTAACTTGGTTTCAGAACATGTGTCAGTACACACATGGCCTTGGGTTCAACTTCCAGCACCAAATAAGGGGGGAAAAACAGAATCAAAACACTTCAAACAGCACACACACAGAGGCAGGTGCATGTGCTCAGTGATCCTCCGCCCAGCTCTTTAGTCACGTGGCTCATCTGCCCACCTAGTCCGTGAGTTCTCCTACAGTGTCTCAGCCAACTCTGTCCCTGGTAGCTAGTGAGTGCTCAGCAGATTATTAACTAAATCAGTGTGAAGGGGACTCCTACTCTAGTTGGCAAGTCTTTTCAGGGGCTCTCCAGCTAACATTTATGTCAAAGGAAAGGACAGAATGGGCACAGATAATGCTGCCATGGTGCTTGGCTGAGGGATGAGAGAACCTTTAGGTTTCCCTTTGTACTTTTACATGTTTCAAAATGTTTTGAAATAGGTATAATGTTACTTGTAAATTAGAATCTAGTTTTAAAAGCTGATAAAAATTTTAAAAGTTACTAAGTTCAGACTAAGTGACTTTTAAGAGGCCCCAAATTTATGAATCCTTGACCATCCTGTGATGGAGAGCTTAGCAGTTGATTTCTGGAGTCCCTGGGAAACAGGTCTCTTGGTCCCATATAGGAAGAGACTGAGAAAGAAGTGCCCAGGGAGCCGGATGTCTTTGGTCCTTGTTTCCTACTCAATGTTGTGCTAACCTGGTTTTGGCTTACATTGACCATTGGGACTTGGTCACTTGATGTTCTCCCAGCCAGTGACCTAGAAGCTTGAGCAAACTAGCCCTGTAGGGTAGAGGGACTTACGCTAAATGCCGCAGCAACTCTGTGGAGCTTTTCCCGCCAACACAGTTGAGAGCAAGCCGTGGCTGGGGTGTGTTCTGGAAAACAAGGAGTCTGCCATGAGGGAGCTACCCTTTTACACGTGGGATTGAAGCTTCTACAAATACTTCCCTGACCCGTGCAGTGTCAAAAGGAGGGAGTGAAGGGAATGGGGTGGTCATGGCTTTGATCTTGCTTTTTCTGCCTGGGAGGAGCCTTTAGCAACTTCGGAACAGGCTTTACAGAGGCAGGTGCTCTGTGATCCTCCTCCCAGCTCTCAGGTCACATGGCACATATGCCCACCTAGTCTGTGAGTTCTCCCATAGTATCTCAGCCATCTCTGTACCTGGTATAGTGAGTGCTCAGCATGTGTTAACTGAATCAGTGTTCGATTCAGGACTTGGTTCAAAACATGCCTCCTCCGGGAAAGAAGAGACATGGAGCATCTGTGGTCAGTTTTGAGCGGCTTTAGCTCCCTAAGTGCTCCTTAGCTGGTACTTTAGACTCTGTTTACATGTGATGTGCTGGTCTAGAGCTCCAGAAATGTTCTCAAGGGGCATATATTCCTGAGTGGGTGCATGTGTTTGGTGTCTCCAGCTGGTTCATTTAACAGGGGTGGTGACAGGGTTTGCTCACTTACTGGGAGTTGTGGGCGAGGGCAGACGTTGTGGAAGCGCCAGGGCTCTACGTTCAGAGACCCTTGGGGCCAGCCCTGATGCACCACTTATATCTACATGATTCTGGTCAAGTCATTTATCTTTTCTGAGTGTGGGTTTCCTCATTGAAAGAGACTTAGGACTCGGGACTTACCTGAGAATTATCAGGTAAAATGGAGGCAGAAGCTTAGGAATGGTTGACTCTTTTCTCTTCCCTCTCTGTGCCTCAAGTTTCCTCAGGTCCTCTCCCAACTCTAAGATTTATATCTGCAGTACGGGCTGATGTAACTCACCATAAATGTTTAAAACAGCAAATCATACAGGATTTTCTAAACTTTCTTAGTTTCCCCTGCTTCCCTCAAGCATCTGAATACTTCATGCAAGCTGCCCCTTGGCTAAGGGAACAGGCTTTACAAGAGGCAAAAGGAGGGGTGCAGACTGGAGCAAAAGCTTTCTTTAGGAGATGGGTGTGGGATGGAGAAGCAATGCCCTTTCCCTGGGTACCTTGAACAGGTTTTTTGCTTCTGGCTTTCTTAGCTCCTCCTCTGTGATGACATGCTCGGCTCCCAGATCCTTTAGTCTGTCCATCAGTTTCTGGATGTCAGGCCTGAAAATCAAACACAATCCAAAGTCCCTCATCATACCTGCTGGCTTTCTCTCCCCAAAGCTGCCAGGACTCCTCTGCTACAGCTGTAAGAATCCATATTTCTTTTCTGGGAGGCTGGGATTGGGGTTAAGCCAGGACTCGAGCAGGGGCCAGTCACACAATTTAATACTGTGCCAGCAGCTCCTAGCCTTGTTTCCTTGCCGGCCATTCCTCCCTGGACAGAGCCAGGGCTGGGAGGTTTCTGCAGCCTCTGCCAGCTCAGGGGTGCTAGAAACCATCTGTGCCCAGAAAGAAGTGATCCCACTTCCTAAAATTTTCTACTGAAATAATAATCTCCCCCGACTTTTCCAGGGGCAATCAGGGTGTTGTGCAAACGCAAACACTCTGGCCGAGGAGTGGCCCTGGTCTCTTGGGCAAGAGTCATTTTTGTTAGCATGAATGAGGAGATGGGGAACTGGATGATGTGGTGGAAGGAAAACAAGCCTGTTGCAGACTCTTCCTGAACAAGCTGCCTTCTCTCTCTGAAACTCAGTTTCCTCATCTGTAAAAGAGAGGAGAAACCTGCTCCATCTCCTTCACAGTGGAATTTAGTGCACAAATGCAAGGGGAAGAGGGGCCCAGGGCTCGACAATTTGCAGGAAGAACAGTACAGCTCAAAACATTCCCACATGTTAACTGTGGTTGTAAACACATGGGGGTATCAGAAGTTGTTTCCAAAACTCCTAGCTGTTCAGTAACAACAACCTCCACCTCCTTCCCGTGTCTCTGCACTTCAGATTCACTCATCTTATAGCCAAGTGCCACCTGGACTTCATTTCTTGGGGCTGACTCATCAGCTTCAGCTGCCAACTGTTCCTCAGTAAAGGAGGCCAGTTAGGCTTATGCAATGGCACCCTCTGGTGGAGATATGAGCACCGGCAGGGATGCGAGAGGAAAAGGTCCAAGTCATGATCTGGAATTAGGCCTCCCCACCCACCTGTCTCGGACCACATTGATGGTCCTTAGGCCCAGGGCTGCCGCGATCTGAATGACTGCTTGCCCCACTCCACTGTTGGATGCATTCTGGATGACAGAGTCCCCTGTGGATCCAGGAAGAGACCCAAGTCAAGCCTTGCACACCTGAAAAAGATCAAGGACTCCCAGCCTGGGATCCTAGGATAGTGGAAGAGGTGAAGTGTTCAGGCCCCAAAAGGACCCAGGATCTGGCATTGAAGCCTTTGGAACTCAGATTTTGGACCTTAATGCACTGTTTCCTCGATCCTTCCCAAACTTCCGTAACATCCATTACGCCTTCCAGAGCTGGTCACTTAGTGTCCACAGAGGACATAATTTAAGGCCCAACTGGTTTTATATCCTTCATCATCCTCCCAACTTCTGTGTCCTCTGTGTCTGCTTAGATTATTTCCTTGGGTTGAAACTGCTCCCCTCCTTTTAACATCCTATGTGATCCTCAAAGATCAGCTCAAGTGTAGTTCTTCATGGAGCCCTCCTGGGTTCTCCCTGTTGTGCTTCCACACAGGCTGTGAGTGTCTCTACTGATCACATGCTGTGGCCCCAGCCCACAACCTGCAGCTTCTCAAGGGAAGGGCTATGTAGTAGTGAATAAAGGTGTGCTGCTTTGAAATAGGATTAAGAGTTTCGATGGGAAAACTTGGGCTAGGGATGTGGCTCAAGCGGTAGCGCGGTTGCCTGGCATGCATGCGGCCCGGATTTGATCCTCAGCGCCACATACAAAGAAAGATGTTGTGTCTGCCGAAAAGTAAAAAATAAATATTAAAAAATTCTCTCTCTCTCCTCAAAAAAACAAAACAAAACAAAACAACAACAACAACAAAAAAAAAACTGGCAACCCCTGAAACAGAGTCCTGCAGGCAGTTTGTGGTCAAAGCACAGGACTGGCTTTGGAACTTGCAGTGGGGGAGGCAGTCGGGCACACTAGGGAGAACATGGCTCTGGAACAGATGGAACTGGGTGAGTCCCAGTTTTACCAGTGACGAACTAGACAAGACAAGGCAAGTCATGTCCTTTTTGAACTTCAGTTTTCTCCTCAGAAAACAGGAATCCTAAGAGCACCAATCAAGGTGCCCCTGACTGGAATCAAATGCTCTGTGTCCAGGCAGGTGCTCTGTTAGCTATGAAATGCTCCCTGGTGTTTGAGAGGTATCTGGGATCTGTGCACAGTGGGAGCTAGAGACAGAGGGCTCCTGAGAGAAGGCTGTCCACACTCTGCCAGGGTCAGCATATAGGTTCTCACTCCCTAGTGTACTGTGACTCAGGGTCACAGGCAGCACTGTTTTGTTTTAGATAGATTTGAGAAGAATAAAAAATAACAGTGCATCTCACAGGGTAAGGACAAATACTGTGCTGTGGAGCTTTGGTTTCATATATATTTATAATTTTCATACATGTGTATGTACTAGATAACAATGTGAAATGTGATTCTTACTATGGGTCAAGATTCTAGGTTTGTTCAATGCTGATCTAGCCTGGGCTACAATAGCCTTGAAGCAGACAAGTGGAGAAGTGTCCAGTGGGCACGGTGGGTATCATCAAAATGTGCAGATTTGTCCACCACAGCTGCAGCCCAAATCAGGAGTGGTTTGAGGGGATGTGATGCAGGTGCCACAGTGTCTGCTATACTAGGACTCCAGCAGAGGTCCCTGGTCCCACCGCCTGACTTTTTCCATGGAAAGCTCCCAAGACTCCTCTGCTATAGCCCTGAAAAGCCACACTGCTCTCCATGAGCTAGGATCAGTGTCCCCCCAGGCCTCAGGCAGCAGCTGCCTACCCAGCTCCAAAACATTCCATCAGCACGTGGCTTCAGTGTCCTTGCTGGCATGAGAGAGGCAGCCTGGGGCATTTCTATAGTTCCTGCCAGCTCATGGATATACAGGGTGCAGGGGCAACTTGCAAAAGGCGGAGGTGTGGGGGCTGGGGGTGCAGCTCAGTGGTAGAGTGTTTGTCTAGCAAGCATGAGGCCCAGAGTTGGATCCCCACTACTGCAAACCAAACCACGGGGGATGGGAGTTGGTGGAAAACTGGCCCAGCCTCCTGTCACTTGGGGCTAATTCTAGAGTGAGCTCCATGAGGGTCTCTGCAGAGTCCTAGTGGGACTGAGTCGGGTTGCCCACAGCACTAACTGGCCTTAATGTCTTTGCCTTCCTGTGACCACTGCCCAAAAGAAGTGCCTGGTCCCACCTGGTCTAGGGCTCTGCTTTCAGGGGAACCCAGATAAAACACATGGCTTTGTTGTTTACTTGCTGAGGGACTTCTTGCAAGTAGTTCACCTCTCTAAGGAAGACTAATAAAAGCAGCTGGTACTTCTTGTCCAGCAGGCCGCTGCTGTGCTAAGTGTCATGCTACTGCAGTTCATCAACCCTCCTTATTCTACATCCTAAAGATGAAAACTCTGCTGACTTGAGCCATGAGTTCAGCTAGTGAAGGTGAAGTTGGGTTCAGACCTAGGTTGTGTGCCTGGGCCTTGAGCTTTTAACCAGTGACATTAAGCTCCCTGCACAGCTTTGAAGGCGAAACACTCCATGGGGATAATGTCTGCACACGCACCTACGGATGGAAAGTGCTGTATTAATGCTGAGCAGAATTAGTAACACTAAGTTCAGCATTTTACTGAAAACACAGAGACTGTGTCTATCTTGTCTGGCTTTGTGTCCCCAGAGCTTAGCACAGCTCAACACATTTTTGCTGAGTGACAGAATTCCATCCCAAGCTCTAGGGAATGTGACCCTGTAGCAGTTTCCAAGGTTGTACTCCTCGTGAGCTCGCAGGGTGTTTTCTAGGAACCAAGTTAACATCTTTATATATATATTTTCAGTTGTGGATGGAAAAATACCTTTATTTTTTAATTTATTTATGTGGTGCTAAGGATTGAACCCAGTGCCTCACATGTGCTAGCCCCAGCCCCAGCCCCCAAGTTAACATCTTCCTAAGTAAAAACGATAGCAGCACACTTGTTGAGGCAGGGGCCCATCATCTTCCCAGGCCTTCCACCCCCCAGTCAGGATCTGGGTGCACCCTGGTGAGGAGGCCCTGGCCTGCTTTCCCTACTTGTAAGTTCCTACCTGGCTTCAGCTGCTCAAAGTCCACCAACATCCTGTAGGCTGTGCAGGGGTTGACACCCAGGGTGGCAGCACTCTGAAGAGGGATGTCATTGGGAACTTGGATCAATGCTTTTTCACTGAACACGGCCTCGGTCTGCCAGGTTCCTGAGTCAGGGGATGAGGCCAGGTTAGTGAGGTGGATCCCTCTGCCCACCCAATCCCAGATCAGTCTTTGATCCATGGGCATCTAGGACAGTAGATTTTAAGTAATGCTTAAAGGAAAAGGAAAATCTTGAAGTCCCCTTTGAAGTCTTTGAGTCCTCATGATGATTACACAAGGTACGTTTTGTTATTCCTATTTTAAAAATGTGGTAGGGGAGGTTCAAAGAGGTTGCCTCACTGAGTTATTTAGCTGATGTCACAGCACTAGTGCCTGAGGACCCCAAGCTACTAGACTCTGAAGGCAAGATAGTAATGCAACAGTAGGGCAAGGGAAGCCAAGGAAGCCCCCTTTCCCGCCATATCCTCATTCTCCAGGGCGGGCTGCCTGGGCTGGTGTTAGGAAACAGTGTCAAGGCAGAAGTCAAGGGCTCAGATTTGGCACCTGGGATTTCTCTTTTCTTTCTTTTTTGCTTTTCTGGTTCTGGGGATTGAGCTGGGGGTGCTTTACTGTTGAGACACATTCCAGCCTTTTTTATTTTTTGAGACAAGGACTCACTAACTTGCTGAGTAGCCTGGGCTGGTCTTGAACTTGTGATCCTCTGTCTTAGCCTCCTGGGACACTGGGATTCCAGACATGCATCACATGACCTGGTGGTACTTGTTTTTTCTAGTCTGTTAGTTTGATCAAATTCCCAAGCCACTGAGTTTTGTGATTCTAGAGTGTAAATGACACTGGTAAGAACAGCCTTATTGGCTTTCCTAGGAGCTGTTGTGAAAATCAAATGAGATACAGGAGACGAAGAAACCCTGTAAACTAGAAGAAATGATCATTAACCACCAGCCCACATTCTACGTCCACACAAAGAATCATAGACTATTGGTACCGAGAAGGCCTTTGTCAAGATCAAACCCTTCCCACAATGGGAGGCACTGAGGGAGGGACCTGCCCAAAGACATGGGGGTAATCTGGGTAGAGCGTGAGCTAGACCCTGGGTGTGTGGGCTATTCCAATGGCCAAGTACATAAAACACACATGTACACACACTCACATTCACACATGCTCACAAACCTATGTTCATTTGTTCATTCAACTGATCCTTTCTTTGTATCTTTTTATTTTTTAATAAATGGGGTCTTGCTGTGTTTCCCAGGCTGGCCCTGAACTTCTGGGCTCAAGTGACCCTCCTTCCTTAGCTCTTTGAGTAAATCTGACTATACGCACTCACCACCATGCTCAGCTACATTCCTTACGTTCATTCTAGAGGAGCAGAGCAGGTGAAAAACAAACAGGCAAATACAAGAATTAAAACTTGTTATTTTTTTGGTACTGGGGATTGAACCCAGCAGCACTTAACTACTGAGCTATATCCCCAGCCCTCTTTTATGTTTTATTTTGAGATAGGGTCTCACTGAATTGGGGCCTCACTAAGTTGCTGAGACTGGCTTTGAACTTGCAATCCTCCTGCCTCAGCCTCCTGAGTCACTGGGATTACAGGTATGTGCCACAACCGGCAAAAATTATAATTTATAAAGAGACAGTAGCAGGAGAGGGATTTAGGTGGATGGCTAGGACAGAGATATTAACCACTTCAAGTACACAAAAACATTCTATGCAGAGGAAAAAGCATATGCAAAGACTCTGAGGCAAGACATATAAAAGGATGGGACTGGGCAGGCTGGGGTTGTGGCTCAGTGGTAGAGCACTTGCCTAGCATGTGTGAGGCCCTGGGTTTGAGTCTCAGCATGGCATATAGATAAATGAATAAAATAAAGGTCCATCCACATGTAAAAAAAAATTTTTTTAAAAAAAGGATGAGATGGAAGAATACACACTGGAGGGCAAAGAGTGCTGGGAGGAGTGGCTTGAGATGCTGAGAGTCATACAGACTTTCAGGACCTTGACTCATGGTAACCATGAGTTCCACTGTGAACTAGTACACACATATACATAACTGAGTATATATACAGAAGCCAGAGTTTGATGGAACAATATACACCCTTACTCTGTGCTACAGTTTGGATCTGAAAGGTCCTCCAAAGGCCCAAGTGTGGAAGACTTGATCTATAACCTGTAGCACTGTTGGGAGATGGGCCCCAGTGAAAGGAAGTCAGGTCAATGGGAGTATGACCTTGAAGGGTCTATTGGGACTGTGACCCCTTCTCTTACTCTTTAAAAAAAAATTTTTTTTAGTTGTAGATGAACACAATACCTTTATTTTATTTATTTATTTTTATGTGGTGCTGAGGATGAACCCAGTGCCTCACATGTGCTAGGCAAGTGCCCTACCACTGAGCCCCAACCCCAGCCCTCCTCTTATTTTTTATTTCCTTCCTGGCCACCACAAAGTAGATAGGCTTCCTCTGCCATGTGTTCTTGCCATGATGTTCTGTCGCCACAGCCCCAAGGCAATAAGAACAACTAACCGATCATGGACTAGAAGCCGTGAAACCAAAATACTCCTTTCCTTTTTTATCTCAGATATTTTGTCATAGATATGGAAAGCAAAGATACTATGTGTGATATACTCTGCTATTATTTTTCTATTCTGCTTAATTTTAGTAATAAGAAAAAAATTCCATTTGTAACCCACTAGATTGATTCACTAATCTGCAGTTTAAAAGCATGGGGCTCGGGAGTGGGTTTTATTTAGAGACTGGCAAGACTCTAATGAGCTTTGAGGGCCAAGGTGGTCTCATGTCTGCTCTAAAATCACTCTACTGCTGGGGGAAGAGCCCAGTGGGGAGAGGCAGTGAGGAAGCGGGTGGGTGCAGCCAGGAGGCTTTTGTGGGGGACGAGGTCTCTGATGATGGCCGCCTCAACTAAGACTGGCAGTGGGGATGAAGAAGAAAGGGTGGGCTTGAGTTCTCCTTTGGAGACATAATCAACAGGATTTGGTGAGGACTGGGCAAGGGGACAGGCAGGATGGGGTATGAAGAAGACGTAAAGAGAACAGGTCTTGGAGTCACACTCAAGCTTTGCCTCCACACATCCTCACTGTAGCACCTTAGAGAAACTGTGTGGAGACTTTCTGGCTTAGTGCCTGGTGGTCCCAATGTGGCAGGGGCCCTTGGCCTGATTTCCCAAGCCCTCAGCTAGGCCTGCTATCTAGTTCCTGGGAGTCTCTCAATGTCCTGGTACCGTGTGGCCCAGTTGTGGGAAGCAGGGGATAGCCTAGGTTTTAGTCATCTTTTGTGTTATTGTGACCAAAAGAAGCAACCAGAGCAACATAGAGGAGGAATTTTATTTTGTCTCACAGTTTCAGAGGTTCAGTCCATGGTCAGCCAACTCCATAACTCTGCGCAGAGTATCATGGTGGAAGGGCGTGGCAGAGGAAACCAGTTCAAGAAATGGCAATCAGGAAGCATAGAGTGAGCTCTGTTAATCAGGGACAAATGGTAAACCCTAAAGGCATGCCCTCAGTGGCCTGCTTCCTCCAGTCACACCCTACTAACCAGTAGTTATCTCCCAGTTAATCCATTTCAGTGGACTAATCCACTGATTAGGTCACACCTCCCATGATCTAATCAGGTCACCTCTGAACATTCCTGCATTGTCTCACACAAGAGCTTTTGAGAATACCCCATATCTAAACCATAACAACCAGGCAATTACCAATTGTGCCACAAGAGCAACAAACAACATGGGCTTTAGGGGCCAGGACTGGGGAGGAGAGGAGGAGCACGCTATTAAAGGTCATGCAGGTTCTAGAGTAGGTCTGAGAACATATGAGATGAAATTAAAGAATCCCTTTGGCATCCAAAAGATGCCTGGGCATTTTCTAGGGTTCACCCAGTCTGGTTCATAATCATCAAGCCCATTCCCCTCGGCCGTCATTGACTATACTCAGAGCTTGGTGTGAGGCCTTCCAGATGTAAAATCAAGGGTGTTTTCTTTTTCTTTTTTTGGTACCAGGGATTGAACTCAAGGGCACTCGACCACTGAGCCACATCCCCAGTCCTATTTTGTATTTTATTTAGAGACAGGGTTTCACTGAGTTGCTAAGCATCTCATGTTGCTGAGGCTGGCTTCGAACTCGCGATTCTCCTGCCTCAGCCTCCCAAGCCATGGGATTACAGAAGGAATATGCTAACTCACCTGGCTTCAAGGGTGTTTTCTAATTCCTCTTACCGCAGGACAATGGAAATTCAGCCTTTGACATGGATTTCTAGGATTTAACAGTCCCTAACTCTCTTCTCAAGAGGTCCTGGGTGAGATGGTCAGCAAGAAGGGCTTTCAAGGTTTAGAGTTGAAATCCTCAGATTCTAGAGTTGGAGATATCTACTTAAAAATGGGCTCTGCCACTTTAAATTATCACTCCACCTTTTTTGTTTTTTTGGTACTGGGAGTTGAACTGGGGCGCTTTACATTGATCTAAGCCCTAGCCCTTTTTATTTTCTATTTTGAGATAGGGTCTTGCTAAATTGCTTAAGACCTTGCTAAGTTGCTGAAGTTGGCTTTGAACTTTCAATTCTTTTGCCTCAGCCTCTATGCTGCTGGGATTACAGGTGTGTGCCACCATGGCTCACTCAACCTTTCTTGAGTTTCAGTTTTCTGATGCATAAAATGCAGAGAAGAACACTTACAGTGCCAAGGTTACATGAGAGGACATCTATACAGATTATCACTGTGCCCAGTACACAGTAGGTGTACAGTAGGTGCATAACACATGTTGGTTTCTTTAACTGATCCTGATTCCCAGGCATCAGCTCTAAGGCATACCATTCTTCAGTCCTGGGCGACTGACCCTTAAAGATCTCTAGCACCTAATATGGGGCTGAAAACTATGGCCTATGGCCCAAATATGACTTATAAATATTGTTTGTTTTTGTGGTGCTGGGGACTGAACCCAGGGCCTTGGGCATCTGAGGCAGGCACTCTACCAACTGAGCTATACTGCCAACCCCATAAATTGTTTTTATAAATAAAAGCTTTACTGGAACACTGCCATACTCACTTGTTTATGTATTATCTATGCCTGTTAAAATGGCAAGGTTGGGTAGTCACAGTAGAGATGGGATGGTCTGCAAAGAGTAAAATTATTATTATTTGACTTTTCTAAGAAAAAAAATTTGCCAGCTCCTAATCAGATGTATAGAGAAGTTCAGCATTTGCAAAGATTACTGTTTATATTCCCTCAGTTGAGTTAAGAGTCTGTTGAGGTATGTGAGGCAGCAACTATTAGCTCCATTGAATTGAACTGAATTGAATTGATTTTTTGGTACAGGGATTGAACCCAGAGGTGCCTAACCATAGAGCCACATCCCTAGACCTTTTTGTTTTATTTTAAGACAAGGTCTTGCCAAATTCTTAGGACCTTGCTAAGTTGCTGAGGCTGGTTTTGAACTCTTGATCCTCCTGCCTCAGCCTCCCAAGCTGCTGGGATTACAGATATGTGCCACATGGCTATTAGCTCCTGGCTATTAGCTCCATTTTAGAGATGAGGAAATTATGGCTCAATGTAGTTGTGACCTAAACAAGGTCATAAAATAGAGCTGGAACAAGAATGTGCATCTGAATGCCAGGCCAGTACTCCTTCTGTGCCACCTCAGGAAGGTTTTGAGTGTTTCCCAGTGAGAAAGCCAGTTGGCGAACATCCATCTGTGCTCTCCAGCCCATTCTCTGCTGCATTTGGGAAAAAGCTGGCTGTGGGCATAGCCACAGCTGGGCAGCTTAGCACTCTGAAAAATGACCGTGATCTGGTTAGACATTAGTTTTAATGAATGCTATTTTTAAAAATATTTATTTATTTATTTTTAGTTGTAGTTGGACACAATACCATTATTTTATTTATTTATCCCTATGTAGAGCTGAAGATTGAACCAGGGCTTCACATGCGCTAGGTGTGTGCTCTATCGCTGAGCCACAATCTCAGCCCATGAATGCTGTTTGTGTGTGTGTGTGTGTATGTGTGTGTTACTGGGGATTGAACCCAGCGTTGCTCTACCACTGAGCTATATCCGCAGCCCTTTCATTTTTTATTTTGAGACAGAATCTCACTAAGTTGCTCAGGCAAGCCTCCCACTCAGCTTCCCAAGTGGTTGGGATCACAGGCGTACACCACCATGACTAGCTGATTGCTACTCTTACCACTGTGTCCTAGAGTCTAGCACTCTGTAAAAGCTCACAAAGTATTTACTAAAAAACTGAGTTAACTATATTCTTCATGATTTTAAAATTCTCATCTTCTCCAACTGGCTCCTTGTCCAAAAGACTGACCTGTTCTGCAGGAAAGAATCCCTGTTGTGGCTAATCCTACCACCGTGCTTGGAGTGGAGTTACCCACACACCTGGCAGATGGTCTTTATCCTTCTCCTCTCCAAATCTGGGGTCCTCCTGAGTCCTGTTACTTTGGCTCGAGTCCTCTCCAGGCTTGTGACACTGTCTTGCTCAGACCCTCCTCACCTGAGCCCTGAACTCCCTGTCTCCACCCTCTGCCTTTCCAGACCTTTCCCTGCTCTGAACACATCATCCTGTATCCCTCTACTTGACTCCCTGTTGGGTCCTGGACTGGACGCGAGCCCTCCATGATACAGCCTCCTCAACCTCCCTGCTCCGTCTGGCTCTCTCCCGCTCCTAAGGGACCTGGGCTTGTTGCATTACCAGTGGCTCTGTCACCGCCTTGCCTCTTCTCTTCCCCTCTGTGCAGATGCGCTCCCTCCCTGGGAAGCCCCTCCTCACCTGGCCATGGCTGCACTTCTAGTTGCACTTCTAGAAGGGCTTCTAGATGAAGTTGGCGGGCCACTTCTCTGGGAGTCCTTTCCAACGCTTCTCACTAGGAAACCCCAGCCTCTGTGCACCCTATGATCGCAGCACTCACACTGCCTGAATTACAGGCTGCTTCTCCCTTTGCTGGCCTTCTGTCAGCCAAGAGAACTCTGAGGGCAGGGACTGTCTGACCCATCTTTCGTGCCCTTCACTCAGCCCTGGGGGCCAGCCCAAGGTGCTGGCATCAGTACCTACGGTGTCCTTGCAGCTGGGGGCGGGGCTCTGTCACAGCTAGGTGGGTGAAGGAGCAGGTGGAGCCATTCTTGGCAGCTTCTCAGAGCTCAGAAGAGCAAAGAGCTCAGTAGGAGATGTCTGTTCCTGCTAGTTTCCTGCCTGCCACCTTTCTCTCTCTAGAAGGGTTCCTTTCTAACCTCTGGGCCATCTACCACCAGGTCTCACCCACTGTACCACAGAGGTGGGCAAGACTCAAGGGACAATTGCAGTGGCTCCACCAATGCCCCCAAGTGACTGGCTTATGGACAGGCAAGGACCCAAGAAGGGCCATCCAGGGCTGCTCAGGGATGGAGACGGTATGCTGGTTGTGACAGCGCTGAATGTGCTCATCTGTTCCAGGATGAGGCACACTCCAGGCTGCTAGTGGCCGTCTATGAATAGTATGTATCAGAGTGGATCTGAGTCTTAGCTCTGCCTGTTACTGACTGGGTGACTTCACACAAGTTGGTTAATTCTTTCATCTACTTTGTCTCATCTGCAAAATGAGGTAGGAATAATTGATTTAATAGACAAAAAGTGCTTAAAATAATGTCTGGCTCAAAGAGAGTAGTCAATAAATATCTCTTGCTATAATTATGTCACTGTGTAAGGATGGCTCACCTGGGTACCTGTGACGAGAGAGAGCCCTGACTGTGCTGGGCTTCCTGGGTCCAGCTATGCCTGGGACTTTCAATCTCTTACACTTTTCAGCTCCACAGATCAATTAAATTCTTCTTTTTTTAAGGTAAGTATGAGTTGATCTCTGTAAGTTATAACCTAAAGGGTCTTTTGGGGGATGGTTCTGGGGATTGACCTAGGGCCATATGCATGCTAGGCAAGCCCTCTATCAGGGAGCTACACCTCCAGCCCCTGATGTATCTTCTTTTTTCATTTTTTTGTGGTGCTGGGGATTGAACCCAGAGCCTTGTGCATGCGAGGAAAGCACTCTACCAACCGAGCTACATCCCCAGCCTTGATGTGTCTTCTAAATATTCCTTTTAATTGTCCCTTCCTTTCTCCCAACCCAGAGATCTTTCAAAGAGTGGGAAAAACACGGGAGACAAGAGCCACTGGGCTCTCCCTTATTCTGCTGTTTGAGTTTGGACAAGTTTCACTTCTTAAGCTTCATCCTCATGTCCAGTAGGGACATATGCATTGCTATACTCTTGTGCCTGCTGTGAGAACCTATTTTATAATGGGTGGGCCTCAAGCCCATGGAGTGCTAAAACCAAAACAATGATTCATTTTTTCACATAAAGAAAATCCTACTCTTAGGGCTGGAGACAGAGCTCAGTTGGTAGAGTGCTTGCCTTGCATGCACAGGCCCTGGGTTCAATCCCCAGCACCACAGGAAAAAAAAAAAAAAAAGAAAGAAAGAAAATCCTACTCTTTAGGTAGCTTGTGTAGGACCTTATCCCATGTGGTCATGTCCTATTTTTTTTTTTTTGAGGGGGTACTAGGGACTAAACTCAGGGGCACTCAACCACTGAGCCACATCTCCAGCCCAATTTTGTATTTTCTTTAGAGACAGGGTCTCACTGAGTTGCTTAGTGCCTTGCTTTTGCTGAGGCTGGCTTTGAACTATCAATCCTCCTGACTCAGCCTCCTGAGCCACTGGGATTATAGGTGTGCGCCATGATGCCCGGCTCATGCCCTACATTTTATTTATTTATTTTTTTGGTATTGAGGATTGAACCAGGATGCTCTATCATGAGTCACATCCCAGTTCTTTTGTTCTTTATTTTGAGACAGGGGCCTTGTTAAGTTGCTTACAGCCTTGCTAAGTTACCCAGGCTGGCCTGGAACTTGCAATCCTCCTGTCTCAGCCTCCAGAGTTACTGGGATTGCAGGCATGCACCACTATGCCCAACCCCTTTTAACCTTCTTTCTTACTCCTGTATCCCTCTCCCATACAAATCCCCTGCTGGGGCTACACTGGATTTCCCCCCATTTCTCTCGCCTTTGTATCTTTGCTCATTTTGCTTTCTTCAAATGAAATGCTAGGCTCATCTCCACCTAACAAAACTCATTCATCAAAGGCCCATTCTAAGGAAGCCTCCTCCACAAAGCCTTTTCTAATCTTTCTTTAGTATCCTCTCTCTCAAATATACATACACATGCACACAGAAGGGCCAGAAGAACCCTCTGCTTCCTGTGAATTCTCAGCACTCCCTTCATTGAGGTTATTGGTTTACAGATTTCTTCAATTAGATTTCAGCCTCCTGGAGGGCAGGGATCACCTTATCCGTATGCTCCACTGCACCTTACAGCAGGGATTTAGGGATGTAGGATTTAGAAAATTATAGCCTCTGTCAACCTGGGTCCAAGGAGGTGAAAATGCAGGAACACTCCCTCTGGGGCAAAAGAAATGGGTCCTGCTCTCCCTGCTCAGCCCCCACCCCTCCTGAGGCAGCCACATGAACTTAGTAATTTCCACTGAGCCAATGAGATGAGTTTCTCAGTGGGGGGTGAAACAGGATCTGGAAGAACAGAATGCTTGCTGACTCCTGGGGAAACTCACCCAACCCAGCGTTTGCAGGAATCACCCAGTCTCCTGGCTTCAGTCTAGTCACATGGCAGCCCACGGCCTCTACTTGTCCCACACCTTCGTTCCCTCCAACAGCAGGCAGCTTGGGAAGGAGGCCATAGTTCCCTGAGGGAGAAGAGGGCAAAGGGTCAGCCATGTCTAGGCAGGGAGACAGCATAGACTCTGGGGCCAGTCAGACCCAAGCCTGAGCAGCCCTGCCTCTGACCAGCCTCAGCCTCCACCTGAGTGAGCCTCAGTTTCCTCATCTGTCCAGAGCCTAAGACTCTTTAGCATTCATGGTATCCTAGGGGCAAGGAAACTAGGAAAGGAGTCCAGCATGTTGCAGGGTCATCCCTCCCCACTGCAATCTTCCTGCCGCAGAGGAGGGAGATCAGAAGGCTGACACAGTCTGCAGATGGAAGCTCTGGAGAACAGCTGCTATAATCACCGGCATTTCACATCCGCACCTGAGGAGGACCGGCAATGAGGTAGCAGCTGAGTAAAAAAGCCAATTAACATAAGCCCCAGAAACCAAGGTTACCTTGGATCATATTTATGTCAGATGGATTGATAGGGGCTGCCAGCATCCTCACGTGGACGTCTGATCCTCCCACGGCCGCTAGCTCCAGGTTCTTCAGTCTAAGCACAATGCCAAGAGAGACGTTAATGTCAGCCAGGCTAGACTGGGCGTCTTCCACTCAAATCATCTCCCCAAAGTAGGTCAGGCAGCGCGTCTGAGCTGCCACGGTGCCCAGGAATTAGGTTCTCCTGGAAAAGAGCCGAGTTCCAAGGAACAGCACAGGGTGCCCCACTGAACACACCGGATAAAAACAGTGAAAGCCTCTGCTGACCTGAATTGGCTCTGTATGTCCCCAGACTTGCTCTGTCCTAAGAATTCTGGGGTGGGCTCACTAATAATATAGATTCTCAGGCCTGCGCTCTGACTCACCAAACCAGCCTCTCCAGATGAAGGGACCCCAAATAAGCAAGTCTGGGAGACCCAGGGCTTGCCCACTTGTCCTCCTACCTGTTTGTGGTTTTGTTGGCCCTAACACAATAGGGCAGAGGAGACATTCTCCTTAGCGGAAGAAGGTGGAAAATGGAGATGGACTTTCTATTTGGAAAGAACTCCCTGGTCAGTTACTGAGCCCCTGGCATCCTGTCCCTTCTAGGTGAGGATCCTGGTCTGTCAGAAAGGACCCTGGATGGATCTGGAGGTCTTTGGTATATATCCCCACCACAGGCAATATCTTCTCTGCTCTGTGCGATGGGGTAGGGTGGTTTGGGCTGGATTGCTTCCAAGAGCCTGTCCCTTTTAAGTCCGTGATAAGTCCTTTCGCTCATGTGGACCTGTGACACCACAGTACCAGCACCTCAAAACTTGGCTTAATGGTAAAACCTGCCTGAGGGCTTTAGGGGAGGCCAAGTGAGTGTTCATGTGTTACTAACAAAGTTCTTTAAAAACAAGAGTCAGTCAACGAGCTAGTACTGATAGTGTACGAAACTTGTGAGTCCCTCTTTCTCCACAATGTAAGATTTCAGGTTTGCCATGCTTTTCTGCCTAAATGTACTTATTTTATTTTTAATTTCTTTTTTTTTTTTTTAGTTGTAGAGGGACACAATATTTTTATTTATTTTTATGTGGTACTGAAGATTGAATCCAGTGCCTCACACGTGCTAGGCAAGTGCTCTACCACTGAGCCACAACCCCAGCCCCTTAATGTATTTATTAAGTAGAAATCTTATTTATTTTCACCTATGAAAGCCATATGGTACTGCCAACCAGAGGTTTGCATGAGGTCACAGCATCACCATACTAAACTGTGGTAATGCCATCTACTTCTGACAGACACCAACCTTTTCATTAACCTAGGCCTTGACCTGGGAGTAAAAGTGTGATTTTCAAGAAATGTTTTATACTAACAGTAATAATGGAGTCAGGCCATCACAAGGTATTTCTTATACACCAAGTCCTATTCTAAGGGCTTTAAACACATGGCTTATTTTAAGCTGTAATGCTTTTGTGAGAAAAGTACTATAGTCCCATGCTATCTAGTAAGGAATGAGTCATGTAGGCTACAAAGGCAATAGAAGTAACATTTCATTTGCACTATACAGGCCAAAAAAACTACACAGAATATAGAGGCTATACTGGTTGCATAGGTCACAAAGGCTAGAAAAATCATGATATAATAAGATATGGAACTGATTATGGAACTTACACAGGCTTAGGTGACTGGTTAGGGGCTCCAAAGCAGGTGTTTTTATTTATACCGCTGAACATCAGCATTCTGGTATGAGTTTAGAAATGTCCCTGACTGCCTACAAGGACCCCTGAAGATCTGGAAGCCCAAGCTGGGAATCCCTGCACTGTCCAAGTAAGGAAGATCTTGTCCCACCATGATTGAGACACAGTGGCAAGAAACCAAAATGGTCACATTCTACAGAAAATGGCTAACGAAGAGGGAGTAGATGGCCAGGGGAAGAAAAGAAAGAATAAAGTTTTTTTTTTCTTTTCTTTTTTTTTAAGGTAAGCATTAAGGACTGCAAGTACTTATATGTCAGCGGGAGAGAGGGAGTCCTTGTCACAGTAATCACTAGTGCTTACCCAATGCTTACCACTCAGGCACCCTGCTAAGTGCTACAGGCCAGCTTCCAGGCTTTGGTGCCATTGTTCTGCTTTTACAGTGGAGGAACAAAGGCACCAGAAGAGGTAAATAACTTGCTCAAGGCCACTAACAGCAGTAAGTAGCTGAACTGCTTTGAACTTGGCAGTCTGATGTTAGAGTTGCCACCTGGAAGGGGGCTGACCCCAGTCCAAGCAGAAGGCAGTGAGATAAGCCCCTCCCTGGGCTGGTGTGGGGACCGGCCCCTGCTGCACCTGCCTGATGGGGAGGATGGGCACTGTGAGCCACCGTCATGGCCTCCCCACCAGACCTCAGCCGGGTGGGGTGGGCAGCAGTGATGTTTCTCTGGGAACTTGTAAGTCTGCATCCCCCCAAAAAAATCCTGCCCGAAGCAAATGGATTTTGGACTAGCTGCCCCTTTGTATTATCCCTACTGCTTCTTTCCTGAATTTTGACAGATAATCAGACTTTTTTTCTGTAAGCTGACAAAGTCCATGTGCTCAAGCCGCTTAAAGGCATTTTTTTCCCCCTGCGCATTTTCTACACCCCCTCCCTCTGTCCAGAATTTCGTTTCCACAGCTTCTCCATGAAGTGAGAAACTCAACTCACGCTTCAAGACCCAGCTCAAATTTTACTTCCTTTTGACTTTCTTCCTGGTTCTGAAAAAAGTCACCAGCTCAGTTACACAAAAGGGGGGACTATACCATTTAAAACCTTGGTTTACTGTTTTATTTTATTTTTGGTACTGGGGATTGAACCCAGGGGTGCTTTTCCGCTGAGTTACATCCCCGGCCTTTTAAGAAAATTTGTTTTGTTTTGAGAGGGGACTTGCTAAATTGCTGAGATTGGCCAGGAACTTGCAATCCTCCTGCCTCCGCCTCCCAAATTGCTGGAATTACAGGCATGTGCTACCACGCCAGCCACTATTTTTTAATTTATAAAGTCTTTCCACACATTTTTTCCCAATTGATCAGGACATGGGTTTTCCCAAAGCTCAGGGCTAGATGTACCACAGACTTGAAAGCCATATATTATCTACACTCCCTAGGGGGCTGGGGCAGCACCCTGTGATCAACACTTCTTCAGCTAAATGTATAAATATTCACACTAAGTGAGATGAATAAAAACCATGTAAAAACTATGTTAAATCAGGTTTTGCCTCCAAATGATTTATTAAAAAAAAATGTCAGTTTTCAGAGCTTTCTGGATTTTGGAACTGCAAACAGGAGAATTCAGTGTTTTTCTACTCACCACTCTGTCTTGTGGTCAAAACCTGTGTTTCCCTGCTAGGACTGTGAGTTCACGAGAGCTGAGAACCATAGTCTTATCTCAGTGTTTATCAAGTATCTGGGATGGAACTTTTCTCTCCCATGAGAAAATATGGCACAAGAGTGTCAGTCACTTAGGGAGTCAGGGGAGGGCTGCAATAAAAGGGCCTTGCTAATTGCACTTGCTCTCCCTGATTCTAAGCCATTTAGAAACACCTCCAAGGACCAGCTCAAATAAAAATGGAGATTAGTGTTAGAAGAGTTTAGTCAAGACACATAAATCAAATGTGTACTAACACACACCTATTAAAAATCTCGATGACAAGGCTGGGCACAGTGGCACATGCCTGAAATCTCAGCTGAGAGGCTGAGGCAGGGGGATCGCAAGTTCAAGACCAGCCTTGGAAACTTACTGAGATCCTGCCTCAAAATAAAACATGAAAAGGACTGGGGATGTAGCTCAGTGGTAGAACGCCCCTGATTCAATCCCCAGTACCACCACCACATGACAAGGATGACCATGGTCAAGATGAGAATGCATCTCCATGGAGGTGCAAAGCATGGGTTTGGAGGGAAGCGGGCAGCCCTAGGTGGGCACCCCACCTGTCCAGCTGGAAAAACCTCAGCATTCCTCTGTAAGATGGGTAACACTAGAACCCAGCTCCCTGGGCTAAGTGAGTTAATGTATATACAGCATTTACTGCAGCGCTGACACAGAGTACTGAGGAGATGGCAGCAGTTACCAGCAGGAGGAAGAGCCGAGCCAGTCTGTGGAACAGTGAGATGGTTCTTCCTCTGAAGACAATCACTGAGTCACCTTTCAGACCACAACCTTTTGGGAGATTCAGGCAAATTTAATTCAACAAATATTTATTGACAGTCCCAGTGCCAGATACTGGCCCAAGAGGTCTGAGGAGGAATACTTTAAAATCTCCTGCCTGGGAACCTGCAGGCGTGAGAACCCCCGTGGGAATGCTGGGGCTCCGACAGTATAGGCTCCTAGAGGGAAGTCCACCCAGCGTGTAACCTGTGGGAGGAGGAAACAGCTAGAGAGGGTCTTTGGAAGAAGTGACACCTTAGTTGGGGCTGAAAGATAGAGTCGACTGGGTAGACTGACAACGAGGAACAAAATCCTGACTCGACAGTTGGTCAGCAGTGGGTGCGGTCTGGATCCAAGTCATGGGAATGAGAAAAGAACTCAATAACTGAAAACTCTTTAAATATGTGACGTTAATGCACCTGACCCCAGGTTGGGGGTGGGAGTGGAAAGTCTCTGATGGCTCCCAGGCTTCTGGTGAACTCTGGGATGTGAAGCTAGGGAGGAAGAAGAGTGGGTCTGGAGTGAAGTTATATTTAAATCTGAAGCAGGCAACCTGCAGTGGGGATAGCAGAGGACAGGACAGCAGGAAAATTTAGGATGACTACTAGGCTGGACGATGAAGTGATCACTCATGCTGACAGCTTGAGCTCCAGGCAACAGGCTTCCCATTTGACCTATGGGATGCTGTTTAGTCCTTCAAACTGATGATAGAAGAGGACATTGAGGCTCGGAGAAACTACATACATTGCTCAAGAGTAAATGGCAAGTCTCGCTTACCTTAAGCTAGACTGCAAAGCTCAGACTGCTGAATGCTGTCAGCACCAATGCAGTGCTGAGGAGCTCTCCTGGGAGATATTAGTGGGTATTCCTGGGATCCGGTATGTTTGGGAAATGCTGCATGCCAAGCCCCATTCTGAGTCAGACTGCATGTTAGCACCATAAAAGCTCGGAGAAGTCCTCAAATAAAGAAACCCATGTGGCTTGGTGTAATCCAGAGCTTCCCAGACTAAAGTCGGCTGTGAACACTGTTTTCACAGCCCAGCCTGCCTTCCAACAGCAGTTAGAGAAACGATGCATTGGGCTACAAATTGTTCCTGCTTTCCTTATTTGCCTTCTGGGGAGCCTATCTGCTCTGTGCCAGCTGAGATTCACGTACGTGGGAGGGAAGATGGGCAGGAGGGGCCCCGGATGGAATGAGGGTCTAATAGATGGCAAGTTGAAGCCGCAAACACAGGTGGGTGGTGGCGGGGCAGGACTGCCACATGCTGCATGCCTGGAGGGAGGTGTGTTGGTCCAGCTGCATCTCACCAGGGAGACCAGCCCCAGCACGCCCCGTGGAATGCCATCAATACCAAGACACTGCTGTTCCTGCCGACAGTCCTAACAGCGTAGTCAAGGATACCATTCTGCTGAGACAGGAAGGGAAACAGGCCTCGTCTGAATTCCAGGAGCTGGACCTCTGTGTCAATGAGAGTAATTTTTCTTTCCTGTTCTTTTTTTGAACTTACCAAAGGAAAGTGTAGCTGAGCTGTGGAGTGCAAATGAGGCACCCAAACAGCCTGGCTAGACGGTGAGCCACCTTCCTGGTACTGCTCACGTTCCTTCCCTGTGAGTGCAATGGCGCCATACAGCTCGTAGGGATGCCACGATCTTCAATGGACAGATCCCAGACGGGATAAAGTCACAATGGCTCCTTTGAGGCCGAGACTGTACACCTGTGATGCCATATGAAGTACAGGCAGACAAAAGCAGGCAGAAGAAAGAGCCTTTTGAGAGAGGGGGAAAAAAAGAGGCCGTCCCCTGGGGCCTGGCTCAGCTGTATTTGCTGGTTAAGGTGGGCACCGGCCAGTTCTGCTGAGCTCTCTTTCCCGCCTTCCACATCAATTAGCAACCACTTGTACTCGTCTTTCTTTTTTTGGTTGTTGGTAGACCTTTATTTTTATTATGCGCAGTGTTGAGAATTGAACCCAGTACCTCTCACATGCCAGGCAAGTGCACTACCACTGAGCCCCGGCCCCAGGCCCTATACGCATCTTTCTTCTCCCACTCAGTCACCTCAACCTGGTCAATATCATTTAGAGCAAGAATAGGCAGGGAGAGCGTCACTCATCAGAGACTTTCTCATCTGCTCATTTCTGAGTCAAGAACATGCGGCTCATCACAGGGCACTGGGTGAAGGAAACGGACACCTCATGTGGCTCTCCCCAGTCTGTCTGCAGTCCCCATGGTCAACAAGCTGCCACAGTGATTAAATGAAATGCCTGGTGTGTTGGGTCCCTTGTTCTGGGATTTCACTAATAATGAATAAACAGGGCGCCACTGGGCAGGTGTGAGGGACTACAGTGCCTCATGACAGCTTGTAATTTCTTGATCCTCCGAGGGAATGATGGTGGTTGTCTTGGCTGGCGGGGAGCTCAGGGAGCATGCCTTTCCCTGGGAAGAGCTCTTTTCATTTCACAGTGGTGCCAAGCACACCTGCCTACCTCTCTGGCCCTTTTTGTGGATTCCCAGCCTCCTTCCATTCAGGACTCATCTTTTGGCCGATTCTTCTTGCAGGCACCGGGGATTGAACCTTGGCCTCACATATAGGAGGCAAGCACTCTGCTACTGAGCTACTTCCCCAGCAGCCCCCTTTTATTTTCTTTTTTCGTATTGGGGATTGAACATAGGGGGCTTACCCACTGAGCCACATTCCCAGCTCTTTTATTTTTTGAGACCGTTTAAGTTGCTGAGGCTGGCTTTGAACTTGGGATCACATGCCTCAGACTCCTGAGTCACTGGGATTACAGGCATGCACCACTGTGCCCAGTCCCCTTTTCTTCTTTACTTTTTCTTTAAATATTTTTAAGAAATATTTTTTAGTTTTAGGTGGACACAATATCTTTATTTTACATTTATGTGGTGCTGAGGATCGAACCCAGTGCCTCATGCATTCCAGGCGAGCGCCCTACCACTGAGCCACAATCCAGCCCCTTTTTCTTCTTGACACCGTCTTCCTACTTGGCCTTGAATTCATGGGCTCAAGCAATCCTCCTGCCTCAGCGTTCCAAGAGACTGGAGCAACCCTGGCAGGCAGTCCAGTGCCTAATTCGCTCTCACTGGGACGGTGGTGGAACTTTTAAGAGGTAAGGCCTAGTGGGAGGTCTTCAAGCCACTGAGGGTGTGCCCCTCAAATGCACTGTGGGATCCTCGTTTTTCCCTTTCTCTTTTGCTCCCTGGCTTGAGATGAGGTGAATGGTTTTGCTGTGCTCTGGCCTATGATGCGCTGCCTTGCCACAGCCCAAAAAGCAATGGTGTCACTTGGTCCTGGACTGGAATCTCCAAAACTTTGAGCCAAAATAAATCTTTTCTTTATGAATTAATAATCTCAGGTATTTTATTATGGAGAGCTAACACAAGGCCTCACCTTTTCTTGGCAGGAAAGAGTGCTGTTTGGGGAGCATGTGCTAAAGGAGGGGTGTAGGTTTTGAGGCATACAGAAAAGGGTGGGGGGCAGCATGCATCCTGGGTTTACCAGGATGATTACCTGCTGACTTTGGCCAAACCCTTTACTTTATAGAAGAGTAACTGTAGAGAATGGAAACTAGAATGATTTCCTTGCTCTAATAATTCACGGCAGAGGTGGAAGTGGAACCTAGACCAGTGTTCTTACAGGTGGTCCCCAATGGAGTAGCCTGAATCACACTGACCTTGGGTCATCTTTGTTTGTCTGCCTCTAAAATGTGGACCCCTCCCTCCTGATCCAGGGTGGGAAAGGCCAGGACGCACACAAAAGTGCAGCAAGAGCTGCTAGCAAAGGGCAGGCAGTAGTAATAACTTGCAGCTGTGCTGAGTGACAGCACTTCTCCCAGATGCTGCAGATGGAGAGGGAAGACTTGAGCCCATTGTGCAATTTCCTGGAGGCGTGTCAACTTTCACCTCCAGAGGCAAGAATGAGGAACTTGGGGTAGGAGGAACTGGCCTGGAACACCACATCTGAAGTGCAGATGGATGGTAATGCATGCATGGTACAGGATGTGGAATCCACTGGCATGTGAATCCCGTGACCGCTGGCTAGTCCTCTGAGCTGGTCCAGCAGGTAGATCCCTCAAAGGAGTCCCTGCTGAGTGCGCAGTAGGCTCTCTATCAGTATTAGCTGATCAGACACATCATGTTTCCTCTTCTCTCTGGGATTTTGCACATGTGGATTTTTCTGCTTAGAATATTTCTGCATTTTCTCTCCTCAATAACAGCTCCCCTGCCCTCCTGTATTCAGAGAATGCATTCTCTAACCTCCCTGAGAACGTCAGGGACCCTCTTGGGGGTGTCCACCACACTCTACACATGACCCAGCAGCACTTACTGCTCTGGGCTCTGGTGGCCTTTCTTCTGGACTAGACTAGGGTTTCCTAAGAACAAAGCCCATAAATTATTTGTCTCTGCATCCTCAATGTTCGCCTTCAAAGAATAAATGCTGGCTACTAAATGAAGTTCCCACTCCCTCCATTCACGACTATGAAAAAGAGCCCTCCAAAGAGCACCAAAGCAAAATGCTATTTTTTTTTTTCAAAGTACTATAATACTGGATTAAGAATAAAATTACCGGGGCTGGGGTTGTGGCTCAGTGGTAGAGCGCTTGCCTAGCACACATGAGGCACTGGGTTTGATCCTCAGCATCACATAAAAATAAAATAAAGGTATTTGTTCACCTAAAACTAAAAAAAATATATATATAAAAATCAAGTTACCCACACAAAGTTTTGGTATTAAACACTGACATCAAGTGTAAGAAGAACCCCCCTTAGAAGACACAGTGCCCTAGAGTGAGAATGTACTTCCTGCGCTGCCTGGGCCCTACCGCCTGTTCCCTAAACTCCATGGCTATGTGGCCAAAGCTTTTCCAGCTCAGTTTTGTCTTGTACCAGCAACAGGCAGGTGTGGGCACCATGACCAAATAGTTTTACCACAGCTTCAGGATCTGAAAAGGGGAGGGGACAGAGGGCTTCTACCTTTTCTAGGGTGGGGCTGCCCTTCCTATAAAGAGCAGAAACTCAGGCCACCTGAATGACCTGTAATTTCACTTTTTTTTCTGGCCTATTTTATTCCCAATTTATCTCATTCTAAAAAAAAAAAAAATTGTCATTTCTTCAGGATTTTTTGGAGTTGGGGGATAACCAGGGATTGAACTCAGGGAGCCCTTAACCACTGAGCCACATCCCCAGCCCCTTTTGTATTTTACTTAGAAACAGGGTCTTGCTGAGTTGTTTAGGGCCTCACTAAGTTGCTGAGGCTGGCTTTGAACTCGTGATCCTCCTGCCTCAGCCTCCAGAGCTGCTGGGTTTACAGGTAAATGCCACTGCACCCAGCCCCTGAAGGATTGCAGTCTAGTTCTATGATTTTGGACAAGTGCCTTTCAATCTTCTTGAGTCTCGGTCTCCTTGTGTGTAAAATGGGGATAACAGTGACCAAACTAGATCACTGTGATTCCCCCCCAGTGCCAGAGACTGAGTCTGAGGGAGGTAGGGCTCCATGACTGAGCTGTCCCCCACCCCCATCCTATTGTGATCTTAAAATTCCTTACTATGAGAGGAGAACCTAGCCCAAGGTACACAGTAGGCATACAAAAAATGAGGACTCTCCACCATAATGCCCAGAGAATAGAAAAGTTCTAAGAGCTCTTTTGGGGGGAAAAAAAGGAGGAAAAAGGAAGACATCAGGGTTCTGGAAACTATTTTACAGGGAATTCAGATGGCAAAACAGACAAGAGCCATGGGGACCTCTGAGATTTCCACCATGCTTGTATCTCCCATGCAGGCTGACTTCATTTAGGTCAGCGGTTCAATCTTTTAAATGAAAAAGGCCCAAGCACTTATTTAGGGTCCAATTTGGGGAGAAAGGGAAAGAAACTAAGAGACAAGAGAAAAATGGCTTAGTAGAGAGAAGAGCTGGAATGTCTGAGGGTCAGCAGAATTGAAAGTAGGAACGTTGTAAGCTTGACATGAGAACAGAAAGCTTCATTTTGAGGAGTTCTGAAACCCCTCAGATCCGAGCAGACCATTCCTCATTCCCCACCCCCTGCTCCAGAGCCCTGGCCCATGGTGCCAGCATCACAAAACATACCAGTTTGGGGAATGCTGTTAGTACTCTGGACAGTTCCATGACCTTATTGGTGTAATCTGATCTAGACGTCCAGTTACTGGGATGTGTAAAAGACACCCAATTCTTTCTGTGACAGTGTGGTTATCCTAAACCTCCTAAGACATGAGTACAAAGAGAATCCCAGTCTCGGGCCTCAGTCCATACACGAAAAGAGTAAAGTTGCCTGAATCTGGGTCAGAAGGGAAAGATGCCTTTTGGGGACAGAGGAACAATTACTGCTTGCCTGACCATTTATCCACAGGGTGGTGGTTCTCAATCTTGGCTGGGTAGCAGTCACCTGGACACCTGCAAAGCTTTAAAAAACACAAGTGCTCTAGGCCATCCAACCCAGACCTACTACGTACTTCACCTGAAGAACCACAGGTGACTGAACTCTGAAGCCAAAGTTGACCACAATGCTTTGTGGAAATGTTTTGAACTTCAGGGAAATCACTAGGGTTTTACACAAGGAGACAAGAGAACTTGTCTTTTTCTTTCCGAGCAGGAGCTGTAAAAGACCGTTCAGCTTTGGCCCCCTAAGAGGAGGGACTCAGGAGGCAAGGGCACTTAGCCATTTAAAAATTCCCAGGACTTCCTCATTGTCAGAGTAGAACTCAATAAAAGGTATATTTCTTAGTGAAATTAGACTCAGATTTTAACTAACGTTATGGGAGTACTGTTTTGTGGCTAGTCCTGCCCCAGACATATAAATCCCATGAGACATCACATCCTTCTTGCCTGAGGTGCACTCCTGGAAATGGAGGAGTGCTCATGAGAGCTTCCACCCCTCTGCAGCACAGCCCTCAGGAAGACGTCCTCTCTGGTGCTATGATTTATTACCTACAATCAAAATACAAGTTGGGGTTTATTGTCTTCTTTTTTCCCCTGTGGTGCTAGGGATCAAACTCAGGCCCTCCTGCATGTTAGGCAAGTGCTCTCCCACTGAGATCCACCTCCAACCCTGATGTGTCTTCTTGCTATTCCTTTTAATTGCTCTAAAGGTAGATGCAGTGAGGTTGAGTGTATGACTTGAATTTATCTGCAGCTTTTCCTCTCTGCCTGTCAAAATATCTAGCCTGTATTTTAACCATTACAACAATTCCATGTTTGCCCATCCTTTGTTAAATAATCAAACTGTTGGGAATCTTAAGATTTGTGCACATTGCACCGCAGGGGAATATGCAGGTGGTTTTTGGTGGGGAACATTGAATTACACTGAGTTGATTAGTCCTATGAGCCATTTTTAAATACAATGAAACTGAGGCTCAGAGAAGTTCAACAACTTGTTGTTGGACACACAGAGCTAGGACAAGTCAAAGCAAAGATTTAACCCCAAATATTCTGATTCCTAGGTTTGTACTTTTGCTTTAACACCACTCCAGCAGCCTGAACAGCCCTTTTGAATGGCTAGTTTATTATGTGCAGATTTATTAATAGTTGACAACTCACATACTGTTTTTTATCAGCCACACATGCAAAACCCACTAAGATCCAATAGCATTTTATGAGGAGGACATGATCATAAAAGTAGAAGGCTCAGAGAGGTTGAATGTTTTGTCTAAAATCAAACAGCTACTAAAGGGTTGAACTTGTATTTGACTTTAGGTCTGCAGGGCTTGGAAACAGCTCTTTTTTTTTTTTTTTTTTTTTTTTTAATGAGGCCCAGATGGTGCAGTGGAGACAGAGTCAGAAGCCATGGATTCTAGTCCCTTTTATTAGCTGTATCACTTTGGACCAGTGCCTTGCCCTCTGTAAAATGGAAATAATAATCTATTATCTACTTAACTGAGACATGAAGATCCAATGGATGTAAAAGTATTCTGAAAAACCCCTCTAAAAACTGAGAGAGGAAGAACTAAGGTGCGCTAGTCAGCGAGTCTGTCACATATTGGATGTATGACATTGGTCAAGTATTTTTTTTTAAAGTCCTTTTTAATACTTATTTTTTAGTTTTCGGCAGACACAGCATCTTTGTATGTGGTGCTGAGGATAGAACCCAGGCTGCACACATTGCAGGCGAGCGCGCTACCACTTGAGCCACATCCCCAGCCCTTGGTCAAGCAATTTGACCCAATGCCTTAGTTTTCTCATCTGCAAAATGGGAGTAAATCCAGTAACTAACAATATGGTTGTGGCAATTAAACTAGAACATTCATTTAAACACAGGACTGCCCGACACGATACTCACGAATGGACGCTAGCCTTGACCATTCTGACTGTGCCTCTCTGGTCTTCAACTATCTCGAAGCATGGACTTCTTTAAAGCTATTAAAGGCGCCCTGGGCTTCAGTTTCGGTCTTACTACTCTCTGCCCGCTTCCTCGGACCCCATCTCTCCCCTCCCAATTCAAAGCCCACCTCAAACCCCTTCAGATAACCCCGTCCCCTCCGGGATTCGCGCCGTCTCTTACTCGACGACCTTGGCTGGATCTCCGTGGCTCCCATAGATCAGCGCCCGGACCCGGGAGGCTTGGGCCGATGCGGAGTAAGAGGCAGCACCACCGTGGCGGCGCTGAGGTGCTAGCACTCCAGACTGCAGCAGCGACCGGGCTCGCGCCCCCGACAGAGCAAAGCGGACCCACATGCTCCTTTCAGCCCGCACAGCACTCGGCGCACGCGGACACGTCACCTTCCCGCGACCGCGCGCCTGCGCCCCGCCCCTCGCCCCGCCCCGCCGAGCGACCACGCCCTGAAAGCCTCTTTAAAGGACCTTCTCCTCCTTCTGCCCGCCGCGCGGGGGCGCCTGGTGAGACCTCGTGGGAGCCAGAGTTGGGCAGTGCAGGAACCTGCTGGAGTTGCAGTTTTTTCTGAGCCCTCCAGGGCTGCTTTTCCAACTTGGGGAGTCTGGGACTGGCCTACTGCTGTGCCTTCAGCCTGCGCTTTGTCGTTGGATTTGGGAAAGTCATTTTCTCTCCTCGGCCTCAGTTTCCTTTTTCCACGATTTATTGAGAGCACACTGTGCCAGGCTTGTGTGTGTCCAGGCTTTTTAACGTATTATTTTTGTGTAATCCGGAAAGGAACAGAAAGGTAAAACTTACTATATTGAATGGCGATGATAAGGAAGCAGTAGTAGAAGTAGTTAGAAGACTTAGGTTCCAATCCTAGCAGTGCCACTTCCTAGTTTGCTAAAATGGAGATAATAAGCTTCATGTCATATTGTTGTGAGCATTGAATGTAACAATAGGAGAATGTTATCGTGAACACAGGAGACATCATAAAATGTTAAGTGTGTTCTGACAGATAAGGGAGGAGTCACCAGGAGTGTGCCTTTTCAAAATGCTCATAGTGTAGAGATTAAGTGGGAAACTGGAAATTCTTTGTAAAAAGGTATAGCCCTTTGACGATGCTAGGTTCTTATTTTTGGTGGAGGGAAGACATGAATGTAACTAAAACCCGAGTTGAATATTAGCACAAGCCCGAGTGCACTGCTTTAATCTGAGGAAGAGATGTGCTGGGGGGAGGAGGCTGAAGGTCCTTGGAGGAGGTGCTATTGAAGCTGCCCTGTGACTCAGAATCCTCTGTGCATAAAATCATGAGAGGTCCCATTCAGACCAACAGAATTAGAATCTCAGGGAGAGGACTGGGAGCATACACCCCTACAAGCTCTTAAGAGTATTATGATGCAGGTGGACTAAGGAATAGGCTTTGAGACAGTCGATGCTTTAAAGGAGAAGGAAGAGGTCCTTTATATGGATTTTGGTGACCTGAAATTCTAGACCCTTTCATATGGATTTTGGTGACCTGAAATTCTAGACCCTTTCTGTTGAGGCTGGCACAGCAGCGTACAGTGATGTGGAAACTGGATTGTGGCAAATCTGGCTTTAAGTCCTGGCTCTGTCATTTTGAGCTATTTGATTTTGGGCAAGTCACCTGGTTTCTCTGGCCTTCATTTTCTTTTTTTTTTTTTTTTAATTTTTTTAAAATTTATTTTTTTTAAGAGAGAGAGAGAGAGAACTTTTTAATATTTATTTTTTAGTTTTCGGTGGACACAACATCTTTGTTTTTGTATGTGGTGCTGAGGATCGAACCTGGGCCGCACGCATGCCAGGCGAGCACGCTACCGCTTGAGCCACATCCCCAGCCTCGGCCTTCATTTTCTTATAGTTAAAAATCAAGGGAATAGAGCTAGGGATGTGGCTCAGTTGTAGAACACTTGCCTAGCATATGAGAGGCCCTGGGTTCAATCCCCAGCACTGCAAAAACAAACAAAACAAAACAAAAAAACCCCAAACGCCTAAAAATTGTGGGATTAATAGTTATCTGTTTCATTGTAGATAAAATGAAATAGTATTCACTTGAAGCATTTAGCACAATGCTTGGCACATGGAAGCATTTGAAAACTATTATTAGGGCGTTATTGTAAAGATTAAATGAAAATATCATATGTAAAACATGGAGTAGGGTCTGGCTCATAGTATGCTCAATAGATAGATGTCTGCATTTGTTTTTATTCTTAGAGAAGAAAAATTCATGTCCAACAGGGGGGAAAGACTTGATCCTATAGTTGTATGAAAGCCCCCTCCCCCCACCACACTGTGCACACAAAATCTTGTCCCACTGACCTATTTTTATGGTGACACACAGGCCTACCAAGACTGTTCTAAGACTCTTTAGGTGACATTGAGCTGTTGACATTATCTTTTCCACCACATTGGCTCCCCTGAATCTCTGGGCAGCCCAACTAGGCAGCCTGGAGAATCATCCAATAAGTCTTCTTCCTTGTGGCTCAATTTTCTCTCTTTGCACCTTCCTATAGCTCTTGCTTCTAGTCTAGGCCCTCTGGGTTCCCCCAGGGGCACAGTTTGAGAACCACTAATTGAAGGGCTTAGGTCCAGTTGTCCAGACCTTACTTTCAAGACCCGTTGCACCTTGACTCCCACCCTGTCTTTGCAGCTTTCTCTGCTGTTGGAGTGTGCACAGCCTAGGATCCAACTGTACCTCAGGTTCACCTATGCCAGTACTTTCTTGTCTTATGCTTCTTGAAGGCTGTTCCTTCTGCCTGAATTTCCTGCCTTACCTACCTGGGAAACTCCAGGTTCAGATATCATTTTATTGAGTCCACCCCTGCTGCCTTTGTGTTTTCTCTGGACCAGTGTTATGACCTTTAGGGCACTGTCTCAGTTATTGATGCGCCCATGTCCTGCTCCAGGCACGTGTAGGGCCATGTTTGGTTCATCTCCATGACACCAGTGCTCAATACGGGGCCTGGCACAGGGTAGGCATCATAAATATTCCATGAGTTGCAGGTAATTGAATTTCCTCATGGCCTGGCACAGACAGAAGTGCCGCCTCCCTTTCCCTAGATTTGGGCCGGTTACTGAGGGCTCGGGCATTCTTTCTTCCTTTCTTGTTCTTCTCTTAAGGATTATAGAAATCTGTGGTCTTTTTAAAGTAAAGCAGAATTTCTCTTTTCATCTGGCCACCTGTTGCTCTACTGCCTTTTTTTTCTCCCATCATAGTCTTTGCTGCCTTTCCTGGCACAAGGAGCAAAGGGATGTGGAATCAGTCAGATCTGGATTGAAGTCCTGGGCTCACCATTTACTAGCTATGTGACCTTGGCAGTTCCTCATGTTCTCTGAAGCCTCAGTTTCCATACTTATAAAATGAGATCACCAATAAGCTCCTGTAACTGGTTCCTTTCAGAATTCTTTGCAAACACCATCCTTGGCTCTTTCTTCTGTTCATCAGTTTTCCTCTCTTTTTCTGGGTGGCTCTGTCTCTTCTCTACTCCAGCATCTATCCCTGTTTCTTTCTTTCTTTTTTTAAAGAGAGGGGGGGGGGGAGAGAGAGAGAGAGAGAGAATTTTAATATTTATTTTTCTTAGTTTTCGGTGGACATAACATCTTTGTTTGTATGTGGTGCTGAGGATCGAACCCGGGCCGCACGCATGCCAGGCGAGCGCGCTACCACTTGAGCCACATCCCCAGCCCCTATCCCTGTTTCTTATTCCAATTCTTCTTTCTTTCTTTTTTCTTAAACATAATTTTTAGTTGTAGTTGGACATTTATTTATTTTTATGTGGTGCTGAAGGATGTCTTGCACGTGCTAGATGAGCACTCTACCACTGAGCCACAACCCCATCTCCTCCAATCCTTCTTTCTTTGCTCTGCTTCTGTTCCCCTGTGACTGACTCTCTCATTCTCTTTGTAGTTGTTAAGAGAGTTGAAGCCAGGGGTTCTTTACGTCCCCATCCCTTTTTAATTATTTATTTTGAGACAGGTCTTAATACATTGTTTAGGACCTTGCTAAGTTGCTGAGGATGACCTTAAACTTCCAATCCTCCTGCCTCAGCCTCCTGAGTTGCTGGGGTTACAGGGCTATGCCACCGTGCCCAGTTCCCATTGTTTCTTGTATGACCTGGGGGATGTGTGGACCTCTCCAGCTGAACCTGACTTCCCTCTCCTCCCCACTTACTCAATTCCAGCTGCCCTGATCTCCTTGTCACTCCTCGAACCCACCAGCTTCTGTCTTTTCATGGGTTGTCTCTTCTGGCTGCAGTATTCCTCTCTACTGATTTGCATGAGGCTGGCTCTTCTTATACATTAGATCTCAGCTCCAGTATCACTTGGCATAATGTCACTTTCTCCATGAAGCCCTTCTGGACCACCTCCCTACTCCATGTTCTTTACCACAGCACTCTACCCATTTCTTTTAGTGTGCATATCACAAGTTGTGATTATATATTTATTTATGATTGATGTTGGTCTCCCCCACTAGAATGTATTAGTTCATTTAGCATTTATTCATCCATTCAGGATTTATCGAGCACCAACTATATGCCAGATACTAGGCATTGGGATACAGAACAAAATCTTTCCCTAAGGACTTTGGGAGCTCAGGTTTTAGAGGTGAAGAAAAATAATGAAACCATGAAATCATAGGTACTCTATTTAGAACTACAAAAATTCTCTTCCCCTTAGTGTTCATTCTTCCAAACTTTCTGGTCTGTGAGATAGTGATAAGGGATATATGTCAGAAAATTTGCTTCCCCCCCCCCTTTTTGTTATTGTCTTCCCACTGAAAGGTAAATCCCATGAAGACAGGGATATATATATTTTTGTCAGTTTTATTTTTCTATGATTATTTTCTATAGTAATTGTTGAATAAATGACTTAGTATCCCATAGGTATGTGTGAAGTGAAGGGGTTTCCAGATGGTAGGCAGTTCTCAGCTCCTTTTTAGTTCAAGCCAGACAACCTTGATTCAAATCTTGATGGTTCCTAAAACTAATTTGTAACCTTGGAAAAGGTCTCTGTCTCTGTGCAATTTGCTCCACCGTGTAATGGGAATACAGTGGTATAAGCCTAATAGGGTTAGGGTGAAGGTTAAATGATGGGGGAAAGCACATACAGGTGCTTGGTTTTACATAGTAATGGGCAATTAGTTTGCTGATTATTGAGCAAGAGCTTTATTGGAAGAGGCCTAAATATACTTAACCTGAGGTGGACTTCATGTCATGGAAAGGAAGAGTGTTCTAAAAGCCAGCGTTTCCAAAGACCCAAAGATGGCTCTTGGCAGGTGATGGGCACCCTCTAAGTATGAATGTGCATTTGGAGGGGCCAAGGTAGAGAGAACTCAAGCTTCCTTCTCTGATGGGACAGAGAAGCAGGTGTCCCTGAATCAGTGCCTGAGAACTCGGCGAGAGCAATGAGGGTGCTCGCTTGAGAACGTTGGTGCCCGGTAAGTGCAGAACAAGTGGGCGTCCAGTCCAGGCCACCCGACCTCCGGCAGGGGTGCCCGAGTGGGGGAGGGGTGTGCCGGGGCTAGCCGGGCAGCAGCGCGCGCCTCCGCCAGCAGGGGGCGCGCCGAGACCGCGGAACGCTGGGCCGGGCCTGACGTCAGCGCCCCGTTCGCTCCGGCTCCCGCTCTGGACTCCGCGCCAGTCCCGCTCTGCGCCGCGCTGCTCCGCTCCGGCTCCGGCTCGCCTCGGGCTCGGCTCGGGTTCAGGCGGCGGCGCCCCCCGCGCCGGGCCCCGGGGCAGGCGGCGGCGTAGCAGCCATGGCCCGCGCCCAAGCGCTCTTCCTGGCGCTTACCTTCCAGCTCTGCGCGCCCGAAACCGAGACTCCGGCAGGTAAGCGCGCGGCGGTCGGACTCAGCTTGCCCCGTGAGCCCCCAGGGCCCGTGGCGCAGCTCGGTAGAAAGTGTGAGTGTTGGGTGCCCGCGCGTTACGTGCGTGCTCCCTGTGTTTGCCTGAGTGTAAGATGTAAGGTCGTGTGTTCGGGGGTGTTGTGTGACTGCGAATGTTGTGTGTCCGTAGTTCTCTGCAAGAAGAGGTGCTGTGTGTGTTGTTTGTCTGCGAGGATGTTTAGATGTTGTATACATCGAGGTGTCGATTGTGCGCTGTTTTCTGTGCCTGCCAGGGTGTAGCGTTCGTGCGGCCAAGTAGGTTGTGTGTCTGTGTGTGCATCTGAGTTTAATTTTGTGGCCGGAGTTGTATCTGCTAGTGTGTTGCATTTGTTTGCCTTTGGTATGCTCTGGCCGGGAGCGCTGTTTGTTGTGTGTCTGAGAATGGGTTGTGTATGTTTTTTGCGTGTGTTGCGAGTGCAATGGATCCCGCCCGAGTGTAGACCCGGGAACGCATGTGTGATGTGTGTGCTTGTGAGATCCGTGTACGTGTGGAGGCGTGGGAACGGGTCCGGAACGTGTGTGCCGGTGCGCCGTGTGCGCGGTGTGTACGTGTGGGAGTGTCTGGGTGTGTGGTGCGCCCCGCCGGGGGCTGTGTGGGTCCGAGTGAATGCCAAATGTGCGGGGAATGCGTGTGTGGGAGCGTGTCTGGAGAGGATGTGAGTGTGCGAGTGTGTGTGTGTCGGTGCGCGCTGGCAGCGTGTCCAGGAATGCTGCGAGTGTGGTGTGCGGCTGGGCCGCGGTCGAGTGTGCCCAGGGCTCGAGGGGGCAGGGGTGGTGTGTGCGTGCGCGCGTGGCGCGACGGGCCGGAACAAGTTGTCGCGGCGGCGGCCCTCGGCGGCGCGGGTCGGTGGGCGGGAGGCCCGGGAGGGCGGGCGGGAGAAGGAGGGCTGGGGCCCGCGGCCGCCAACTCCGACATGTCGGGCTGTTTGTTGTTTCGCAAGTTCGGCGCGGCGCTGGCTGGCTGCTGATCCGAGGCGGCGCCGGGGCCGCGGGGCGCCGGGCCGGGAGGGGCCGGCTGCGGGGGGCGCAGGCGGCGGTGGCGGGGCGGGGCTGCGGCGTCGGGGCGCGGACAGGGCCTGGCCGCCGGCGGCGGGACGGCGCCCCCTCCTGGGGCGCACAGGGGTCCGCCGCGGTCTCCCGGGACGCTGCCTCGGTCGGCTCCGCAACTTTGTGCTGCCTCGGGGCCGGCCGGGCCTGAGTGTGTGTACGTGTGTGAGTGAGTGTGAACGTGTGTCTCTGAGCTCTTTCTGCTGTGTGGCCGCGTACTTTGGGTGGCTTTCGGAGTCTGGTGTCTTTTTTGGAGTGGCGGTGTGATCGCGGGTCTGAATGTGTATGCAGAGCTTGGGTCTGTGTCCAGTGCGCGTCGGAGTGTCTTTTGTGGACCGTGTGTCGGGCGTGCCTGCGTATGCCCATGGTTTCGTGTCCCATTCCCCACCTCGAGCACGGATCGCAGGCCGTTGTCCCTCTCCCGAGGCCTTCCGCGCTCGTGGCTCTGCTGCTGGGTGCAGAGTAACCGGGAGACGCCCGCGGGATTCGGCCAAGACCCGCGCAAGGGCCGACTTGTCCCCTTGAAGAAATTCCTCCTGTCCGCCTTCCTCGGACATTCATGACCCCATCGCCTGCTGGGCGTCTCGGGACGGAGCTCCCCGGGTCACTGGGCTGGCTGGCCCTGAGCTTGGGCCTTGCCCTGCAGCTCTAGGGTCATCACCCGCAGATTTAGCTTTGACTTCCTGATACCCAAGAGGGTGGCCTAAGCGAGGAGCCTCCCGGTCCTTTCCCAACTCCTCCCCATGCCCTGCGGCGATTTGCCCCTCCCCCACCCCAGATCAAACCTGCGGGGTATTCTACATTCTCCCACCCCCACCACCGTCACCTTGATTTCAAGAACACGTCCTCGTGGGTCCCAACTCCTGGCACTGGGGATTGTCAGGATAGGGGTTTGGGAGCGAAACCTAGAGCGACTTACTTCCATCCCTGACGCTTCAGTTTCTAATCTACCTAGTGGCCTTAAGGATGCTGCAGATTGTAAAGTAAGGCTCTGTCTATGAGGGCCAGGTAACATAATATGGGTTTGAAGGTTGTCTGTGATTTGAAAGCCAGAAACTGTGATTTGAAGCCAGAGGGACCTGTGTTTAAATTCTGCCTCTGTACCCTAGGGTCCCTGGCAGTGTGAGCTTGGGCAAGTCCCTTCACTTCTCAAGTTCCCAGCTCCTGCCTGCCTCTTGCATTTCCTGTGTTGTTTCCTCAGTGAATTACTGCAAACCTGGCAGTAATTTATTCCATTGTGCTCCAGCTCATTTGTCCTTTTGGTCACTGGAATTGTGGACAGCAGGAATGAGGGCGAGGCGCCCAGTGGTTTCAGGTTGGGCAATAAAGGCTTGTCTGAGCAGCCCACCCATCTCCCCAGGGCTGCAGAAGGGAGCTCCAGAGGAAGCCACAAGAGTAGGCAGGGCGGGGACTGTGAGCTCCTGGCAGCCTCCTACCTATTTCTGGTGGCTGAGACATCTAGGTTGGGTACCTGCTTCTTGGAGGCTCCCATCGTTCCACACTATCGCCACCTAAACTGGGCTGGTGGGGTGGCCTTTCCTCAGGGGCGGGTCAGCTAGAGTTGCAGGGTGCCTGTATCACCCTCCTCCTGGCCACCCTGTTTGCATCCTGTGCCCTGTCCTTGTGCCCTCTCTGATCTCCCATCTGTTCCCTTTCCTCCGTCCTTAGCCATCTTTCCCCAGCAGGAAGTCTCCATCCTTTTTCCTTCACGGTGCCCGGGTTCTTCCTCAAAGGCATGTTTTAAACCCTGGCCAAGAACCCTCAGAAGGCTCCCCTTGCCTTCAGGGTTAAGTCCTTCTTCTGTGGCTCTGTGGCTTGCTCTAGCTCCTGGCCTGCCTGTCCAGCCCCATCTTGTTTTTGATCCTGTGTCCTGGCCAGCCCGACTACCTCACCAACAGCCTGCTGAATGCTTGCTGCCTGCCCACTCCTCTCCACGCCTTGACCATGTCGTGCTCCTCCCCAGACTGACTCTCCCACTTTGCAGGTCACCCCTGCAACCTGTTCAGCTCAGATGTCACTTCTTCCCTGACGCCTTCCTTGGTTATTCTGTCCTAGACCAGGGGAGGTGGGAGTTGGTTGGATTTTACCCAGCACTGTAATTAGCATTTATTAGTTCTGTCTCCCTTAACTAGACTGTGAGCTCCGTGAGGACAGGGACTGGACACTTCAGAATCCTTAGTGCAGGTGGGAGGCCTGGGCCACCTAGTCTAAATAAATATACGTGGCCTGAAAGAATGAGTGAAATCAAGTGGGTCAGGATCCAAGCTGGAGATGCCAGATGGGGGCGCACTGATTCCACTGAAGGTGGAGATTAAAGAAATAGGTTTTCCCTCTAAGAATCTGGAAAATTCTGCGGGGGGGCTGGTGTTATGTCATGAAAAGGCCAGTGTCACCTGGGAACTGAGTTGAGGAGGTTAAGACCCTGGCAGAGACTAAAGGGAGCAGATCTCTTGCCTGCCCCTCCCCCAGGCTCCCTGCTGGGCGCCCCCTCCCCCACTTCTGGGCAGCTGGCAGGGCCTGTCCAGTTCCCAGACTCAGCCCTTTGTAATGAGGCCTGGGCGGTTGTTGAGGCTTCAGGGAGTCCTAACGGTCAAACTGAGCGTCTGAGGAGGAGGGCGAAGGGGGAGGACCCTACATTGGCAGACCCTCCTGCAGTCCCCAGTCCCAGATTTTGGGATGGGCTGGTGAGGTTATAGCCCCTGTCCTGGTGTGGGTGGGTGTGGCCCTGGCATCCAGGCAGCAAAGTGGGGAGTGTGTGTTTGGGGGGTGGTGATTGAGGCTGGGACACAGGACATATGTGTGGCTGGTCAGAGTGGCTTGCCCTCTGGTCACCTGGCCTGGTGGGACCAGGGTTTGGAGTCAGGGTAGTGGTGACCAGCTGCGGGGATACCCGGAGCCTGATGCGAGGGTTTCTGGAAATCAAGCCTCATGTTCCCCGAGTTGGTGCAGCGCTGTCTGGGTGGGTGGTGTCTCACTGTGTGGATGTGGGTGTGGGAGCTTCGGGGGTGCACAGGATAGCACCGCGGCTCTGCGCCTGCAGGCGGGGGCATCTAGGTTCTGTTTCAGCTCTGTTCAGAGCTGGCTTGCCCAGTGGACTTTCTACAGTGACAGGAGTGTCTGCCTGCGCTGCAGTACAGTGGCGCTAAGTCACATGTGGCAATTACATTTAAGTTAGTTAAAATTAATTAGAATCAGAATTTCACCCCTCAGTTGCACTAGCCAGATTTCAAGTTCTCAAGAGTCACTTGTTGCTAGCAACTATGGTTGTACTAATTAGCGCAGGTGGAGGACATTGCCACCCTCGCAGGGGGTTCTGTGGACAGCACTGGGCTAGAGGGGGAGGCCCCCAGCAGCTTAGTGAGGCCTGGGCTCCTCAGCGAGTGGAATTCGTCTGCAGGGACCGTCACTCAGTGGTTCTTGGGTGATTCCCTTTCCCTGGCCTCATTATTTCTCACCTGGACGATGGCATTAGACTCTTCTTGGTCTCCTTTCTGCCATTGGCCTCTCTCTGCAATGCCCCCACCACTCTGTGACCAGAAGCCCTTTCTAAGGCAGACATGTAGGGTGCTGCCACTCCCTTGCCCCACACTGACGGCTGCCTGGCACCTGGGGCCACACGTGGCAGGCAGGGACCTGTGTGAACAGCCTGTCCTCCTGGACCCCTCTCCCACCCAGCTGCCTTTTGATCTAGATAGATCCTTGTGATCCTGGAGGCTGCTGTGCCCTTCCACACCTCTCTGCCTTTGCCCAGTGTGACTGCTGTTGAGGACCCCCCCCCCCCCTCCAGCTCTACTGTCACTTGCACAGTGAAGCCTTCCCAGTCTGCTCCTGGGGCTGTAAGTCAGGTTACTTCCTAATGCGCGTATGACCACGTGCGGCCCTTGTTTTCTCTCTCCTCTCCCCACTAGACCAGGAGCCCCTTGAGTGCTGGACTGGCTCTTTGTCATCTCTGGTCTCCAGGGCCTGAGCCTGGTGGGTGCCTGGTAGGTGTTTGCATGGGTGTGCCCTCTGGGAGAACAGGGAAGGCTTGGAGGAGGTGAGGGAGGTCCTGGGACCCAGAGGGCTGCTCTGCTTCCTCATGTGGCTCTGGGCGGGGGCTGCCATTGCCTGAAGAAGGCTGGGGGCAGGACCCCAAAGTGGCCAACTTAGCAGATCCTGCTGCTGATGACTCATGAGGTCTTGGAAGGTCTCCATTATGCAGACTGTAGGGACTAGGGGTGGATGTGAAAGGATGAGGAGCAAGGTGGTTTGCGGGGAGTCACTGACCTTTGGGAGTGTGAAGGCTGCAGCTGGGAGAAAGATTGGGACAAGGTGTTATTGGGGGTTTCTGATCACACATGGGGTTGGGGTGGTAGGTGGGGGCTAGGGGACAACTGGGAACAGGAGCTGGCTGGTGATGGATATGCATCTCGGCAGTGGGACAGCTGGCAACGAGAGCACAGGTGATGTGGGGGCAACCACTGAGGACTAGGGGCGAGTGGGGAGGGAACAAACGGGGATGAGGGACAGTTGTGGGTTAAGAGGTGACAGCTGGGAGATATGAGAATCCTATCCGGATAGAAAAGGGATCTTCACCAAGACTGGGAAGTATGTTGCTCAGAATGTAGTGTGCTTGTGTGTGTGTGTGTGTGTCTAGAGTGAGGTGGTTGTGAGCATGTGCTTAGGGCCACACCGTCTGGGTTCTAATACTGGTTTCACCACTCCTAGCCGTGTGACACTTTGGCTAGTACTAACCTCTCTGAGCCTTATAGTGTTCCCATTTGGGAAATGGGGTTGATAATAGAAAACACTGCAGAGCTTTTGTGAAAAGAGAGAGATTTTTTTTTCTAGTACTGGGGATTGAACCTAAGGCTGCTTAATCACTGAGCCACCTCCTCAGACTTTTTTATTTTTTATTTTGAGACAGGGTCTCACTAAGTCGCTTAGGGTCTCACTAAGTTGCTGAGGCTGGCCTTGAACTTGTGATCCTCCTGCTGCAGCCTGCTGAGCCACTGGGATCACGGGTGTGTGCCACCATGCCCGACTGTGAGGATGTGTTCTGTGTTTCCATGTTTTCTCTAGGACAGGTCCTGTTACATCAGAGGCACCATGAAGTGTCAGCTGATAAGTGTGTTCGTGTCTGCAGGCCTCCTGTGTGCCCAGAAGTTTCTTCTTGGGCTTCTGGGAAAGTCGAGGCTGGCAGCAGTGCCCGGTGTGAGGGAGGGGAGGGAGTGGCTGGCCAGGTTGGCTGCACCTGGCCCTCCTCTCCCACCTCCCTCTTGTCGATCTCACTTCCTGTGCTCAGGGGCTAACCCATAGGTCTCCCTCTCTGTTCTCCTGTCCTGCCCCACACTGCCCTGCCCTGGGCTGGGAGCCAAGGGATGAGCTTTAATTGTCCAAAAGATTTTCAGCAGAATTTAAATTCATTGTTTGTCTGCCAGCACATGGGGCCCTGCTCAGATATAAATACCTGGACAATGTGCTCGGTTCTGGATGGCCTGCCCTGTGGATGACAGTGGCTTCATCCTGTGCCCTTGGAGAGTCATTGGGGTGGAAGATGGTGGAGGGTGGGGGTCAACGTGGGAGAAACCCACAGGGAAGACGAGGCTTGGTCTCCTGCCGTGGGGGAGCCTGCCCAACCTGGGAGAGCCATAGGCACAGGGTTTTTTGGGGTCCAGGCTCCCTCCCTGCCAGGGCTCCCCAGGGAGACATCTGCAACTGTCCCCACAGCACTTTTGCAGTGTGTCACATTGTTGCCTTACACTACAGAAATGCGCCGCATTGTGGTGGGGCTTCTAGGACCCAGAGTGTTGGCACTGTGCCGCATCTCGCATGGCTGCAGTGGGATCCTTTGCTGGCCTGTGGGAGCTTCTCTCTGTCCCACTCTGCGTGGTTTCATTGTTTTGTGCCTCCACCCTGCAGTCATCCTGCACTGGTCTCTTTGCAGCCCTCTTTCTGTGCTGTGGTACTCTACTGGGTGGTCACCTGGGAGGCCAGGCCCCCTGGGTTTCTGGACAGAGCCCCTCATGCTGCGCCATATCCAAGACCAACATGTGGCTTTCTATGGGCACAGCGCAGACGTGTCTGCATCACGGAGTATTCTTGCCCCACCCTCCAGCGCCTTGCTGGGCAGTCAGCATTGCATGGGGCATCTGGACTCTCCTGGGCCTTGGGCACAGCTCCTTGGGTTGGAGTACTGCACTTCTACCAGCTGAGCTCCCACCACTGCATCTCTGCAGCATGTGGCATCTCTGTCCTGCACTGCATTTTTGCCATAGCACCTGCCCTGCACCTGGCACGTGGGCTGTCCTGTTCCCAGGCCCAGCTCATCTGCATTCCACTGAAGCGGCACCTTTGCCTCACGTAGCACTCCTGTCCCACTGCCTCGGTACACGCACTGCACTGGCTGATGTCTCCTGGCCCGGCCCACATGCTACCACGACTGCCAGGCGCTGCCGCCTATGGTACCTTGGCCTTTGGCTGTTTGTGTTACCACCGTGGAGTTGGCTGGTGGCCTTTCCCAGGTTTCTGTCGGCAGCCTCAGGTGGGCAACCTCTTTGCACAGTGTCCTCACTGCAGTGCACATCTGCCCTTACTGCACGGGGTCAAAGTCAGGGACTGTAGCTTGGGACCACTTTGTTGGGCTTTGGGACTGGCCCGGCTTCTTGTGGGCAGCGCTGCTGTTCAGTACCAGCAATGCATCTGTGTACTGCACGGGATGGCAGCCGAGGGCCTCTGCCTGGCACTGTGTCTGCTGGTTGTAGGGTTGTGTGCATTCTGCTGGCCTTCTAGACCCAGAGCCCTTGACCTGCGTCTGCTGATCCACGTGGCGTCTTCACTGCGTCTCATTTTTGTGCCACTTCCTTCCCCTCCCTGGAGTCTGTGTCTGCTCTTCTCCTCTGCTCTGTGTTGCGCTGCTGTTTGGGACTCGGGTGCTACACAGCAGTGTCCTCTGCATCCTTCCCTTCCCTGTGCATTCTGCATGCCTGTGCTGGACACATTCTTTCAGTGAGAATACCTGCTCTGTGCCGGGCCCTGTGTTGGTATTTGGAGAGGTTAGAGGACCCCAGGAGGCCTGATCTTACCATCCTGCCTTCCTGAATCCATCATGCAGCCCTGAGCGCCAGCCCAGTGCTTTGCAGTGGTGTGCCACACCTTGTGCAGCACTGGGTCATGCCAGTACCTCCAGGCTACGCTGGGGCTCTGACCAGTTCTGCCCTACCAGATGTAGGTGCTGGGGGCTGTGCACTCTGTGTCCCGTCCCCACACGTCAGATAACCCCATCCTGCGTGTATACGGTGTGACCCTGGTGCATGGCACACTCAGCACACCATGCTGTGGTCTCACAGTTTCCTCTTCTTGGCACCTCTATAAGGTACAGATTTTCTCAGTGCACAAGCCGGTACATGCCCTATGCCCCCTACTGTGTACTGTGTCTTTATGTGACAGGGCATTTGCCCTGCAGGGGATCGTGAACTCTGTGCCCACTCTGCACTGCAAAGCCCTCCACTCAGCCCTTCCCCTCTGCTCGTTGTCCAGCCCTGGCCTGTGCCTTCCTCTTATGCTACCGACATGGCTGCCTACCGCTAACTCTGGGATTTGTGCTGCCTGTGGGTCTAGGAGATGGGAGTGGGTCTGGTGAGAGTTCCTCTGCTGTAGTTGGCTTCCTTCCATCCTAGATGGAGATGGCCAGATGTTGGCATTGTTGGACTCTTATGGGAGGTGCCAGGTCAGCTTTTTCTGCCTGTGGCCTGGCTCTGGGGGCTCTCCCTGGCAGCAGTCATGCTGGGCTCTGGGTGGTTAGGGCATCTGGTTGCCAACCATGTCTGTAATTTATTGTTTATCAGTTAGTCAAGGCTCTGGCAACTTTGGTAGCGGTGAGGTGGGCTTCAGGCCCCAGGGCTGGAATCATGGTCCTTGGTCTGGGTGCAGCTGGTTAAACTCAGTGTAGCTGGGACCGTAGGATCAATAGGTCTGGTCACTATTAGCTACCTACATATACAGACAGGGCTTGGAGATGGGAGTACAAGGCCTGCGAGACAGTTCAGGCAGGCGGGAGATGGGGCTCGGGTAGGCCTGCCATGGCCTGCAGTTGGGGTGGAACGACCTGGGTAGGCTGGGTTGGGGGAGAAGGCCCAGGGTAGGGTAGGGCTCCCTGGAGGAGGGATGGTGAAGTAGGCCAGCGCTGTCACTGGATGATACCTGGGTTCCCCAGGCCAGGGTTGGGGCTGAGCCTACGGTTGGGTGAGATCTCCTCGCCCCTGAATTCACAGTCTGTTGGGAGAAGTTCTATTTCTCCTGGGGCCACCCCTGGGAACTGGATGTTCTATTGACAAACCAAAGGGAATGAAAATCCCATTGCAAACAGGCTCCATTTACTCAGGGTGTTCAGAAAACACTGCAGGTGGCTGCAGGTGCAGCGGGCCCAGGGCGCCATTCCCTGTCTGGAGTGAGAACTTCTAGTCTGGTGTGTGATGCTTGTGGTACTCCCATGCACACGTACATGCACACACATGCACCCATGTGCATAATCCCCCGGCATACTGTGGACACACACCTCCTCTTAGACACATGTCTGCTGCTGAATGTACTGCTTAGCTCCATAGGCACCATCCATCCACACTCGACCTCGCAGCACCTGCCTGGGAGACCCTTGCTTTTGGACACCCAGGCCCTGCCTGGCACACCTCTTCCCCAGAGGACCTCTCCCAGTCCTGGGGTCATTCTTCCTCACAAGCATATTCACAAGTGCAGATGAATGGCAGTGGACCATGGGTCTCATTGCACAGGTGAGGAAGCTGGGATTCAGAGAGGGCAAGTCATGTACCCCAAGTGACAAAGGGATTTAGGGGCATAGTAGGGATAGTATCCCGGTCTCCTGCCTCCGAGGTGATTACTCTGTACCAGCTGTCCTGTCAATCCCACAAGCCAGGCACATGCACCTGGGTGGAAGCATGAACATGGAGGTGTGGAGATCCTCGTGTTTGGAGGCCCCCCTCCCATGCTCCTCCCTGACAGCACCCAGTCCAGAGCTGAGCCGGATGCGGGTAAGCCATCCCCTTGCCTTCCCCAAATTGTGGTTGACGGTTGCTCAGGCAACCGCCTGCCAGATTGGGGAGATTAGCTGAGGAATGTGGCTGGGCCAGTTTGCACCGAGGCTGGGGGAGCTGAGGGGTCCTGGGTTGCTCCAGCCCACCCTCCAGGGAGGCCTCCGTAGAGATGGGTGTCCTAGGAGAGGCCTTGGTGTGCCTAACTTATACTGTGTCCCCAAGTCTCAGACCAGCCTGGGGAAAGAGAGTGTGTGTGAACGTTCTAGTGTGCGGCTGTGTGGGCGTGCGTGTGTTCGTGCAGGGGTGTTGCGCATCTCTCTGAGTGTGATTGGAGTGTGTGCTGATTGCATCCAGAGGGGCCCTTGAGGTCCCTTTCCTTGCCACTTCCTGACATCTGACACCTGGATGGCGTGGTCCTAAGCCCCCTCCTCATCTGTGCCCTGGAGAAGTCACCTGCCCTACTTGTGGCTTATGGGATGTATCACTCATTTCACTGGACTCCAGGCGCTTCCCTGCTCAAACACCTACTGTGGCTCCCTAGGTCAAAATGAGGCCAAATGCTCATCACCTTGGTCTGGCCTCAGTATCCCTCTGGTCTCATCTCCCATGACTTTAGCCAGCCTGGGCTCCTCTCTGTGGCGGACAGACCATTTTCTCACTGCTTCCTTTGCTTCTGCTGGCCCCTTGCCCCCAGGGTCCTCCCACCTACCTCTCCAGGCTCAGCTCCGTGGCGCCTCCTGCAGGAAGCTTTGCCTCACACATAGTGACCCTTCTCTGCTTTGTCTCATTCTGTCACCTTCACTTAGACTGGGAGATCCCTAAAGCAGGTGGAGTCTCATCCTGTGCCTCTAATGGTGTCTGTCACCTGGCAACTGTATTGTACTGTCAGGAAGCAAATGTCTTATGCACGATACTGAGTTAATAATGCACGTGGCCAACAGCATTTCAGGGCCTTATTTTGTTTGTGCCTGGTCTTCTTGAATAAAGAGGTGGTTTAAATCTGGTTTTCTATACACTGTGACTGTGTGGCCTGGGGCTACATGTCGCTAGTGGTCATGGTGGCGATTGGTGCCCCCTCATGGTGGTGTTGGTGGGTGTCAGTTCAGGGGGACTCCTGGTTAGCATTCTGGCTCTGAATCCAGAGTCAGATTAGTTTCCCCCACCCTAGCAGCCTCCTGCAGGAGTGGGTTCTTTGGCAAGAACTGAGAGTCAGCTGTGGGATTCCTGAGCATCCCAGGGGATGGGACTTTTCCCAGAGCTCAGAAAGCAATTGTTCCCATCCCTTGTAGGCTAGGGCCTCAGAGATGCTGCCCACTAAAGACAGGAACTGGAACTGGGCCTGGCCCAGGGACCTAGGCCTGGAGATGGCCAAAGATCAGGGAGAAAGTGTTATTCTGCTAAGGGGTCACTCTGTGTGGAGTTAGTCAGCCTGAGAGGTCACCTGGCTGTGGTCAGTTATACAGGCCACTAGGAAGAGGTCAGGGGTCTCTCCAGCTAAAGTCAGCTTGTCTGCCGTTAGTCTGGTGGTCATTTTGGCTGAAGTCATATAGTCTGGGGGGTCCTCTGGATGAATTTGGGGTGACTCTGACCAGAGAATCATCTGGGAACCACTCTAAGGTTGTTATATCTGGGGGTCACCAACTTGTCTGGTCAGATTGTCCGGAGGATTGTGTGACTAGATTATGACCCTGGCTGGGTCAGACAGTCTGGGGTTGCTTTGAGCAGAGACCTCAGTCTGAGATGGTCATTCAACCTGGGAGTCCTGGCAGGCCATGTCACCTGACTCGGAATGGACAAGAGGAAGCCAAGGAACTGGCTTTCCCAGGCCTGCCTCAGGGTCCTGGTGAAATGTCCTGGAGAAGCTGCCTGGTCACTCCTGAGGGAACAGGAAGGGCCTGGGCCTCAGTCAGGGCTCCCCATCCTGGCTTTGCTTCTGGCAATCCTTCTGCCTCAGCGATTGACTGGGACCCCCCTGGGTAGGCCCAGGTCAGGCGGAAGCCAGCTGTGCCCCTCATACAGGAAGCAGTCCCTCTTGCTGGGCTGCACCATGGGCCTTTTTAGAGGGAGAGCTGAGGCCCTCCCAGTGGGGATGGGGTTAAAGCCTCCCGTAGACCCCGGGGTCTGCTGACCCAGGCTTTTCTAACAAAGGGGCAAAGAGCCCAACCAGGGTCCAGCCCTGTCACTGTTACTCCATCCCGTCCGCTTGGTGCCAGCCTCACACCCACATCTCGTCCTTTCACACTCAGAGGAGGTACAGTAGGAAATGAGACCAGCAAGTGGCGAGCCCCTTTGTTCCTGGCTCTGCTGGTGTGTTCCACGTGTCACTTCACATGACCTGCATAGCCACATGGAGCAGCCACTACTACAGACGAAACATGGAGCCTCCCCAAAGTGAAGTCACTTGCTGCCTGCTGGGCACGTGCCACTCACTCCCCAGTGACTGACTGCCACCCCCCATCATCCCATCTTATTGAGCTGGGAAGTAGCTCGGGTTTGCCTAGGCTCGTATTTCTGGTGGGAAGTGTCATTCTGGGCCCCTGACTGACATGCATTCAAATCCTGCCTCTGTTCCTTGTGTGGGTACAAGTGCCACATAGTCAGAGCTGCTGTTCCCTGAGTGCTTACATGTGCTAAGTGCATCCTCATGATGAATTCTCAGCCACTCCACGTGTGGATGGGGAAACTGAGGCTCAGAAAGAGAACAGCTTGCCCAGGGTCACCAGGGTTGGCAGGTGGCAGAGTCAAGATTCAGTCCCAATTATGTCTGATGCTACACCCACCCCTGACCTGCCCTGTTATACTGTGGACAGATGGTTTCCCCCCTGGGGGCCTCAGTCTGCTCATCTGTCAGATGGGGGAGATCCCAGGAGCCCAGCAAGTGGAGACCTAAGTCAAGGGACCTTGGGTGAGGGCTAGATCCCCTGGAGCTCTGTTAGTAGGAATGTTCGTGGTCCTGACTAAGGTGAAACCTGAGGGACACTCTGCTTGGTGCTTGGCATCACACTGTGCTGGTGGAAAGCGTGAAATGATTGGTGGCGATGGTCGAGTGTTAAGGAGACGCTGTCGGGCTGATTAGGGTTCCACGGTCCTCCCCGGCCTGGGCGCCCCTGTGCCCGGCACAGTGAAGATGGAGGGGTGCTGAGGAGTAGTCAGGGGATCTTGGTTCAAACCCCATCTCTGCCACTAGCTAGCAGAGACCCTGGGAAAGTCCCTCAGGTTTTTTGGGCTCAGTTTCCTCATCAGTAAAATGGGGATACTTCTAATCCTGATCTGATCAGATGGGCTGTTGTGAGGTTCCAATGACATAACAACAATGACCGCTGGTCCTTGTTAAGGAGGGTCTTTGGTGGGTGGTTGAGCAATGGGGAGGTCCTGGGAGGTCCTGGGGGGAAGGTCAGTGGGGGGGGAATTGCTATTGGGAAGGGAGCATGAGGGGAGGGCCAAGTGAAAGGGAGGGGGTGGGGGAAGGATCACAGAAGAGGGAGGGGACAGTGGGAGAACCTGGCAGGTGGCCCAAGAGCCCTCCTGGCTAGCAGCCCTGCCTTAGCCTGGGCTAATGGGCTCTGTCCTCACAGCTGGCTGCACCTTCGAGGAGGCGAGTGACCCAGCAGTGCCCTGCGAGTACAGCCAGGCCCAGTACGACGACTTCCAGTGGGAGCAAGTGAGGATTCACCCCGGCACGCGGGCCCCTGCAGACTTGCCTCACGGTGAGCCTACCCTCTCTCCATTCCCCTTTGGTCTTCTTCCAGGGGCAGTTCTGCCTACCTGCTGTGGGACCTGGGGCATGTTACTAACCTCTCTGGCCTCATCTGTTTCAGCATCTGTAATGACATATGTGGTGCTGAGTGTGGCGCCCTCTGGACACCGTCCACCTGTGCACCTCAGGTGGTTTCTTTGGTAGAATGGGTGCAGGTTTAAGTGATCAAAGGCCCTTATTGCTGCAAGTTAAAACCCACTTCCTGTCACTCCCTTGTAAGTTAGTTCAGGGTCCACCCCACTCCCACTGTGTCTTCGTCACTTTTACCTGAGGGCCTCTGGCTCCTGGTCTCCTGAGGACCCAGATGCTGCTGGAGTCACAGGAATATCCACCAACCCAGCTTCCGCTTTGCTCTGGCTGTTTCAGGATGGGGCACTCTGGGTCTCCTGAGCACTGGACAGGGAGTCAGAGACTAATTACATGGATTCTGATGCTGGCCTTCCACTCAGATGGTGGGCCCGCACACTCATTCCAGAGTCATGAATCCTAGCTCCATCATTTGACCAGCTCTGTGACCGTGGGCAAGTCACTTAACTTCTCGGAGCCCCTGTTCTCCTAACTGTAAAGTGGGGGAGAGCAGTAACTCATTTCAAGGGCCATTAGGTAATGCCTACAAAGTGCAGAGCACAGAGGTGACATGGGAGAGCTTAGTTGTTTAGTTATTATTTTTGAGGGTATTTGGGGGGCCCAATCACTGTAGTTGTTTTCACCGGAAACAGAATCAACTGGGAAGTAAGAGAAAGATAAGGCAGATGGAAGTTGATTAATTGACTTTATTTATTACTGATAAGGCCTGGGTCACGGGACACAGATAATGTGAGTGAACCCCAGGATTGGACTGCCAAAAGACCCCTTCCCTTTGCCCTATCACAGTAGTGGCCTGGGGTCTTTCCTGCTTAGTTCACAGCAGAGCTGGGATGGCATCTGCTGTCCAGGGTCGGGGGGAGGGCAGCAGACCTTCTCATTGTGGGACCAGGATTTGAAGCCAAGCAGAGGGAGGCCCCTCATGGCCTGGCAGCCACACACTTGTCCCCTGCTGCTCACCCTGCCTCCTGCTTCTGTGCATTTGCTCAGCTGTCCTCATGTTGGGGCATTCACCTGCCTTTGCAGGGCTCTCAGCTCCCTCTCAGACCTCTGAGCTCGTGGGTCTCACAGTCTCATTTGTCTGAGAATCATTTGTGAAGGTACCTGCCATGGAAGGTCCCTGTGTGGGCCTCTCCAGATCCCCAGGGCCCAGCCTCAGCCTGACGCATGGTTGGTGATCAGGAACAGCTGATTTGAATTCAGCTCTTGCCGTCTTGTGGCCTCTGCTTCTCTTTCTCTCACTGAAGCAGAGACACACTCTGAGAAAGGGGAGACACAGGCTTAGTATTTGGCATGGCCTTTTGCTATCTCTGGAGGTGGTGGCGATCAAGGTGTTCAGCCTCCACCCTCCTGGTCTCACAGTGCAGGGAAGGTTGGGGCAGAGGGAGAAGGAAGGAAGGAGACCCATACCCCCAGGAGACAGCAGGAGAAGGAAGAGTGACAGGAACAAAGGGAATAAATGAAAGAGCAGGGAGGGATGCAGAGGAAGCAGGAGAAGACGCCAGAGCAGTGTCAGACTAGGAGGCATGGCTGCTCACAGGGCCAGGATGTACCTGTTCCCAGGTGGGGACGGGGACCTGGAGTTTTGTTTAATATCCTGCCAGGACTGATCTGGGAGCTGCCTCCACAGGGCTCCTGGCTCACAGAGATGAATGAGATCTCCTCCAGCCGAGTCCCTGGGGAACCTCCTGGAGCGGGAATCTGAATGTGCTTGTGTTGGCCTGCAGCCAAGCCTGGGAGGAGGCGGCTCTGGGTTGCTGTCGGCCTCCCCTTGGCATCTGCTGGGGCCTCTCCCCTCAGAAGGAAAGCCACGTTCCTGGGAGTGTCCCTGTAGCACACAATCTTGATCTTCAGGGAAGGGTCAGGGCTACCTTTTTCCTGGTTAGAAATCAAGAGAGTGTATGTCCCAGGAATCTAGATTCAGGTGGGGGTTGGAGGCGAAGTTAATCCTTTCATTCAATCTCTGTCCCACATATTCATTCAGCTTGGGTTCAGAGCCTGTGCAGGGACATAGCAGAGCTCACAGGCTGGCGGGAAGAGAGACACACTTTATGAATGATCCAGGGCCAGGAGGGAAATGTGGAGGCAGGGCTTTGCAAGCTGTGGCCTCAGAAGATCTGCCATGTGCTGGGCTCTTGACTTGCGGGATGGATGACCCAGTCCCTGCTTCCAAGGATGGCATGGAACACGGGCAAGCTGTGTCTCAGGCAGGGCACGGGTTTGGACTGTGACCTGCAGATGGTGAGGAGCTGTAATAGGTTGTGACAAGGCCAGATCTGTGTGCTTTCTGCTGCTTCAACCGTCTCCTTTGGGAAGCAGATGCTATGAACAGAAGAGACCTACCCGGTGAATCAGAGCTGGGCCCAGAACTCAGCACCTAGACTCCCAGTGGGTTCAAATGCCTGGAGTCCTTGGTTTCTGCCCCTTCTCCGTGCCCACCCAATCCTGGCCCTCCCCTAAGGGCTCCTCAGTTCCTACCTCTTCCTTCTCTCCCTCCAGGCGCCTACTTGATGGTCAATGCTTCCCAGCACGCCCCAGGCCAGCGGGCCCATGTCATCTTCCAGAGCTTAAGCGAGAACGACACCCACTGTGTGCAGTTCAGCTACTTCCTGTACAGCCGAGATGGCCACAGCCCTGGCACCCTGGGCGTCTATGTGCGTGTTAACGGGGGCCCCCTGGGCAGCGCTGTCTGGAATATGACTGGATCCCATGGCCGTCAGTGGCACCAGGCTGAGCTGGCTGTCAGCACCTTCTGGCCCAATGAATATCAGGTGGGCTGGGGTCAGACTGTGGTTAGCCTGTGCCTGGGGCTGAGGGCAGAGGGATGCCACCTTGTATTGGAATAGGATGGGATTAGTCTGTTCAACATCAGGGGTCAGTCTGTGGTCAAGGGTAGAGTTGGTCTGGGGTGAATCTAGGTTCAGCATCAGAGGTCACTGTTGCTAGGAATAGCCTATGTCAGGGGCCAGAGGTGACTTGGAACAGTGCCAGCCTAGACACCCTGTTTGGCTGGGGAGAATTTTGCTGCTTTCAAGTAATTGTCCAGAATTGGGAGAGAACCTCTGGCCTTGACCTTGTTCTCTCTGTGGTGGCACCACACTCCTGAACCAGCTGGCATGGTGGGGAGGGTCAGAGTGAGCTGGGCTAATCTCTGCTGATTGAGGAGGGTGGGGCTGGGGCCCAGCGATAGGGGGCTCTGTGGACACCTCCTTAGACAGGGATGGAGGGATGTCAATATGACAAGGGCCCTTCCGCTCCCCCAGGTGCTGTTTGAGGCCCTCATCTCCCCAGACCGCAGGGGCTACATGGGCCTAGATGACATCCTGCTTCTCAGCTACCCCTGCGGTGAGTCCCAGGCCACTGGCGGTGCAGGGATGAGGGGTGCGATGGTTGTGGATCTAGTCTGTGTGGGGTGCAGGCCTAGCTCATGCCTTGGCTCTGTTCCCACAGCAAAAGCCCCGCACTTCTCTCGCCTGGGCGATGTGGAGGTCAATGCTGGCCAGAACGCATCTTTCCAGTGTATGGCGGCAGGACGGGCTGCTGAGGCCGAGCGCTTCCTTCTCCAGGTGAGGGAGGTCTCAGACCTTGGCCAGGGGTGCGGTGGAGTGTGAGTAGCTTATTCTAGTCCTGGGGGGCCGAGTACTTCACACTTCAGCACCCATGCCCAGGTGTCTCCCACATCAGGGCCCCCTTTGCCCTCTTGGGTGCCCGTCACTCTGGGCACACACAGCGAGACTACTGTGTAGGAGGGGTGGGTGAATGACCCCTACCCTCACCGAGGTCTGAGCGAGGTCCAGATCCCTCTCTCCGCGGCTCCCTTGACCCTGCTACTCCTGTTCCCCTGCAGCGGCAGAGTGGGGCGCTGGTGCCCGCGGCCGGTGTGCGGCACATCAGCCACCGGCGCTTTCTGGCCACCTTCCCGCTGGCCGCGGTCAGCCGCGCAGAGCAGGACCTGTACCGCTGTGTGTCCCAGGCCCCGCGCGGCGCAGGTGTCTCTAACTTCGCGGAGCTCATCGTCAAGGGTCAGCGAGGGCTACCAGGAGGACCTCAGGGGCGCTGGAGGAGGGGGTGGGGCTCTGGTGGGCGGAGTTGGACAGGGCGTGGCCCGAGGAAGGGTAGGGCCAGCACCTGGGCGGGGTGTGAGCTGAACCCCTAGGCCTGCTGATGGGACAGAGCCGGTAGGGTCTGGGTGGCCGAGGTCGAATCAAGGCAGCAGGGTCGGCCCTGAGGCATGGCCTGGTCCAGAGGTGGGTCTGAGGGTGGGGCAGACAGGGTCCGGGTCTAGGTGAGAGCTGGTGAGGAGGTGTGTGACAATGCCTTCTAAGTGTTGACCGGCGCTCGAATGTCATCAGCCGTAGGAGCAAGGCTTGGGGGTTCAGAGGGGAGTGAGGGGGTGCATGTGGGCTGGAGGGTGAGGGCAGGGTCAGCCTTTGGAGCGTGGCCCCTTAAGGCTTGGGGATTTAGTAGGGGTCAGAGAACTGGCCTGGACCAAGGCATGATGGATCTGGGAGGGCAGGCTGGCATCTTGGGGATGAGGGTGTGGTGGAATGCAAAGTTGGGAGCATGGGTCTCACAGCAACATTGACCGTCTCCCCACCCTTTTGCAGAGCCCCCCACTCCCATCGCACCCCCGCAGCTGCTGCGTGCGGGTCCCACCTATCTTATCATCCAGCTCAACACCAACTCCATCATCGGGGATGGGCCAATTGTGCGCAAGGAGATCGAGTACCGCATGGCGCGTGGCCCATGGGCCGAGGTGCATGCAGTCAGCCTGCAGACCTACAAGCTGTGGCACCTTGACCCTGACACCGAGTATGAGATCAGTGTGCTGCTCACGCGTCCCGGAGATGGCGGCACTGGCCGCCCAGGTCCTCCACTCCTCAGCCGGACCAAGTGTGCAGGTAGGTACGGCCACCACCTCCTGCTCCGATCCCTCTTCTGGACATGGGGCAGGGCAGTGTGGTGGCAGAAGGGCACATTCCCAGAGGTAGTATGACCTGGATCTGTGTTCTAAAACTTAGTAAGAGGTCACGACTTTTTCTTAACTCTTATTTTGGTTAAGATGATAGCTATTACTTTACTCGGTTTCAGCCTCTTAAGCATATGTGTATATATACACGCACATGCCCGATTTAAAACTTACCTCAACACCATACCCATTTTACAGATGAGATGACTAAAGTACAGAGATGTGAAGTGACTAGTTACAGAACACACCTAGTAAGAGGCAGAGATGGGACTGGAACTCTTGACTGGCTGGCTTCCAAATCCACGTTCTTTGTTCTACTTTATATCATCTTTATATCATCTAGATAAAAGAATAACTAATAAAAGTGTGTGATAAATTCTAGCTGGATTCTCTTGACTGGGCATTGAGCCTGAAGTCTCCTCCTTGTTACAAACCGTGAAGTAGTAATTGTTAAGGTCTATTGTATGCCTGGGCCAGAGGAGACTGTTAAACCAGAAAAGAAATTGAGAGCAGTGTTCTGTGATTTCAGTATGTTGTATTTATTGGAATTTCATTGAGATATGTGTAGAGTCATATGGGATTGTAAGAAAAATACAGGGCAATTCCCTGTACACTTCACCCTGTTTTCTGCAATAGTAACATTTTGCAAAACTATGGTATATTACAACCAAGATATTGACATTGGTACAATGTACAGATCTTATTCAGACTTGCCCAGTTTCACTTTATTTGTATAAATGTGTGTGTATTTAGTTCTATACAGTTTGCAGTTTGTCACATGGAGGTTTGACTCTTCATAACGGAGGTCAAATACTGAACAGTTCAGTCACCTGAAGGACCTTTTGTGTTGATCTCTTATTTTTTTGGTGGTGGTGCTAGGGATTGAACCCACAGCCTTGTGCATGCGAGGCAAGCACTCTACCAACTGAGCTATATCCCCAGCCCCGTGTGTTGATCTTTTATAACCACATTCCCCTCTTTCCCTAAACCCTCCAACTCTTGATAATAACTGATCTGTAATTCATTTCTAGAATTTTGTCATTTTAAAAATGTTATGTAAATGAAATCATGTGGCATATAATCTTCTGGAATTGTTGGGTATTTTTAGTAAGTATTTATTGTAATATAATTAATATCTCATAAAATTCTCTCATTTAATTGTACATCTCGGTGTTTCTAAACATTTTGAGTTACGCAACCATCAGCACAATTGATTTTGGAACATTTTGTCAACCCAAGAGGATACCTTGTATTCTTTAACCGTTACCCCATTTCACCCTAGTCCCTTGAACCCTAGGTAAGCACTAATCTACTTTATCTTTCTATTGATTTGCCTCTTCGTAGATGTTTCATAGATAGAATCACACAACATATAGTGTTTTGTGACTGACTTCATCATTTAACATGACGTTTTCAAGGTTTATCTAATGTTGTAGCATAGATCAGTACTCCCATTCCTTTTTATTGCCAAATAATTTTCCATTGTATAAATACATCACATTTTATTTGTCCATTCATCAGTTGATGGACACTTGGATTGTTTACAGTTTTTTGGTTATTATGAATCGTATTTCTATGAATATTCATGTACAAGTTTTTATGTAGACATATTTTTATTTATTTTGGGTATCTATCATATATGTCGTGTGGTCACTCTACGTGTAACTTTTAAGGAGCTCCTGGACTGTTTTTCAAAGCAGCGGTACCTTACCTTTATGTCCCCTACCTCCTGCAGTGGATGGGTTCAGCTTCTCTACATCCTTGCCAACACTTATTCTGTCTTTGGATTATAACATCCTAGTCAGTATAAAATGGTATCTTATTGTAGTTTTGATTTGTATTTCTCTGATGACAAATGATACAGACCATTTTTTTCATGTATTTATTGATGATTTGTATTTCTTCTTTGTAGAAGTGTCTATTCAGATTTTTTTACCCATTTTAAGGTAGGTTGTCTTTTTATTATTGTTTTTTAAGAGTTCTTTATTCTGGATACTAGATTCTCATTGGATATATTTTCACATGTTTTCTCCCATATGTGGGTTGTCTTTTCCTTTTCTTTCTTTTTTGGTACCAGGGATTGAACTCAGGGGTACTCAACCACTGAGCCACATCCTCAGCCCTATTTTTAATTTTATTTAGAGACAGGGGTCTCACTGAATTATTTAGCACCTCACTTTTGCTGAGGCTGGCTTTGAACTTGCAATTCTCCTGCCTCAGCCTCCTGAGCAGCTGGGAGTACAGGTGTGCGTCGCCTTGCCTAGCCGTCTTTTCCCTTTCTTGATGGTGTCCTTTGAATCACAAAGGGTTTTCATTTTGACAAAGCCCAACTTAACTAATTTTTCTTTGTTTTTTGTGCTTTTAATATCATATCAAAATAAATTATTGTCTAATTGAAATCATGAGGGTTCACTTCTACATTTTTTTGCCCAAGAATTTTATAGTTTTAACTCTTTACATTTAGGTTCTTGATCCATTTTGAGTTAACTTTTATAAATGATGTGAGGTAGGGATCCACCTTCCTTTTTTGATGTATGGATATCCAGTTATCCCATCACTGTTTATTGAGAAGACTGTTCTTTGTTGAATTATCTTGACATTGTAACTGGCTTTTTTTTTTTTTTTTTTTTAAACTCAGCATAATTCCCTGGAGATTCATCCAATTTGTGCGAATCAATATTTCATTCCTTTTTATTGCTGAGTAGTGTTACGTGGTTTGGTTATGCCTGTTTGTTTACCATTCACCTGTTGAAGGACATCTGGATGGGATCTGTTTTGGGCTGTTTGTAAATAAAGGCCATGAATATTCATGTACAGGTTTTCTCATGCACATAAGTTTTCATTTTTCTGGGATAAATGACCAGGAGTACCATCGATGAGTCATATGGTTATTGCAGGTTTAGTTTTATCAGACACCGCCAGAGTGGCCGTATTGTATTACAGTCTCACCATACAGTGATCTAGTTTTCTGCACCCTTGACAGGATTTGGTGTTGTCACAATTTTTTATTTTAGATATTCTGAGAGGTGTGTAGGTGATTTTTCCATTGTGGTCTTCATTTGTATTTCTTTAATTCCTAGTGATGCTGAACATCTATCTGTTCACATGCTGTTTGCCATCTGTGTGTCCTTTTTAGTGAATTGTCAGTTTACGTCTTTGCCCATTTTCTAATGGGGTTCTCCTTCTCCTTCTTGTCTTCTTCTTCCCCCTTCTGCTCCTCCTCCTCCTCCTCTTTCTTCTTCTTGTTGAGTCTTGAGAGTTCTTATGCATTCTAGAGACCAGAACTTTAATAGATGTATAGTTTGCATATGTTTTCTCAGTGTGTAACTTAGTCTTTTCATCTTTTCTGTATGGTCTTTCATAGAGAGGCCATTTTTAATTTTGAGGCCTCCCACCATTTTTTTTCCCCATTACCAGGGATTGAACCCAGGGACACTTAACCATGGAACTATATCTCCAGCTCTTTTTATTTTTTATTTTGAAACAGGGTCTCACTCAATTGCTTAGGGTCTTGCTAAGTTGCTGAGGCTGGCCTTGAACTTGTGATCCTCCTGCCTCAGCCTCTTGAGTTGCTAGGATTACAGGTATATGCCATTGTGCCTAGCTGAGCACCCCCCCTCTTTTAAAATCAAATTTCCCTTGTTTCAATTGTGCTTTTGGTGTCAAGTCTAAGAGTGCCTTGCCTAGCCCTAATTCACAAAGATTGTCTCTAGTTTTTTTTTTTTTCCCTCAAATTTATGGTTTACATCTAAATCCATGATCTGTTTTGGATAAAGTGTGAGGTTAAGGTCAAGGCTTATTTACTTTTTTCAATTGATGTTTTAAGCGTTTTTAAAAAGATAGACTGTGAATCATTTAAAGTCCAGTTTAGTGCTAGGCTTAGGGAGGCCCTAGGGTGGTGGTGGATCAATGTCCAAGGGGAACTGCCTTGTAGCTGAGGGGCTAGACCAGGTTATTTAAACCTCCCAGAGGATCAGAAACAATGGCGCTGATGCTCTGAGAACAGAAACAATGATCTTTACACTACAGGGTCAAAGATTCATTAACACATGTTGATTGAGCACCTATTATGCACTAGGTACTATTGTAGTTGCTAGGAATATTTGACTGTGAGACAGACAAAGGCCACCAGCATATGAGTTCTTCATGAAACTGCTAGGATCTTACATTTCAGGCAGGAAGAGACAGATGATAAATAAGTAAACAAGTGGAATATATAGTTTGTCAGATGGTGATAAGTGCTGTGAAGAAGAATAAATCAAGGAGGGGAATGGGGTGTGTGGGTTGGATAGTTTTATTTTAAAAAGGCTCAACGGACTGTCTTTCTGAGAAAGTGACATTTGAGCAGAGACATGAAGGAGGTGAGGGACTGGGGGGCGGATCATTGGGGGAAGGGACATTCTGGGCTGATCCACCAGTGAGTTCAAAGGCCCGGAGGCTGGAGCATCAAGGAGACCCATGTGAATGGTTAGTGACCCAGGGGAGACAGCAGGAGAGGACCTCAAAGTGGAGCTGGGGAGGGGGGACTCAGGCGAGCGAGGTGCGTAGCTACGGCAGGGCCTGGAGAGCAGGAGCACACACACTCTGCTTGTATTTAGAAGTGTCATTGTGGCCCTTTTGTGGCCAGTAGACCGTAAGAGGACAGGGGGAGCAGACGGGAGACTAGGGAGGAGGTTACTGCAGCAACCCAGCTGGGACATGGTGGGGGTGGTGATGGTGGTTAAAAAGTGGTCAGATTCTGGTTTGCCTTGAAGGTACAGTTGAGGACATTTGCTGGTGGATTGGATGTGGGATGAAGGAGAGGGAAATGCAGAGAAGTCCAGGATGTTTCTAAGGCATTTTGCTTGAACAGTGGGAAGGATGGAGTTGTCATTTACTGCGAAGGAGCGGACTGCGGCAGGAGCTGGTTTGACGGGGTGTCATAGATCAGGAGTCTGTGTTGGAGATGTTGACTTTGAGAAGCTATTAGATGTTCCAGTGAAGATATCCATCAGGCAGGTAGATATATGAGTGCGGAGTTCAGGGGAGAGTTCAGGCTGCAGCTGTAAATCTGAAAGTTGTCAGGGTAGAGATGGTGTAGATGGGATTTAAAGCCACGAGGCTCGATGAGCTCTTTCGCACTAGTGGTTCTCAACAGGGGTGATTGTCGCCTAGGAGACACTTGGCAGTGTTTGGAGACACATTGGTTGTCACGACTGGGTGGTAGCAGTAGGTACTACTGGCATCTAAGGGGTAGAGGGCAGGGAATTGCTAAACATCCCACGATGCATGGATAGCTCCTGGCAACAAAGAACTATCTAGACCAAAATGTCAACAGTGCCCAGTTGAAAACCTCTGATTTAGTTCTTAGATTTTTTTTTTTTTTAAGGAAATTAGCGTACATGGAAGTGAAAATAGCTGTGAAGCTTGAGCCTTGGGGTCCTCCAGTGTTTTGGGTTAACATGGGCATTTGCAACTAAATGCACTAAATACACATGAAATACAGAGCCCAAGACATAGCAAGCCCTCAGCAAATGGCAACTGTCACCATCATGATGTTCTTAACTTTACAAAAGCAGTTCTGATCTGTCTGCCACTTGGAATAAAATAAATCAGAGCTTGGGGGCTCTCTAGAGGATCTCTGTTACACCCCTCTGTGTGTACACATGGGGAACCAGACCCAGGGAGGGGAAGGGACTTGACCGAGATCCTTTGGTGGGTCAAGAACCCAGGGTTCATGCCGATGACTTTTGATTATTCCCATTTTACAGATGAATACGCTGAGATTTAGAGATTGAGTCACTTGCCTCAGTCTACGTGGTGGTTCCACAGCAGGGCCAGAGTCAGAGGGTGAATAGCTTCATTGCCAATCTGGTGTTTTTTTAAACAATGACAGTAGCAGCAACAGCCATTGCCACTGCCATTGTGGGCTGGGTGCCCTCTTGGTGCCAGGCACTGCTGCACACTTCACTGAGGCAGCTGGGTCAGGAGCTGGGGCAGGGGCCGGCCAAGTAGACATGATGCAGACACCTCACCCGCCCCTCTTCATTACAGGCTCCTCTTTGTTGATGACGTTGCCACCCGCACCTTGCTGAGGTGCCTTGGCCAGTGGCTGTTGTGCTCTCGGCCAGCTGTGTTGTCATCTCCTCTGTCCCCACAACTCCCCTCCCACTACATTATTTGCCATAAAAACAATAATACAATATCAGTAAAAGGCTCTGAATCTCACCATCTTAGCCCAACAGCTGTTTAATTTTTCTGTCTTGTTCAAATCTCTGCCCATATGTCTGTAGTGCACATTTTTACACGCTTGTCATTGGGATGTGGAAAGCGTTCGGGATTCTGCTTCATTTCCTTGTGCTGTTCCGTGTGCTGTGCTGGTTATAATTATGTTTATTGCTTGCAGAAGTCTGTTGAGTGGCCCTGGATTGCTAGGCTGTTTGTTTCCAGATCACAGTTATTATAAATAATACTACATTGGAAAATGCAATGCTTATAGTTATGTTTTTTTTTTTCCCCTCGAGTCATATTCTTTAGAGTAAATACTCAGAAGTGGTTAAAGAAAGGGGATTGACATAACCTTGTTTGGAAAGATGATTTTACTGCTGCTGGTGTCCCGTGTCAGTGCAAGTGTTTATTTATGAATTACTATAGGCCAGACAACTTGGCCCGTATCATCTCATGTAACTCTCACATTTGCCCTTCAAGTAAGTGTTATTATCTCCATATTTTTAAAAATCCAGGAACCTGCTGTCAGTGTTCAAAGGGGTTAGTAACTTGCCTGAAGTCACAGAACTAATGAGGGGTAGAGATACTTGTGAACTTTGATGGACTATGACCCCAGTCTCCTTTTCATGAGATAATGTTGAATGTTTCTGAGGGTTTTTTTTGGTACCGGTGATGGAACTCAGGGTCACTCACCACTGAGCCATATCCCCAGCCCTATTTTGTATTTTATTTAGAGACAGGGTCTCAGTGAGTTGCTTAACACCTCACTTTTGCTGAGGCTGGCTTTGAACTTGAGATCCTCCTATTTCAGCCTCTCGAGCTACTGGGATTATAGGCATGGGCCACCGTGCCTGGCTGTTTCCGAGTTTTTGCTTCCTTCTGAGCATTACTAAAATCAACACATTTGGGGCTAATTTAACAGATGTTTAACATTACCCGTCTCATTTTAATGTGCATTCTGACCTCTGATCTTGCAGTGGCCTACAGCCCTGTGGAATTCAGAGGAATGGGGCTTCGAAGTCCCCAGCTCTGTTTTGTCAGTGTGTTGGCAGCTGAAGAGAGTGTCTGGGTGCCAGATGGTTTTTAGAAACAGAGAGGCTCATGGATCCGCACCCTTCAATCAACATATCAGTCTATAGTTGACTCATGCATGATTTCAGCCCCCTGGATCTGCCCAGGTTTGATCAGGGGAGAGAGGGAGGGAAGAGAGGAGTGGGCCCTTTTGGAGACCCCTCCGTCCAGGGAGGGAAGTGCCAGCTTTCCCAGCTGTGGTCGAGCATGAAGGTGGGAGAGTCTTTCTCCAAGTCACAGGTTGCTATCTTGGGTCCTGCTCGGTGGGTTTTAAGAAGCTTGAGCAGGTTGCCGGTTTTTGGAAATCTGGACATTTCACATAAAAATTTTGGAATTTCTGGTTTCTCTTGAAGACTGGGAGGATGGGGCCACCCTGAGCCTGCGGTCCCGCTTGGCAGCAGTCACTGAGCCATGAGGAGGAGCTGCCTCTCTTGGGTGGGACACCTGGAGTCCTCCCAGCTGTGTCTCCAGTTTGCCTTGAACTTTCCCTGCCTTTCTGTAAATGCTGCCCGGGTGGGGGGCGGGGGGTGGGGCAGCGGTGTGCTCCCACCAAGCCTGAATGGACTGGGAGAGGGGATGCGGCTGGCACCCCAGGGGCTGGAGGTGGTGTCGGCCCAGCTGCAGGGGCCCGAGGCCCACTCTCACTAGTGCAACCAAGCAAACAGCAGTTACTTGGCCTCCATGGACACCCTGGGGCCGAGCACCTGGGTCAGCCTGGACCATTGCCAGAGAGTCAGAGTCAAGCAGGACTTAGGAGCAAGATGATAAGTGTTCACAAAATCTGCCCCCCACTACCACATGAAAACAGAACTCATAAACCCCAAACAGGGAAATCTCCTGGGACAGGAATGGGAGATAAAACTACACATGGCAGGCTGGGGCCAGGGCTCAGCGATAGTACACTTGCCTGGCACGTGTGAGGCACTGGGTTCAATTCTCAGCACCACATAAAAATAAATAAATTAAAGGTCAGTCTGTCTATGTATCTATCTATCTATGGCAAGTGTGAGCAGCCAGCGGCCCTCAGGTCGTGGTGAGCTGCAGGGACTAGCCGCTTCATGTCCAGGGCGACAGAATTTACCTTGCTGTGGGAGGAGGGTACTAGGTAAGAGGTCAGGGGCTGACATCTCTCTCTGATGGCCAGATATGTGACTTTCCTGGAGCCACTTGCCTGGAGCCCAGGGAAGAAAGGGAAGGCTCCTGGGTAGAAAGGGAAACAGTGTTGTGCTGGGTATGCGCTTCCCAAACTGTCATCCGTGTGCTCCCCTGTTGCTCCCCTGTGTCGTCTTTATGAGGGGGCATTCTGAGCAAACTGATGGTAGGAAAAACGACCCTAGGGTCTTAGTTAACCTCCTTAAGGGCTAAGTAGCAGGACTTAGCCATCTATTCATGAAGGGATCCTGAATACCCTAACTGGGGACACATTGCAGGTGCTCTTAGGACTCATGGGTGAGGAAGCTGCATGTCACAGAAATAGCGTGCAAGAGAGAAAGGGTCATTAGAAGGCCACTGTGGCTTCTTCCCTCCTCTCCCAGATGTGGGAACAGCGGCCGGAGGTTTGCTTAAGATCACATAGCTGGGCAGCACAGATGCAGGCCTGGGCAGAGTCTCGGGCTCCTCCTGCTTCACTTTGGAAGCCTGAGGTTTCCTTCTTTATAAAATGGAGAGTCACCTGGAGACTGTGTAGTACCGCCTCCTCCTCTTTCTGTCTGTGTTCTGAGGCATGGCTGTGACTGGTTCCTTGACAGTGAATTCCACCTGGAGGGTGGGGACAGCTGTAGGTGAGAGCATGATTCTAGAGCCAGCCTGTCCAGCATGGGATCCCAGCTTCATCACTTACTGCCTGTGTGAATGGGCAGCTCATTTACTCTCTGTGCCTCTGTTCCCACAGCTATGTGACAGGGCTAAAAGCTCACTGGACTACAGCAAGGATTAGAGATAAAGCATTTTAAAGCCTCCAGAGAAATGTCTGCCACATTCAAAGCCCCCCAAATGTTTACTGCCATTATTATTACAGAGCCAATTGTGTTTCCCTTTGAACTCACCATTGAACTTGAACCTTATCTTTAGAGTCTAGCTAGCATGTAACAGCATGCATTTCTGTCTGTTTCCCAATCTTGTTCTGGCTCATTTAACTTTTTGGCTCTCATTTTCACCACCCTCCTGGTTCTACATGCTACTGTATCATACACATGACTGTAAACTGTTTCACAATAACTTTGGAGAGAACAAGTTAAGGAAAACATTGCCCTACACATTGATTTAGACTGGCCCAGGGTGTAGTCCAGAATGATATGGAATTAGAAGGTGAACTGTGCTATTAAAAAATCACAGCTAATATTTTTTAAGGAGTATTGTGCTAGCCATTGTCATGCATGCCTTACCTTAAATGTAACAATGATCCTGTGCAGCAAGGTCTATTATTTTCTTATTTTGCAGTTCAGGAACTGAGGCCTAGAGAGGTAAAGTGACCAAGGCAGAGGTTGCCAGCTGCACACAGCATAGTCAGGATTCCTGATTCCAGAGCACACCCTGTTACACTATGTTCAGTTCTAGGGGGTCCCTTAAGCTCTTGGGGACAAAGGAGGGTTCTGTCAGCTGATTGGTGCTCTTTGTCCTTGTCCCCCATCCTCCCTTCCCATTTCCTCTCCTTTCTCGCAGAGCCCATGCGGGCACCCAAAGGCCTGGCTTTCGCTGAGATCTTGGCTCGCCAGCTGACCCTGCAGTGGGAACCGCTGGGCTACAACGTGACACGCTGCCACACCTACACCGTGTCCCTGTGCTATTACTACACCCTGGGCAGCAGCCACAACCAGACCGTCCGCGAGTGTGTCAAGATGGAGCGGGGCGTCAACCGCTACACCATCAAGAACCTGCTGCCCTACCGGGACGTCCACGTGCGCCTGGTCCTCTCTAACCCCGAGGGGCGCAAGGAGGGCAAGGAGGTCACCTTTCAGACTGATGAGGATGGTAAGGGCGCCAGCCGCCATTCCCAGGGCCCCCAAGTTCCTCCCCCACATCCTGTGTCTTGAGACTCAAGTTTATTATACAGAATTTTTTGCTTAGGATGAAACAGCTGTATACCACAAAACAATGAGAGCTAATAGTTATTCTCTGGAGGACCGTGGGTTAGAGTGGCATAATCTCATTCTTAAGCATTTGGAAGAGTTTAGTAGGGAAGGGATTTGGGACTAGAGTTTTCTTTGTGGCAAGGCTTTAAATAATAGTTTTAATTTGAAGATAGATACTGGAATATTCAAATTTTCTTTGTATACTGTGATTTTTCAAGGACTTTGCTCCTTTCACCTAAATTGTGAAATGTCTTGACATAAAACATTTGTTTATAAATTCTCCTTTATTTAATACCTATATAATCTGTAATCTGTACTGATAGCCCCTTTTTCTTTTCTGATACAGATAATTTGTATTTTCTGTCTTTTTTTTCTTGTTTACTCTTGCTTGGGATTTATAAATTTTGTTAATTTTTTCAAAGAGCCAACTTTGGCTTAGTTGATATTTTTCCCCCCATGGAATTGAACCCAGGGATGCTCTACCTCTGAGCTACATACCCTGCCCTTTTAAAATGTTTTATTTTGAGGCAGAGTCTTGCTAAGTTGCTGAGGTTGGCCTTGAACTTGTGATCCTCCTGCCTCGGCCTTTGGAGTAGCTGGGATTGTGCTCATGCACCTCTGGGCTTGGCAATATTTCATTTTGTATTCTTTCTTTTTTAAAAAATATTTTATTTGGATTTGATTTGCTGGTTTTTTTTTTTTTTAGCTTTTGGGGATGGAAGATGTCTTAGATCAATAGTTTTGAGCCTCCATTTCTAATATGCACTTAAAGCCATACGTTTCCTTTTACTCCCTTCTTTATGTGCATCCCATGAGGTTTTTTTTTGTTTGTTTTTAGTTGTAAATGGACACAATACCTTTATTTATTTTTATGGGGTGCTGAGGATTGGACCTGGTGCCTCACACATGCTAGGCAAGTGCTCTACACCAAGCCACGACTCCATCCCCAGGTCTTTTTTTGTTGTTTGGTAATGCTGGGAACCAAGGCCTCTCAGATGCTAAGCAAATCACTGAGTTGTATCCCCAGCTTTCATTAGTTTTGATATGTCTCATCTTCATTATCATTCAGTTCAAAATATTTTCTAATTTTTTATAATATCTTCTCTGACTCAAGAGTTATTTAGAATTATGTTGCTTAATTTTTAAGCAATTAGGACTTCTAATTATCTTCTTTGTTATTGATTTCCAGCTTAATCCCACTGTGGTCAGAGTACATACTCTAAATTTAGCCTTTTGAAATTTTATTCTTACTTTATGGTTCCAGCATGTGGTTGAATTTTGGTAAATGACCCATGTGTGCCTGAAAAAAAAATTGCTTTCCATCATTTTGGGGGGCAGTGTGCTAAATCTGCCAGACTCATCTTTACTGAGCACTTACTGTACATCAGACACTATGCTGAATGTTTTTCATCTATTAATGGCTGTATAATCGCCATGACAACCTATGTGATAGGCTACTGTCCTCACTTTACAGATGAGGTCACATAGCTAGTTGGTAGGCAGCAGAGCTGGTTTCAAACCTGGCCGTCTGGTTTCCAAGTTGTCATTATTTATTTATTTATTTTAAATGCTGGGGATCAAACCCAGGGCCTTGCACATGCTAAGTGTGCACTGAGCCCCACCCCCACCCCTGAGAGTTGTCCTTCTCAACCCCTGCACTCATACCAGGACAGGTTCAAAGCCTTCCCTTTAGATTCCTGCAAACCCCAGGTGCCCCTAAGCTCCCTGGTGGTGGATTTTCTTGCTGCCCTACACGTGCAGTTTTTTCTTCTGCACAGCACTGGCCCAGACACAAAAGCAACCCCTTTTTTGCTTTCCACAAAACTCCATCACCCAAGGCAGTGTGTGTGCCCCGTGCTGAGCATCTTCCTGTGGTAATGAGGACCGGCTGTGATGATTCTGAGACGTTGCAAGCAACCTCAGGCTGAATGTCAGACCACCCTCTTTTCAAAGTCTGTTGATCTCTGCATCCCCCACTCCCGGGTTTGTTATGGCTGCCTCACCCTCGCTGGCCTCACTTGGGCCACTTGATCTTCTTTTTTCTCCTCTCCCCACTCCTATAATGGTTGTTGTTGTTGTTGTTGTTATTATTATTATTTTTACTTTTCCTCAAAGTATTAATAAAATATTTACAGAAATTATATTTTGGGGAGGTCCTGAGGATTGAACCCAGGGAGTTTCATGGGGCCTCACTAAGTTGCTAAGCCTGACCTTGAACTTGTGATCTTCCTACCTCAGTCTCCTGAGCCGCTGGGATTACGGGCATGCACCACAGTGCCCAGTTTATAGAAAGCATCTTAAGTGGTCAGCCAATGAATTGTCACTTGAAGAAACCCATGCCCAGACCAGGAAATGACATTACCAGTGCCCCAGGAAGCTCCTTTTTTTGCTTTCTCCTGGTCACCACTCCCAAGGGTAATCATTATGCCCACCTGTAACAGCAGATTGATTTTCTTGGTTGGGACTTTATCGAATGGAAGCAGAGAGCATTCTTTATCTACCCAACTTCTTTCTCTCAACTTCATGCTTGAGAGACTCAGCCACATCGTACGTGCCGTCCTGGGGAGTTCAGTTCTCACTGCTGAATAGCTCATTATGGGGATAAATATACTGAATTAAAAAAAAAAATCCTGTTTACTGTTGTTGAGTGTTTGGGTTGCTTCCGATTTTTGTCTATTTTGAAGAATGCTTATAGTTTGAAAACATTCTCTCTTGGTGGATATACACATTTCTGATGGGTCTACTCCTCGGAGTGGAACAGCTAGGTAACAGGACATATGTTTCTCTTTAGTAGATCTTGCCAGACGGTTTCCCAAAGTGGTGGGACCAGCGCACACTCTGCTGGCAGGTGTGAACATTTTGGTTGCTCTGTGTCTTCATCAACACGAGAAATCGTCTTTTTTTTTTTTTCATTTTTCCATCTTGATGGACAGACAGTGGTCTCCTGAGCTATTTGTTTTCCCACAGAGCAGCTTAGATTATGTTGACTGTCATCTCTGCTTCCGCCTTCTCTGCCTGAGGACTTGAGCTTCCCCACGATGCTCTGTCAAGGTGTTTTTCCAGTTTGAAGCTGTCTTCTTCCTGAGTGAAATCCCTCTGCTTGCTGTTAGGAGTACACATTAAAACAAAAACCCAAACAGAATCAGACCATGCCCGGAAGTGTTTATGCTCAACTCTTAACAGTATTTATGCTTGGGTGATGCAATTGTAGGTGTTGTTAATTTTCTTTATGTTCAGTTAGACTTTTCTTTCTTTTTTTTTTTTTGCATTGAACATATTGTGAATGTAATTAGACAGTTTTAGAAGAGAAAACACTTCCAACCCATACTCCTGATACCCGAGTGCAATTGTTGTTTTCATTTTTTCTGGCAAATATCTATATTTTCTGACAACTTCCCAGCTGGAGCCAAATAGGAGCTGTCACACATTCCTCTGGGGGCACCGTGACCTGCACAGCAGTGAAAATACCAGCTGCCCCTTTGGAGAGCTCAGGAATGAGTCCAGTCGCAGGAGGTCGATATTCCCCTTCAGGCTTCATGTACATCGTGTTATTTAGGCCTGGTTAGGGAGGGGGTTTCATCATCGCCACTTCATGGGTGAGGAAGCCAAGGCTTCACGAGGGGAAGAGTAGTTCAAGTGGACGAGCAGGGGAGTGGTGAGGTTGGGATGTGCATCCAAGTATTTGGAGCCCAGACCCACTTTCCTCTGCCTTTCCCCCTCACAGTGCCTGGTGGGATTGCGGCTGAGTCCCTGACCTTCACGCCACTGGAGGACATGATCTTCCTCAAGTGGGAGGAGCCCCAGGAACCCAACGGCCTCATCACTCAGTATGAGGTGAATGGAGGCCCCGTGGTCAGGGGCTGTGCCCTGGGGGTTCCTTGTTAGGGGGGTCGGGGAACATGAATGAGAGGCAAGGTACCCAGGAACCTGGCCTGAGGGGAACCCCCAGTCCCCCTAGCCCAGCCGGCTCCTCGGGAGCTTGGTAGGTGGGAGTTGGCAACATGGGTCCCTGTCCCATGCTGGCCTGTCTGCCTCCCTGCCCCCAGATCAGCTACCAGAGCATCGAGTCCTCAGACCCTGCAGTGAACGTGCCGGGCCCCCGGCGTACCATCTCCAAGCTCCGCAATGAGACCTACCACGTCTTCTCGAACCTGCACCCAGGCACCACCTACCTGTTCTCCGTGAGGGCTCGCACGGGCAAAGGCTTTGGCCAGGCAGCGCTCACTGAGATCACCACCAACATCTCGGGTGAGCCCCGCAGCCCAGCCTGGCCCGAGGAGGTGGCCCAGAATGCCAGCCTTCTGTGAGCAGAGGTGGGATGGGGTGGCCTGAGGGTGCTTCCAGAGGACTCCTGCTGAGATAAATGTGCCTTCCGGGGTTGAAGTCAGGGTCAGGGAGGTCTAAACCCGAAGAGGCAGGAGACCACTGGTGGATTCAGAGGTTGAGATTGGGTTAGTGCTCAGGCTCAGGGGCCAATGAAGCCAAGGAGGTCAAGACATCAGGGGAAGGGCTCTGAGGGCAGGGGTCAGGGGGCTGGGGGGCTGGCCTTCCTGATCCAGTGGCCAGGCGACACTCCATGCTTGTGTCCCTGTGCCCCTCTCCAGCTCCCAGCTTTGACTATGCTGACATGCCGGCACCCCTGGGCGAGTCGGAGAACACCATCACCGTGCTCCTGAGGCCTGCACAGGGCCGTGGCGCGCCCATCAGGTGGGACAGCCCTCGTGGAGAGGCGGGAGGTCAGAGCCACAGGGAAGAGCCCCTTGCTCCGACCCACGGCTCCCACCCAGGCCAGCTCCCTTGTTTGCCCTCAGTCTTCCAACTTGGGCCTCAAAGTGGGGGAGGATGTTCTGTGCTACAGGCAGGTGGAACGCCTGTGCTCTCTCCCCCGAGTCATGGGTCTCTGAGGGTAACTGTCAGGAGTTCTCTGGACACTGTCCAGCTTGCAGAGGAACCTGCCCAGGCCTCTGCAGGGGGCTTCTTCAGATACCTTGGAGAGGTGAAACTGCAGGCCTTGTGTAGTCTAGTTCCGTTCCTGGAGACACAGGAGTGGGCTCTCTGGAAGACAAGTGCAGCTGGCCACAGAGGGTTGCCTCTCTGGGGTGGCTGCGTGCTCGGCTTCTTTGTGTCTTTCTCTGCAGAAGAAGCTGGGCTGCTGAGGCCATGGTGGGGGAAGGTTCTGGAGTGGAGATGGGGTGTGTGAGAGTGGGGCGAGCCTGGGTGTGTGTGTGTGTGTGTGTGTGTGTGTGTGTGATGTGTGGCATGGCGGTGAGTGTGCATGAGGGTTTTCAGCCAGATACTATCAGCCAGATACCGTGTGAGGGACTTACATGCATGAAGTCAGTTTGTCCTCTTGCAACTCTGGAGTGTGTTTTACCTGCCCCCAAAGCTGCATGGCCATAGGGCTAGGATTTGGACGACGGCTCTGTCTGCAAATCTTGTCTCTTATGGATGTCACCCTCCTCCTCACCTTCCCCTCTGGTGGTACCTTTTCCTCCTCAAAGGCACATGCACTGGGAGAGGGTGACAACCTTCAGTGGTGGGGGTATGAGTGTCCTCGTCGTCTCCAGCGAGGGAGTGGGCTGCCCAGGTGCCCCAGGAATCCCTTGCCTCTTTTCTGCTTCTTCCTCCTGTCCTCCTCACCTGCTCTGCTGCAAATCCTGTCCTGGGAAGATTCTGAGACCCTCAGGAGAGGCTCAGGAAGAACTCGGGGCTCTGCAGGGCATTTTGCTTTTAGCTGGGGCCTTGGGACCCTTGTGCAGCCGAATGAGGAAGGAGCTGGGTCACACTTCTCCTTTTCTTGTCCCCTTGTGGGATTCTGTGAGCTGAACTGGTTGGAGTCCTGCAGGGACCGTGAGAAGGCTGCATGGGGCCTTTGGAGGTGGGACTTTGTAGGAGGAGGGAGGCAGGATGCTGAACGACCCTGGGCCTGTCCTCTTACCTCCCTGAGCCTCTCTTATTGCACCATGGGGGCCACTGCCAGTTAGGATGTTCTTTGTATGACTAGTGTTAATTGTTGTCATTCCTGGTGGGACTTGGGACTGGGAGAGGCCTGACCTCAGTTTGGGGAAGCAGAGGCTGAGAGGGGCTTGGACTGGTGTTTGTAATGGGTTAGCGACAGGCAGTGGGCTGGTGACCAATACTCTGGGATGATTCCTGCAACTTAAAAGCTCAAAAGTAACAGCTGGAGATCCAGGAAAAGGCTTTTCTGCTTTCCAGAGCAGAGGCTGTGAGTAGGGGATGTCAAACGGTGAGACATGACTGAGGCTGTCATGGGAAGTATTTAAATTTGTCAGCATTCATGTATTTACTCTCCACAGAGGATTTGGAGGAGCTCACAGCAAAAGCCTATTCAGTAAAGAGATAAAACACAAGCTCAGACGTTGGAGCAGGGAGCACTAGTCAGGGCCAGTGTGCAGGAACTGGGAACAGCGGGGCTCTGATTTGCAGAGGGGCTGCCTCAGGGTTGAGAGGGTATGACAGAGGGCATACAGGGTGTCCTTGTTTGCCTAGTGACCTTCATTTCCCAGAGGAGGTCAGCTCCAGGAAGCACAGATCCCCTGTACCCAGCATAGGGCCCCTTGTTTGAATGCAATAAAAACTCTCTGAATGAATGAATGAAATTGTTCTAACCCTGTTCATAATTGACTGAGGGCCAGAAGGGAGCCATTGGTAGCTTTGGTTTCCCAGGTCCCATGTCCCACATAGGAGGACTCACTGTGGCAGGTTAGGCCCTAGGCTTGGTTCAGTTGAGCAGGACTACGATTCTCTCAGGTCCTGCTTACCAATAGGAATGACAGCTGGCATGCCCAGGCTGCTTCTGACATGTGTCTGCTCTTTGCATCCATATCCTGGACTACTCCCATTTTACAGAGGAGGACATTGAGGCCCAGGGAGGTTAAATGACTGGCCCCGCTAGGAAGGAGCAGATTAAGATTAGTCCTCAGGTAGGCCTGACCCCAAAACTCACACACTCAGCCACCAGACAGCTCTCCTGGTCCTCTGGCCTGCTGCGATCACTTGCGCTGTCCCCTCCCTGTCCAGTGTGTACCAGGTAATTGTGGAGGAGGATCGGCCGCGGCGGCTGCGGCGGGAGCCAGGTGGCCAGGACTGCTTCCCCGTGCCTCTGACCTTCGAGGCAGCGCTGGCTCGTGGCCTAATGCACTACTTTGGGGCCGAACTGGCAGCCAGCAGTCTGCCTGAGGCCATGCCCTTCACCGTGGGTGACAACCAGACCTATCGTGGTTTTTGGAATCCACCACTTGAGCCCAGGAAGGCCTACCTCATCTACTTCCAGGCAGCAAGCCACCTGAAAGGGGTGAGGGACTCATCAGGGCAGAGGTGAAGGAGAGTGGGGTGCTGGGTGGAAGGCTGGGGACACCCTGGAGTGGCCCTTCCACAGAGGTCTGAGACCCAGACCCTGCCCCTTCCTATAGCCCGGCCTTCTTCCCTTGATTCCTTACCTTCTGGCCTAGTCCTTGTCCCTTCCTGAGGCCCTTCCTTCTGCCTCAGGTGCCTCTGTTACCCAGAGATCATCATCTTAGGTTCCCCCTTTCACATATTGAGGTCTAGGTCTGGTCTCCTCACCAGGCCCCGCCTTCTCTCTGAGACCCCGCCCTATTCTCCAGGCTCCTCCCTCCTCAGATTATTCCTTCCTTGATGGCTCCTTTCCTGCCAGGCCTGTGGACATGGGCCCACCCCCATTCCGGAGGCCCCACCCCCATTCCTCAGGCCCCACCCCCATTCCTCAGGCCCCACCCCTTCCCATGCTGTCTCATCTGATTTTCTTAAGGCACTGCCCTGTTTGCAGGCCCCTCCCTCTGGGCCACGCCTCCCATCCTGCTGGGCAAGAGTATCCTTAGTTTTCATGCTAGAGGGCACCCTGATTAGGCCCAAGACACCATAAGGTTCCTGTCCTGGGAGGGTGAGACCTGTTTTCTGAGGTGTTGAGGTCCTTCCCCACCTGTGCTTCCAGGAAACCCGGCTGAACTGCATCCGAATCGCCAGGAAAGGTGAGTCCCTCTGAGTTGTTGAGGCCTGCAGTGGAGGGTCTCTTACCTGTGGCTTTGGGGAGGGGCTCCTGGCCACCCAGTGGCTGTGGGACCACAGTAGGGCAGCAACAGTGGTTCTGAGGTTAGGAAGGACTTCCTTTCTCAAGGAATCCTTCAAGGGTGGGCAGCAGGCAGGGCCCAACTTCCTACCCCTCCCTAAGGTTGCAGAAAGGTCCCTGAAAGGGGCCTGGGACAGACCTGGGGAGAGGGAGCCATTGCTGGGCACTGGTTCTGGGTTCTGTATAAGCCTCTTATCCAGTGGGGAGAGGTAGGACGGTGGGGGACCTGTAGGGTAGAGGCTGAACCTCTTCTAGACATGGAATGTGGTTGGTTACCATCCTGAGATGCCCTAACCGCACCATAGGTACATGGCTTTTTCCCCTTCATCACCTTGCAGGAGGGCTCGGGGTGGGTCTGAAGGCCCAGGTGTTCTCCATCATCTGCTGAAAGTTGGGCAGGATTTGAGGAAGCAGAGAGGGGTGCTGTTGTTGACAGGGGGCGGGATAGGTGAAGACTTGATGAAGTCTTTGTAGAAGGCCCCAGGAAAGTCCAGAAGACAGATCTGACCTTGAGGCAGGAGGGCTGTGGGCTATGGGTGTGTGTTTGTGCAGCCTGGTCTGTTCCCTGGGGCTCAGATCCCTGCAGGCAGGGCCAAGTGGTCCCTGCCCCCCTCTGACCCTTTGTCCTGCTTTGTTCTCAGCTGCCTGCAAGGAAAGCAAGCGGCCCCTGGAGGTGTCGCAGAGGTCGGAGGAGATGGGCCTCATCCTGGGCATCTGTGCAGGGGGACTTGCTGTCCTCATCCTCCTCCTGGGGGCCATCATTGTCATCATCCGCAAGGGGTGAGTGAGGCCAGCACCCTGGCCCACCAGTGGCTTGTGTCTCTCGAAGGCCTGGTTGGTGCAGAGGAGCTGTGTCTGGGTGTCTGTGGAGGTCAGCCTGGGCATTGGGCCTGTAGATTGACTCAAGCTGGATGGTAGGAAGCCTGACACTTGGTAAATGGAGCTGCCCTGGTACAGCATGGCTGGAGTGCAGGTCTGGCTGGTGCCAGGTGCTGCTATCCAGGGAAGGCCACTCAGTACTTAGTGCCAAGGAGCTGTGTTGGAAGACAGCACTGCCTTCTTGTGCCTCTGGGAGCTGTGCCAATAGGAAGGGTGTGGAGGTGACCTGACTTTGAAGCCTCAGCCCCCTGCAGACCATTAGCCGACTCATCTGCCTTGACCATTTTGTTGTGAAGTTGACCCTGAGCAGGGGTGTCATGTCCCCTCCCTTTCAAACCAGGGCTTTGAGCCATGACTTTCCTCAGTACCCCACCTGCCCTGGTCCCTGCTGCTATGGATCCCTGAGTTTTTCTGGGCCCAAGGCTCAGAGTGAACCCCACAATCTCCCATCCTACCCGTTTGGGTAGGATGTGTTTCTTAGGGCATTTTGCAGAGGGCCACCTGAGTCCTGGTACATCTTAAAATCTAGAACTTAGAATCTCAGAAATCTAGGATTGGGGATTCTAAGAATCTCAGAAGTTAGAATTCTAGTGGCTCAGAACTCCAGAACAAGAGCTGCTGGGTAATTTAAGGCCATCTAATCGAGTGGTTTTGAACATGCATGCACAACAACAACCCCCCCAAACAAACTAAACTCCCCAACCCTCTGTGTGCTGGGAGCCCAGTTCAGAGAGCAGATGAAGGCTGAGTAGCAGCTCTGGTTGGAGGCAGGTGGGGACTCCTGAGACCCCTCTGCTTGTCAGCTCCACCCCGCCTCATTCCCCGCGAGTGACCCTAGAACACTGGGGTCCAAGCACCTTAATTGAAACAGGGATGCGGGGCCCCAGGGGGTAGACCAGCCCAAGGTCACCCAGGGAACCAAAGGCAGAGCCCGCGTTCTCTCTCCCCACCTGGGCTCTGGCTTCCGAAGTCCCTGCTGCTGCCAGGCTGGGCACACATGGGCGAGTTGGCGCTGGATCTCTGGGCTGCCAGGAGCAGATAAGTAGGATCCTGGGAGATGGTGGAGAGCTGGCTAGGGCCACCTTGCCTGAGGCCAGGCACCAGCAGGAGGGAGCAGGGTATGCCAGCAGAGTCGGGTGGAGTGGGGGGTGGCCTATCCAGGGCCGTAAGCTCTGATTTTTATCTTCCTAGTCTCTGCACAGCTTGATGAGACAATGTATTTTAAATTTATTATTTAATGAGTAATTACTGTGTGCCAGGAGCTTTACACACACCATCCATTAGCTTGTCAATTATTGAGCACCTATTACGTGCCAGACACTGTTCTGGCATTCAGGGTACATCAGAGAACATTTCCTTCTTGGATCCTGATAAAGGAAGCAGGTCTCACTCCCTTTTTACTGATGAAGAAACCCTAATTAGAGCAATTTGCCCATGTCACTCTGCTCAGTGGCAAGGTTTGATTTGAGCTCAGGCCTGACCAGATATGTGAAGGGCCTCATCCTGGGGACCCCACAAGCAGCAAGTCCCTGCAGTTCTCCCCAGCAGGGGGCCTGAGACCCAACTCTAAGTGGGGCTGAGCTGGGGGTGGAAGAGGCCTGTTCAGTTACAGGTGTTATTTGAGGTCCAAGAAACTACCCTCAAAGGAAAGAGGGTCGGGTATGTGGTGGTATCCAATGCTCTGTGCCCCCCACAAATAGAGCATTTGGCTAGGAGGGGGCTGCTCAGAGGTGCTGTCAGGCCTCACTAGGAGACCCACAATTCTGCAATTGGTACCTGGACATCCCCATTTAGGACCCCCCCCCACCCCCCACCCCCGCCAGTTTCCTCCAAAAGCCAGGCCACTGAGCTCCTCGGGACTCCCTCTGTTTACATTGTGGGGCGTTGTGTAGCAGAGCAGCCGGAGGTATGGGGTGTGCAGATCAGCTTGTGCTGTGAATGTGATTGACAGCAGAGGAGGTCACCCACCCCACTCCAAGGCCTGATGTGGCCTTGGGAGAGAGCACAGATTAGGTTCCCAGGCCAGAGTCCTGGGTCAGGTGGGGTCTGCTGTGACTCTGCCATGACTCCCGTGACTCAGCTCCCGCTCTGTGCAGCGGGAACCCGCCCTGCTCTGGCTTCGCACTGAGGTGAGCTGCAGGACTTGGGGCTCCTGATCCAAGGGACCCCACCCCAGGGCAGTCGGGGTGGGAGAGGATGGGCCCTGGGTGTGCCCTGTGCTCCTGAGGGATCCTCTCCCCCTGCCCTCCTGTCCCCAGCCTCCCTCCTGGCTGAGCTGTGTGCAGAGGGCTGCTCCCTCAGGGCCCAGGGGCCGCCCTGGGTGAGTGAAGGTGCCTCTGAGTGTGTGTGTGTGTGTGTGAGCATGCGACTGTGTGTCAGTGTGAGTGCCTGTGTGTGTCTGCACGTGTGCGTCTGACAGGAGTGCCTGTGAGTGTGTGCAGTGTGTTTGTTTCTTTGAGTGTATACACGTGTGATCTGAGTGTGCTTAAGTGTGTGTGTGTTCTCCCTGTGTTTGCACGTTTGTATGTATGGCCGTGGAGCTGTGCGTCCCCCACTTTGCCCACCTCCCCACTCGAGCAGCAGCTGGGGAAGTTCTGGAAAGGCCTCTGGTCCTGGTCCTCAGCTGGGCCAGCCCTTGGGACAGGAGGTCCTGGGACCTGTCCAGTCCCTGGCTGGCCCCTGCCCTGCACAGGAAGCCCCTGTGCCTCCCTGCCTCTGGGCATCGCCCCAGCCTGCCTGGTGGCCAGGGCTCAGACCTGGTGCCCTGTTCTCTTTGCACGCTGCCAGGAGAGACCGCTATGCCTACTCCTACTACCCGTAAGTAGCGCCACCTGGCCTGAGTCCCTCCAGGGCCTCCCCTCCTCACGGCCCCCTCTGCTGCAGTCTCCTATTGCATCTCCCTCCTCCAGTCACAGTCCCCACACATTGGTTGTGTAGTCAGCTGGTCACCCCTGGGCAAGTCACCTCGCCTCTCTGAGCTTTGGTGTCATCTCCACGCTGAGCTGGGCTCTGACCTCCTCCTGGACCTGCTGCTCACCTTGTCTCCCAGCGTCACACTGAGCCTCCAGCTGGGGGGTCACAGGGCTGCTGGCAGGTGGTTCCCCCTCCCTGTGATGTGCACAGATAATTTTTGAATCTAAATGCAAAACTTCTGAAAGTGTCTGTGGTATATTCCATCTGCCTAATCTGAAACCAGCCAGAGGCCAAGAGAGGGTTCACGTCCCTCTCTGCTCTGTCTCCTGTGGATCTGGGGATTTGTTTCTGTGGCTCTTCTTTCCCGTAGGCCGAGAGCCCTGGGCTGGGAACAGAGCCCTGTGGAGCTCCCCTGGAGACACCTCCAGGCCTGTGTCCACGTGTTGACAGATGCTCTTGGGGCCACTGTTCAGCAGCTTGGCCAGCTGCCTGCTGTCTGTCTGTGTCTGTCTTCCTCTGTTGGCTGCGGTCTAGCCTGTCCCTCCCTCTCCCGTCCCCTCTCCCCCTCCTGGCTATTTTCCTTCACACCCACCCTCCCCCTCATCCTCAAACTCTTCCTTGGCAGGGTGATTGAGATCACAGCCACAGAGCCTTCTCACCTGTCCCCAAAGGGCTCTTTGGCACCAACCCTGGGTCCCAGTGGGGTGATGCCCAGAGCCTGGTGGGTGGGGAAGTGGGTCATCTTGTCCACCTCTGCGCCAGGCAGCTCTTGAGTCCAGGACATGCTGGCTGGAGGTTGCTTGCCCGGAAGGCATTCATGGTCCTCCTTCTCGCTGCTACACCATGTTAGATGCAGAGGAAGCTTCAGATCCATTTCCTGAGAGAGTGAACAGAGTTAGGAACAGGTCCCAGCCACTACTAGTCACCCTTTATCTTAGGGGACAGCAGCTCTTTGGGTCTGGAAAGTGAAAGATGGAGGCAGAGCCCCCTGTGCATCCAGAGATGTGCCTAGGATGGTGCCCCATTCCTGACCTTGTCTCCCTGACTGTTGGGCCTCCACTCCCTGCTCTGGGGCTGTCCAGCCTCATAGAGTGCCCGTCGTCAACCCCCACCTGCAGGAAGCCAGTGAACATGACCAAGGCCACCGTCAACTACCGCCAGGAGAAGACGCACATGATGAGCGCTGTGGACCGGAGCTTCACGGACCAGAGCACCCTGCAGGAGGACGAGCGGCTGGGCCTGTCCTTCATGGACGCCCCTGGCTACAGCCCCCGGGGTGAGTGTCTGGCCTCGAGCCCCTCCCCAGGCTCTGGGGCTCCCCACCTGAGCCAACAGAATGGTGTCCACCCCACTTCAGATGAGTTGTGAAACTCTCCTAACCACGCCTAGCCTTGATTCCTGCTGGCCACCAGCACCGGCCAGGGGACTCCCAGAAGGCCCTGGGGGTGTGTTTGCACGGTGGACTGGAGGCACTTGCAAGGAGCTCTGCTGACACAACAAGGTCCACTGTGATGGACCTTGTCAAGAGGAGATGCTGCTCTGATCAGAGGGGACCAGAGGGGCCTCACCCTCTGTTGAGTCTTTGTTGTGTGACAGGAGGGGATCCAGTGGCTGAGAGGGATCCACCCAGACCTGGGCTGGTCTCTTAGATCCCTTTTTTGGTTGTATGCCCTGGGGCAAGTTGCTTACCTGGCTGTACTGTGTTTTCTCCTGTGTGAAATGCAAATAGGGATCTTCTCTGCTGGTGAACAGTTCCCTTCAGGGCAGATGTGAGAACTAAATGAGTCAGTGTGTGTAAATCATTTAGTGCTGGGTCTGGCTTCAGAGTACAGTGAATTAACTGTTCTGTGCTTCATTTTTTGTTTTCTATTTAGCATTGATTCGTATAAAAGAAAATATGTAATGCTATGAAAGTCACAAAATTATCATCGTACAACAAATACCAGTGAACCCTGCTGGTGAATTAGAACAGGAGTCAGGGATTCCTCCCCAGCTGCATCACTCTTAGACATACATGATGGCCCTGAAATTTGCATTTATAATTTTCTTGCCTTTGTGAGTGGTTTTACCTAGGTGTGTGCATGTGTCACCCCGAAATGCATTGTGCATTGTCAGTCATTTTCAAGCTCATAAAAGTGAAGTCTCTCTTTCAGCCTAGCATCATGTTTCTCAGATGTGTACATTTTATTTTTCTCCAATGGATACTTTTTCCATTATACGGCTGTGTCACAGTTGGGTTCTCCATTCTTCCATCCTTGGCTCTAGTTTTCTTGTTATCACAAATTAGGCTGCAGAGGACGTTCTTAGGTAAACCTTGAGGTGCTCTGCATATGTGGTTCTAGAAGCAGAACTGCTGGATTATGGAGTCCGTGCTTGTCCAACTTAATGATGGTACCGAGCTGTATCCCAAAGTGTTTTTGCCTGTTTCCACTCCTGGGAACAGCATCGAAGACTTTGTGGCTCCAGGGCGGAACCAAAATTGCCAGCTTTCCTAGAAACTGGTTTGTATAAAATGGTAATTCTCTGTCTTCCTAATTTACATTTCTCTGATTACTAATGAGGTTGAACATATTTTGAAGTCATTATCGGCCATTCAGGTCTCTTTCGTGAAATGCCTGTTCATATCTTTTACCGAATTTTCTGTTGGTTTTTTTTGTTGCTTTCTTAGTGGTTTTTAGCAGTTCTTTACATATTTAGGATAATAATCATTTGTCACATATGAATTGCAAATATCTTCTCCCAATTTGTTTCTTATCTTTCTGGGTTATTTATAGTGTCTTTGGATGAACAGAGAGTTTTTATTTTAATGTAGTCAAATTCGTCAGCCTTTCTCTTTGTGATTTTTACTTTTTGTTGTTTTCTTAAATAATTTCTTCCCTAGCCAATGTCATGAAGTTGTTTTTTTTTTTTTAACTTTTTTTTCTCAAAGTTTTAATGTTTTGCATTTCACATTTAAATCTTTATCCATCTGGAATTGATTTGTGTGTGTGGGATGAATTAAGGATTTTCTTTCCTCCAAAGGGAATAATTGGCTGTCCTGACATCATTGCTTTCTTTCTTTTTCCTTTGAGATCCTTTGGGTCTTGCTCCGTTGCCTAGGCCAGTCTTGAACTTGGGCACTCAAGCAATCCTCCCTCCTCCATTTCCTGAGTAGCTGGGTCTATAGGAGCATGCCACCATGCCCGGCCCTGCATCAGTTCCTACAGTTCCCACTTTCACTACTGATTGACAGTGCCACCCTCCTTGTATATCACATTTCTGTGTGTTCGGGGAGTGGTTTTGAGCTCTCTCCTCTTTGGGCAATTTGGTGATCCCTGTGCCAAAACCACACGGACTAGAAGTTGTAGCTAAGTCTTCTTCTTTTTTTTTTTTTTTAAGAGAGGGAGGATTTTTAAATATTTATTAGTTTTTAGTTTTCAGTGGACACAACATCTTTATTTTATTTTTATGTGGTGCCGAGGATCGAACCCAGTGCCCCGCGCATGCCAGGCGAGCGTGCTACCCCTTGAGCCACATCCCCAGCCCCGTAGCTAAGTCTTAATATCTGAGATGTCAAGCTTTCTCCACCTTGTTCTTCATCAAGGATATCTTTGCTATTTTTGTCCTCATTCTCTTCCTCATAAAATTTGGAATTTTTTTCTCTCATTGCTTGGAGAACTTGGTTGAATGGATTTGTGTTGAATCTACAGATCATCTTGGGGAGAAATGATGTAAAATTGTTTTTCCATCCGTGAACATGACATATATCACCTCATTGACTTAGGTCTTGAATGTCTTTCAGTAATTTTCTCTGAAGTCCTTTTGTTAGATATATTCCCAGATTCCTGTTATTTATTTTTTGGTGCTGGGGATTGAACCTGTGACACAGTATACACTAAGCACGTACTCTGCCACGGAGCTACATACATCCCCAGCCCCAGGCCCCTTAGATTTGATTTCAGTTGCAATTGGTACACTATTAAATGTGTGCTTCTTCTGTACAGAAATACAGTTGATTTTTGTATGTATATTGTATTATTTTTGTATGTATATTATATTATTTTTGTATGTATATTATATTATATTCAAACTCCCTAGTAAACTTTCTTATAATCAACTCTAGTTTTTCTGTAGAATCTTTCAGATTTCCTGAGTACGAAGTCTCTATCAATACCTGCAGCTCCATTTCTCCTTTCCTATGTCTTACCCTCTTTTCCCTGTGGTTTTGTGGACAACACTTGGAGCACTATGCTGAGAAGAAGTGATGATAGCGATTAGCTAGAGTCTTTGTCTTATGTTATTTATTTATGTTTTTGGTACCAGGGATTGAAGCCAGGGGCGCCAAGCCACATCCCCAGACCTTTTTATTTTTTATTATTTAGAGCTAAGCTGCTGAGGCTGGCTTTGAACTTGTGATCCTCCTGCCTCAGCCTCCCAAGCGGCTGGGATTACAGGCGTGCGTGCCCCCACCCTCCATCCTGGCTTCTTTGTCTTATTTTAAAGGCAGACTTCTAACATTTGAACCACTGAGAATGAAGTTTTTGCTCTGGGCTTTTACTAGAAATGTTTTATCAGGTTAAAGCTCACTTTGGTTTTTTTGTTTGCTAAGAGGTTTTATTTTAAGTGGACATTAAACTTACCAAAAGTTTTCTCCTGCAGGTACTGGGATATTTTTTTCCTTTCATCTGTTAATGAAGTGACAGTTTTAGATTTTCCTAATGTTAAAATTACCTTAATTTCCTCAGATGAATTCAACTCGATCTGGCGGTAGTATAATTTTTTCAGATTGTTGGGTTGCATGTACTTATCTTTCAACATTTTAAAGCTGTCTTCCTTGGTAGGGTTGGCCTATAATTTTTCTATTTTTACTTTCCCTGTCTGATTTCCGGCATCAGGATTCTGACCTCCAGCACTATGCTGAATAGAAGTGATGATAGCAGGAGTCTTTGTCTTATTTAAGGATTTAAAATTTAAAGATTTTGATACCAGAAATGTATTGGGGTCTCTTCTCTTTTTCCTTTATCATGGAATAATTTTCTCCTTGAAAATTTGGTAGAATTCACTTGTTTAAAAAAAAATCTTGGGGCTGGGGTTGTGGCTCAGCGGTAGAGTGCTCGCCTAGCATGTGCAAGGCCCTGGGTTCGATCCTCAGCACCACATAAAAATAAATAAATGAAGTAAAAGTATTGTGTCCAGCTACAACTAAAAAATAAATATTTAAAAAAAAATCTCTTTTTTTTGTATGGAAAGATTTTAAAATTCTAATCAAATTTATTTTAAAGGAGTAAATAACTATTTAGATTTTTTATTTTTTTTTAAAGTCACTTGATATGTTGTCTTTGACAGGGAATTTGTCCGTTTCATTTAAGTTTTCAAATTCATGGATACACATTCATTAACCATGTCCTCTTTGTAGTCACCGTCTTGAAATTCTCCCAGCGTTACCCTGATCTCTAGCTATTACCAACCCTGCATCTTACAAATGAGGGAACAGGCTCTGAGAGGGGAAGTCACTTGATTTGGTCACACAGCAGGAAAGTGGCAGAGCCAGGAGGATTTCAATGCAAATCTTTCTGAATTGCAAACTCTTATTTCTGCCATATCTTGCTGAGTCTTGGGGAATGGGTAGGATTTGGACCGACAGAGCGGGAGGACAGGGCAGGAGTGTTGCATGGAGAGGGGCTGGTGACGAGACCAGGGAGAGGCTTGGTGGGGCTGGGAAGTGTGGATGGTGTGGACACAGGTCTTGCTGCTTAGTCCTGCCGAGAGATCACAGGGTGGGAAACTCTGTTCCCCAGGGAAATGACTAGTTGGAAGTCAAGAGTGACCCCAGGAGGCCAGGACCGGGTTGGTTGTCTTAAGGAGGGTGGGGACCATTGAAGCTGTCAGGAGTTTTGAGAAGACACAGGTGGGCTGGTGAGCATTTTGGCTGAGCTGGATTTGATGGATGAGGGCGGGGAGGCACTCGGGTCAGGATGCGGCCTGCAGGCCCAGGGGTGAGGGCTGGGAACTGGTGTGGCCAGGAGAGTTCCTTTTCTCTCTTTATCTACATTCTGCCTGCTGGCCCAGCTTCCCCTTTCTTCTTTTCTTTCCCAAGTAGTGGAAGCCAGATATTTATGGCTCAGATTAGAAAACCATGTGGATTTCGACACCCTCCTATGCAGATGTTTAAACGGAAGACTTGGCAACCCTGGGTAAGAGGTAGCAGGCTGGCAGGAAGAAGCCAGGTGGGCACGGGCCCCCATTGTGTCTGAAATCCGTCCTGTGAAAACCCACAAACCCTTCTGGGCCGTGCCCATCTGGAGCTGTGGACCCCAGTGGGTGCCAGGGGTTCTTGCCAACTGCTTTGCTGCACAAGTGCCAGTTTCTTTCATCTGCACAAGCGGCCCTTATTGGGGAGAGGGAAACCGAAAAGGCAGGACAGAGTGGGTGACAGGGCCACCGAGGCAGATGGGCCTGGTTCCAAATCCAAGCGCTGCCACTAGGTGAGCAGGTAGCCTAACCCTGTTGCACAAGGGCGATGAAGACAGTGCTTACATCCTGGGTGGATCCTAGGGGATAAACGGTGTGTTAGAAATGATTAGCTGTGATTACAGGCTGTTTCCTTAGTTATTTACTAATTGCAACAGTGGAGGGAAATTTCTGGATGCTGTCAGATTGTATAACGGGGGACCTCCTTCATCTGAGCGGGGGTGGAATTAGGGAAAGGGCCCATCTCCAAGGAAGGTCTGAGGATCCTCTTTTCTGGATCAGGAAAAGAGAGGTCAAGGGACTTGAGTCAAAATTAGAATATAGGTCTCTGGCCTCCCAACCCAACCAGCGCTCTTTTCTCTGGGTCCCAGCCCTCCCCATTTCATGTACAGAGGTTATGGTGGTTCATAGGGCAGGTTCTCATCCTCCTCCCTCGCTTCCTCCCTCTCAGGGGCTGCCAGGTGTGGACCAGCCCCTCCTTGAGGGATGGGGCGAAGGGTGGGGTCAGGAGTTTGCCTCAAATCCCACAGGAGAATTCCTGGGCTGGGAGAATGGAGGCCTGCTTCTCTGGGACCAGGAAATGGAGGATCCTTCTGGAAACCTCGTGGTCCACGCTCCCTCCTTTTCTGGTGGTCTTATGTACAGAATGTTGGGTGTTGTTCTTGGGCTCAGCTGTAATCTGTGCATATTTGGCACTGGCTTCCCATCAGGATGTCAACCAGGTGGCATCTTTTGCTGGTCCTCATCTGTTGTTGTGAGCTGATGGTGGCCTGCTTGTGGGGCCCCTCAGGATCTCTGGCATGAGCTCCTTGATCCTGCCACCCACATTTGCTCCTTCTCACCTGGAGAGCTCTGTGGAGCCTCTGGCTGGGTTTCCTCGGGGAGCACTGAGGCTGCTCTGTCTCATGAATTCCCTCATGAGTCCTCGGAGCCAGCAGTAGTCTTTCTGGAAATCAGCACACTTGTCCTCTGTGTTTGTTGTGGCTGCTCCTTAGAATCCACTTTTCAGGCTGCTGTTCAGGCCCTGGACCAAGTGACCTCATGTAGAGAAGGACCAAGTCAGCCAGCTGCTCATGATTGCTGGGACTTCGGGGCTCTTTCCCTTTCCTGGAAATGACCAGTAGTGCCAACTGCTGCCATGTGCAGTGCCCATCGTGAGCCAGGTGCTGGGCTGGGTGCCTGACGCGTGTCATCGTATTTAATATTTACACCATCATATATTGGGTAGTAGCATTTTTTATCTTCATTTTTATCTTCATCTGATACGTGAAAATGGAAGTTTAGAGAGATTAAGTAAGGGTCCCCAAGGTCACAGGCAGAGCTGGGATTTGATCTGAGATCTGTCTGAATCCAGAGCCTGTCTCTCCATCTCCACATTACACTGTTTCCCTGAGGGTGTTTCATGAAACAAACAAAAAGCGGCCTGCGTGGTGAGAGATGGTTGTGAAACGCTGCTATTTCCATTCATCTCTTGAAGACTTAAAATGTGCACAAACGTGGAAAGCCTGAGAGGTCTTACAGGGAAACAAACCTATTTATTTTTGCTTACACCAGAATTGCACAGACTGATTTAAAATACAGAACCCTTCCCCGCCTTCCTTCTCATCTTCTTTTTAATAGAATACCACTTAATCATCTTGCCTCTGTAGTATTTTCTGGAATACATTTTGGCAACTATGACATGAGGCCGGTCTCTTCTCTTTGAACCTCAGTTTCCCAATCTATAAAATCAAGGGTCGGGGCATCTGGCCATGATGGTATAATGGGCACTTGACCTCCCTCTAGCTGTAAGCAACTAGAAATTCAGATAAAGATATGAAACAATTGTTTCCATACACTGGATCTTGAGGCAGCTCAGGACTGATTCTTGAGAGAAGAGAGACAAATAAGGGGAGTGAGTCCCCTAAGGGGAGTCCCCCGGTGGCATTGACTTTCTGCCTGGAGGCCATTTTTAAACTATGGCACAGGAAGGGGGATCAAGCAGAGGGGGCTGCCTCCCTGACTTGAATGGGGCTTGGGGAAGTTAAGGTCATCAGGGGGTCTGACCTCGGGATCCTGCATTTACCCTGCCAGTTAGTGGTGGAGAGGCTCCCCCACGGAGGGTCATTTTGGCTGAGACCTGAGGATGAGTAAGTCACCAGCACAAAGAGTAGGGGAGGAGGGGAAGGGCCGAGGGGGCGGGTGGAGGGAGCAGGGGCTTTGGGGGCTGAAGGGCCCCAGGTACAAGGGCACAGGGAATGGAGGCTCCATCATCTAGGTCCCTCCAGGGTTCCTCACGGCTCCTGCCAGCTCAGACCTGCAAAAGAGCTGTGAGAAGTGGAGGGCAGGATTGAGTGAGCCCTGGAGCCTCACCTGGGACAGGAGGGACAGGAGGGACAGGAGGGAGGTGAGCGCCCAGGGAGTGTGCCGAGGAGGGAGGCGGTGGTTGCAGATCCTGACCTCCTGAACCAGGGTGGGATGTCCTTGGAGATGCTGACCCAAAGAGCCAGGAGGAGGTGGCCGGGGGAGGGGCGCTGGGGGTGTGGCCCCCCCCCCCCTCCGTGCACCCCTGCCCTGCTGACTGGATGCCACACGGGCTGCTGACAATGGAAACGCTTACGCAGGAGAAACGCGTTTATTCAGGTGTCTCTGTTCATCTGCACAGGAGGGAGGCAGCGGCAGCTCATTCTGATTTGCTTATCTTTGAATGGGGATAATTGCTGGGAGTTGCCAGTGTTCCAGATTGTTCCCTGGTGGAGAGGGAGGAAGAGGGCAGCTGTCAGGGGCTCTGCCGAGCACTCCCCCTGCAGGCCTCATGGTGAAACCATGTGGGGTGATGTGGGAACAGAGTGGCAGGGGTCACCTGATGTGACCTGCTTATTTCATAACTGGGAGACCTGAGATGCAGATGGGAAGGGACTTGCCCAGTATCACACAGGGTGGGCCTAGCAAGGCCTTTTAGTTCCAGGGAACAATCTAGGCATCTTCCATATTGGCCATGTTCCCTGCCCCTGAGTCCACCTGGGGCTCTGAGGCTGGGGCCTGTGCATATCAGGAACCCCTCTCCTTCCTCTGACCGCAGGAGACCAGCGCAGCATTGGAGTCACTGAGGCCAGCAGCCTCCTGGGGGGCTCACCACGGCGTCCGTGTGGCCGGAAGGGCTCCCCGTACCACACGGGGCAGCTGCACCCTGCAGTGCGGGTGGCTGACCTCCTGCAGCACATCAACCAGATGAAGACAGCCGAGGGCTATGGCTTCAAGCAGGAGTACGAGGTAATGCACGGGCCCCCGTCCAGCCAGGACCCCTGCCCTGGCCTCCCTGGTCCTCTTCACTGTGGATCCTGACTCTCGCAATCCTCAGCCCAGCCCTGGCTAGACCCCTACTCTGACAGTCTCCAAATCAACCTAACTCTTTTGACCTTGACCCTCAACCTGATTGGAAATCTGACCTTAAATCTCATCTCCCTCTTGGTCCTGACTGTGATCCTTATCCTTCCTCTGATCTGAACCCGGCTGTCCTCACTGAGGTTGGCCTAGCTCCAGCCTGAGGGGCTGTCATCCCGAGCTCCATGTGAACCCTGCCTTGGATCCCAACCTCCTTCCATCTGGACGACACCCTCCGTACCCTACCCTTCACCTTTGCCTTCTTCCCAGCTGAGATCTGGATTTGGCCCTTGTTCTGAGCCTGACTTGCATTCTATACTGTCTGAACTGCGGCCTTCCCCCTCCTGCCTCAGTTCCCTTCCTCCCACACTCCTTGGTTTTGAACCTCATCCTCGCGATGAAAGGACCTCACGCTCCAGTGCAGCCCCGAGCTTGGCCCCCATCATGACCCCACTCCATCCTCCCTGTTGAAGAGCAGGGGTCCTGCGAGGCTCAGGGGGTCCTCCACTCCCACTGACAGCCATCTTCCCTCTTGGCAGAGCTTCTTTGAGGGCTGGGATGCCACCAAGAAGAAGGACAAGCTGAAGGGAGGCCGGCAGGAGCCTGTGCCCGCCTGTGAGTCCTGGGGGGGGGGCTGCAGAGGAGGGAGCTGGAAAGGGAGCATGGCCAAGGGGAGCCCTGGGGCACTGGTGGAGGTGGTAGTGGTCTCGGCCTCCACTTACAAGGGCCTGATACAGCGCTGAGCACTGCGCCTGTCACCTCACTCGTCCCTCCCAGTAACCCTGTGAAGTGGGGGACAATATAATTCTCCTTTTACAGGAAACTGAGGCTTGGGGGGTTAGGACCTGCTCAGGCTCGGGCTGGCTGTATACCCCTTGGGCCTCCTTGACTCCACACCACAGCCTAGACTCCAACCTCCGGCCTGTCCTGTGCACCCTTCCATTCAATGTCCCGAACCTGCTGATCGGATCTGAGCCCCTAGATGACCTGGCTGCCCAGGGGTGTTCCCCCCTGCCCAGGCTCTGGGCTCCAGGCACAGTCCTGTCCACCTGCTCTGTGTTTACAGATGACCGGCACCGCGTGAAGCTCCACCCGATGCTGGGAGACCCCAGTGCCGACTACATTAATGCCAACTACATCGACGTGAGTGCCTTGCCCCTGGCCTTGCTCCTGGCCTGGCCCTGCGCACTTCTGGCTGACTGTCCAGGCAGGACAGAAACCTGTCAGGGGGTTCAGACAGCTGAGTTATGAGCACCCCTGTCTCCAGTGCTCCGTGCTCGGGAGCTCAGAGGAGGGGGAGGACAGAGAGAGGCAGCCTTCAGGACGGCCCCCTGCAGGCTGGAGTTGGCCTGAGAGATGGCAGACAGTGAGACCGAGGGGTGAGGAGGAAGGGTCCCTTCTTGCTGAGGGCCCAAGAGCTCGGGGGTGGGATTCTCAAGAGGCACAGTGAGGCTGAAGAGGTACACGGGGGCTGGATGGTGGAGGCCTCGAGGGACAGGCTAAGGAGTTGAACTTTTTCCTAGGGATGCCAGGGAGTTGTGAAAAGTGTTTTGCTTATAATCAAAGTGATATTTGAAGAACTGTAGGGCAGGCTAGGAGCTACAGCTCAGTGGCAGAGTGCTTGCCTAGCATGTACAAGGCTCTGGGTTCTATCCCAGCCCCACAAAATAAAGAAATAAAAGAACAGTAATGCATGTTTATTGAGCATTTACTATGTGCCAAGCACTTTACATTCAACATTGCATTTTATATGACACCTACAATCACACTACAAAGTAGTTAGTTTTGTGACCTCCCTTTATAGGTGACCAAAGTAGGATTCAAAGAGGTGAAACTGCTGGTTCTAGGTCTTATAGCTAGTGAGTGCTAAAGAAAAAACTGAACTCAGTGTCTCTGTGTCTCTAGAGGCTTTACTCCCAGCCATTAGGCTATCACTACCTCTACTGCAGTAGTTGGAACTTGCTGGATTAGAGGGAAGAGCCAGAGACAGGGCAGGCAGCCAGGAGTCCTGACCATGGGTGTCAAGAAGAGGCCTTGAGTCTGCTCTGTGGGTATGGCTGAGGGAGGTAATGGGGGAGGCCCAGGGACTCTCATCAGGCTCCCCCGCCCCCTGCAGCAAACCAAGCTTGTGAGAGCATTATTATTCATTTATGGAAATATATAAAATATATTTTGAGTACCTGAGCACCAGGGGTACAGATGTGAACCAGACAGGCGCAGTCCCTGTTGTCCTTGAACACGCATGTTCTAGTGGGGGAGGCCAGTGAACATGTAGACAAGTACAATAACTTCAGATTGGATGGAGAGTACGGGCCAGAAGAGAGGAAGGCCTTTCCCAGGGGCAGGCTGCGTGGAGGAAGCCGGGCTGGAGCTCCTGTGGGCGACTAGAGAGGAATCCCAGGCAGGGAGCATGAGGACGAGGCCCCAGGAGCAGAGTGTCATGGGAGCCGAGGTAGTTGGGACTCCAGACACTGTCTCTCCTCTCCCTCTTCTGTCTTCCTCCTGGGGTCAGACGGGCCACCCTTTGCTTCCCAGAATCCCTTGCCTTCTCCCCATCTCCTAGCCTGTCCCTTGGCTGGGATAAGTGCTGGGCCTGACGTGGCAGATGTGGGCAGCTTCGATAACAGAGAGCCTGTCCTCAGCCATGTCAGGGTCCCAGCTGGCATCTCTTGGGCCCTAGCAGGGACATGCCACTCCCACCTCTCTGGCCCAGCCTGGCCCACCCATCTCTGCTCTGCCTCTCCTGCTCACGTAGACCTTTCTGGCCACTCCTGTGCCGGCCAGGCCCACCTTCTCTGCCTCTGGCCTAACATCTGTCTCTTTTGCTTTGTCCTGTTCCCTCACTGGAATCATTAAGATTCGGATAAACCGAGAAGTAAGTATCTCCCCCTCCTCCTGCTTCTCCTCCTGTCTGTCTGACTGGCTGTATCTCAGACTTTGTCTCTGGCTCTCTCTCCCCTGCTCCTTCCCCTCTCCTTGTGTGCCCAGCACCAGTGTCCACTTCAGCCGCCTTGCCAGGGGTGGCCCGGGGCTAAAGACAGACACAGGATCCCTGTTGTAAGCAGCTCCTCCCCTCCTCCCCCACTTTGAGATAGGTGGCAGTGTTGGAGTGCTTCACCTGGCCCGCTGCTCTGGCCACCCCTGTCTTCACCTTTGTCCTCAACCCTGCCCCCTATTCCCCATGAACCTTGCTGGCTGTACCTTCTGCAGGGCCCTTGAGAGAGGGGGATGGGGGAAGCTACCCTGGGTGGTCTTGTCTCTGCTACTTAGGGGTCAGGGTCTTTAGACCGTTCCTGTTCAGTCCCCCTAAAACTAGATTCCTGAGCGTTCAAACCCTGCCACGATCAGTTTGTGTAAAACTCAACTCCAACCAGTTTACCCTCAGTGTCTCCCAGTTGGAATGTTTTTTTAAGGGAGTGGTTGGGTATCTATTAAAAAAAAATTGTACCATCTTCTTTTGAAGAATTAAAACCCTGATTCATCAAGGGAGCCTCTGATTTTATTTTTAATTCATATATTCTATTTTCATTATATTTAATGATTGGGATTCTTTGCTATTTTGAGGATTCCTCTTCTATTTTCCTTTAAAAAACACATTTCTTGCTTTTTTTTTTTTTATCATTGCTAACATTCTGCTTGTTATCAGACTTTCAGACGATGTGGAGAGACTGACATAGAAAGTGAAAGGTCCCCACAGTCACATTTGGCAGAGATGATCGATTATCCCAGATGTACCCCTTATTTTAAATGCAGTCACAGAGCTGGTTTGTAAAATTCTCCAATTTGGAAGAAGGATTAGGCTCACAAAAGGTGGCGGCTTTGAGGACTGTGGGCGCGCCCTGCGTGGAGTGCCTGCCCCATTCTGTCCCTTTTTGTCAGACCCTTGGGAGACTTAGCTTAGTTCATCTTGCAATGCCTGTTTGCAGCCGTGTCACTGACCCGCTGCCTGCTGTGTGCCAGGCACTTTAAATACATGTTTCACCTTTACCGCACTCTGTGAGGTGGGGACCCTGTTGACGAGCATTTGACAGATGAAAAAAGTGACTTGCTCAAAGCCAAAATCCAACCTTATCCCTCACACCACACTGTTTTTTTTTTGATGTTGTTGTTTTTAACCCAGGGTTGCTTAACCACTGAGCCATATCCCCAGCCCTTTTTAGTTTATTTTTTTTCATACTGGGGATTGAACTTAGGGGCACTTGACCAATGAGCCACATCCCCAGCCCTATTTTGCATTTTATTTAGAGACAGGGTCTTACTGAGTTGCTTAGTGCCTCTCCATTGCTGAGGCTGGCTTTGAACTTGCAATCCTCCTGCCTCAGCCTCCTGAGCCTTTGGGATCCAGGCACGTGCCCTGCACCTAGCCAGCTGTTTTTATTTTGAGACAGGGTCTCACTAAGTTGCTTAGGCCTCATGTTTAGTTGCTGAGGCTGGCTTTGAACTTGTAATCTTCCTGCCTCAGCCTCCCAAGTCTCTTGGATTATAGGCGTGTACCACCATACCTGGCCACACTGTGGTTCTTGTTCTTTGGGGAGCATTGGGATGCCAGGGGTTCTTGCCTATAATGCAGACAAGTGTCCCTCAGACTCCAGCAAGGGTTTAGATGTGTGACTAGGAGAGGTTCCCAGGCCCTGCGCATCTTCCTGGAGCTGGGGCGGATGCTCTCTAATGCTGGTATCTAAGGTGGGTTTGTGCGAGGTATTCTACTCAGCCTCCTTTAAAATTTGATAAGTTTAAACTTCCACGTGTGTCCTCTCTGTCACATAATGGTGCAATAGTATACATGTATTTTAAAAGATAATGTGCAGGGCTGGGGATGTGGCTCAGTGGCAGAGCACTTGCCTTGCATGTATGAGGCCCTGGGTTCCATCCTCAGCACCACATAAAAATAAATAAATAAAATAAAGGCATTGTATCCAACTACAACTAAATTTTTTTTTTTAAAGATAATTTGCAGATATGGAGGTTCATTGCTTAAACACTTGCTTCAAAATGGACCCCTGGATCATGCTTTCTTCAGAATGATGCCTCCAAACATCAAGAGAGAAGGTCCTGGGGGTTCAGCAGAACAGAGCTGAATTTTAGACCAGCTGCTTATTTGTCAAATTGATCTTTTTTTTGGAAGCAGTGCCAGGGATAGAACTCAAGGTCTCGTGCTCTACCCCTGAGCCACATCCCCAGTCCAGTTGGTCAGTTTTAATTGAGTTCTATTCCTCTGTTATCTACTGACTGGTGCTTGAGCACTGGCCCTGTCCTGGGCCCTGGGGTGCAGTATTCAGAGGTGGCTGAATCTGATGAGGTGTCTAGCCTTGGGGGATTCTTAGGGACCCTGATTTGAGGTGGGATAGGCTGTTTCTACTTGGCTGGTGCCAAGAGTGGGAGGGCATCCCCTGGACAGCCCTCGTCCTCCTCCACCTAACTCTTCTGGCCTCTTACAGAAACAGTGGCTTAGAGCGGCAGCAGGAGGGATTTAGGGTAGACCTGGAGAGGCTGCCATTGTGGGGATTGAGTGACCCTTTTCAGTACTAGTTACTTTGGGTTTTGTTCCTTTTCATAGAAGGTAACAACTGCATCTGAGCATATGTCTTGCTGTTGGCCTCCTATTGCAGAGGAAAACAGTGGCTTAGAAATGTGTGAGGCACTGGGTTTGATCTTAGCACCACATAAACATAAACAAAATAAAGGCCTGCTGTCCATCTCCAGCTACCAAAAAAAAAAAGTCGAGAGCCCTGCTCCTCAGGGTGCTCGAGGCCCTGCAGTATCAGGAGCCTCAGGAGCTGGTTGGCAATGCCCAGCCCCAGGCCCCAGCTCAGGTCTTCTGAATCCTGGTCTGCCTTTACCAAGATCTCCAAGACAGAAGTCCCCTCCTGGGGTTCAGATTCTCACAGCTACTGCTTGGCAGAGCTACAGCTGGGAACTGGGCCCATTAGACTCCCAGACTTGGATCCTCAGCCCTACAGTAAAGAACCTCCCACTCGAGCAGTTCTTGACATTGACACTGTTGGATCTTCAGGGACACTGCTGGACCTTTACATCAGTAGTCGTAGCATAAGAGCAACTATTAAGTGTGGACTTGGTGCTTGACACAGTGCCAAACACTCAACATTGATTGCTTTATTTTCTCCTCAGGACTGCCCTGGGAGGGAAGTAGTGTGGCCGTTCCACCCTAGGGGTGTGGACTTGGAGGCACAGCAGGATGAAAGGCTGTTGGCTTCAGTGTATGCAGCTAGAAAAGAGGTGGAGCTGGCATTGGAACCTGGGCAGTCTGGCCCAGGGCTTCTTGGGCCTGGGAAGTCCAAGGGGCCAGAAGAGTTAGTTGCAGTGAGCTGGGGGCAAGGGGGTAGCAGGGGCTGAACTTGATGGTTTTCTCTCTTCTGCCCTGCAGTACTTCTTCCCTTTTCTGCTCTGCCTGCACTGGTGCCCTGGGTATTGGGTGGGCTCTCTGTCCCAGAAAGATGAGGGCCTGACGGGGACCCTCGGGCTATTGCCCTGGGGCCTCTCCTCGCTCAGGGCCCTGGCGATGCAGGATGAAGTAGCCCTTGACCTCTTTTTGTTCAGGGTAATGCAGGTGAAGTGCTTAGCACAGTGTGCAGCCGTAACAGGGTCTCAGAAAAGTTCATTGCCATCATTGTAATTGCTTTTAAAGATTTGAGCATTTTATCTAAGAGCCATTTGCTTCCAAACCTGAAGCCTTCATCAGGTCCCCCTAAGCTGGGTGACCGAGGTGGGGGCGGGGCCTCATGGCTGTGGACCCTCTATCCTGAATGCCCTGAGGGGGGTTGGAAGAGCTGACACCTTTGGGGTCTGGGGTGGATTAGGGCTTCTGGGACTCTGGGAACAGGGCAGAGTCACCTTGAACTTTTTCTCCAAATATTAGCCTCATTTTAAACAGATAACCCCCTCCCCACTTTGTGAATTGGGAGACCCTCCAGGCCCACAAGGGAGTCATGTCCTCTCTGGGGGTCGCACAGCAAGATGCTGGTGTCCCACTTGTATTCCCTTCCTTGGGGACAGGAGGACAAGCTCACCCTGTTCAGAAGGCCCTGGCCATGAGTGTGGCAGTTCCTTAGTGGGGTAGGGGTGCTGCTGGGGGAGAGGAGGAGGGGCTGAGCATTAGGAGCTGCTCCCTGGGGTCTTACCACACCCTCTTCTGTTGCAGGGTTACCACAGGTCAAACCACTTCATAGCCACACAAGGTACCCGGCCCCTCTGCCCGCGGGCGCCTCCCTGTGTTGAAATGCCTGCCTGTCTGCTTTCCCTGGTGACCTGCGTGGCTCCCTGTCTGCTTCCCCATGTGTCTCTGTCCTGTGTCTGATCCCCACTCTCTTTGCCTTGGTCTGTTAGCATCTGTGTCTCAGCCTCTGTCCTCTCTGGGTTCATATCTCCTGATGTGATGGTTCATCTGTAATTCTGGTCCATCTGTCTGTCTCCATGGTGGTATACGTGAAAGGGCTGTGCAGGCCCAGTCCTGGTGGGTGTGGGTTGTGCATCTGGTGTAGTGGCCTCCTGGGTCCCATTTGGCTGAGTCTTATCCCCCTGTCGATTCGTCCATCCTTCTTGGAGACTTGCCCCATGGACCAAAGATCTGCCCTCCAGCTCTGCTTCCTGGGTCCCACTCAGCATGACGGGGCTCTCCAGCCAGGCCCTCCCCTGATGCTGCCCACCCCGGGGCCCTCCAGGCATGAGTTGGCAGCTGGTGGGTGTATGTGGGTGAGCATGAAGCCCTCACTGGAGCCCAGAGAGCCGCCTGGCCTGGGGCAGCAGTGCTGGGCAGCAGGCAGACACTTGGCTCAGGGACAGGCACCTTCTGCACCCCCAGGGCCAAAGCCCGAGATGATCTATGACTTCTGGCGCATGGTGTGGCAGGAGCACTGCTCCAGCATCGTCATGATCACCAAGCTGGTGGAGGTGGGCAGGGTAAGCAGGGCTGGGGGTGAACTGGGGTGGGTGGGCCCTGGGGCAGCGAGGGCTCCACTGAGTCCTGTCCTCTGGGGGTTGCAGGTAAAGTGCTCACGGTATTGGCCAGAGGACTCAGACATGTACGGGGACATCAAGATAACACTGGTGAAGACGGAGACGCTGGCTGAGTACGTGGTGCGCACCTTTGCCCTGGAGAGGGTGAGTCTCCCCATACCTGTTCCTGCAGCCCAGGGAGCGGGAGGGGTGCCCAGGGCAGCACCTGGCAGGAGGCCACCTGCTTTCTGGGAGAATCGTGGTAGATGGAAGGCACTGTCTTTGCGGGTGGCTCCAAGGGGAGTTTGACGACGGCTGTTTGGTGTTGGTCCTACCCTCTGGGGCACTGTGGCCAGCCTGTCACATGTTAGTGCATCCCTGGAAAGCTCTGGCCTAGGTGCTGACCATTAGCTCCATTTTACAGGTAAGGAAATTGAGGCTTAGGTGACTGGCCAGTAAGCCCTGTCCACAGTCCGGTTGTCTGCCCAGTAAAATCCTTAGGGGAGGGACAGTTTCCCCCTTGCAAGGAAGGCCCGAGAGTCAAAACGACCTGGGTTTACACGACAGGCCCGTGTTTTAACAGTGTGGGTGTAAATATCAGGCAGAGCTCTGTCCAAGTGCTGTGTGACATCTGCCTGTCCATCCTTGGGATGGTGGCTTCTCCTCCGTGGGCCTCAGTTCCCTCTCTGGTACAGTGGACGTTTATCCCTTCCTCTCCAGTACCGAACCTCACCTGTGAACACGAGGAGGCACTCCCCACAGTGCCTGGCACATGCAGTATCTTTCAGAGGCTGCCAGCGATGGTGACTGTCCTTCCCATTGTCTCCACAGAGGGGCTACTCTGCCCGGCATGAGGTCCGCCAGTTCCACTTCACAGCATGGCCTGAGCATGGTGTCCCCTACCATGCCACCGGGCTGCTGGCCTTTATCCGGCGCGTGAAGGCCTCTACCCCACCCGATGCTGGGCCCATCGTCATCCACTGCAGGTGGGAGGGCCAGGGGGTCCCGGGAAGGGGCTTGGTGCTGTGCTGGGGTGGAGTGGGGTGGGCAGGCTCAGGACCCCCAAGAGGGACTGGGCCTGGCTCAGCCTGCTTGGAGACGGGGCAGAAGAGAATAACCCCCTTTATCTTTGAGTTTTGGCTCTGAGGTTGGCATCCACATGTGCCCCAAGACCTGTGTGATGCTGAGGAGGTCCTGAGCCCTGAGGGGCTGCAGGGGTGGCACAGCACCAGGCCCAGTCAGTCCAGCCCGCTCCTGCCCATCAGGTGTTCTGGGTTTCCAGGGGCTGAGAGGACTTCGTCCCTTCTCCCCCACCCCCAGTGGGCCTTGCATGTCCCTGGCTTCCCTCCATAGCTCTTGCCTGGTTGTCCTCCTGTGACCCCGACTGTCCTTACTCTCTCTGCTGTGTCCTCCGTCCCTCCACTAACCCTTGGGCTTCAGCGAGTCTCTTGAGGCTGCAAATCCATGGCCTCTAGAGCTAGTCCTGGCTCCTCAGCTTCCCCAGTGTCATGACAGACTCTTTTCTGTCCCTGCCCTGCCTCCTCCAAGCCAGCTTTTCTTTGTATGTCTTTAAGATGTCATCTTTAAAATCTAAGACTTTATGGATAGATACTTAAAGCAAAATATACTTAGATCTCAAATCATTAAATGTACATGGAACGTTGTGAATTTTCACAGACTGAACACACTGGTCGCTCCTCTCAGATCAAGAAGCAGAATATCCATAGAACCCAGAGGCCCCTTTACCCAGTTCTAGAATGTACTCGCCTTCCAGAGCCATCACTGGCCTGACTTCTCAGCCCTGGTCTTGTGTTTGGACTTGACATAAATAGAGTCCTGCACAGGTGCTCTTTGCCGACGTCTTCGGTCCATCTCATGTTTGTAGGTTGTATCCTTTTCTTCTGGGCGAGTCGGCTACGACATATTCGTCCATCCTGCTGTTGCCAGGCCTTTGGGATGGTTGCAGTTTTGAGCTGTTAGGAATAGCGGTGCTGAAATAAAATAGCAGTGCTAAGGACAGCCGAGTGCATGTCTTTTGGTCAAGAAATACAAGCATTTCTGTGGGATCGTATGTAGGAGTAGAAATGCCGTCTGTGTGAACGTTCAGCTTTAGCAGAATCTGCCAAGTAGTTTTCCCAAGGGGTTGTGCTGACTTAAGGCCCGTCCAGCAGGGGACAGGATAGGGAGTCGTTGTATGTCCTCCCTGAAACTTCAATGCCACCATTTTCAGATGTGAAATCTTAGTGTCATCTTTGTACCTGCTCTCCCTTAGCTCTGGTGCTGGGCACGCAGGTCACAGTGATGAACCCAACACAGCCCAGCTCTCATTGGGCTCCTGGGGGTTAGGGAGGCAGCCACATCCACCATGACTATGTGGCTGGAAGTGTTTTCATGAAGCCAGGAGGCAGATGGCTCCAGAAGCTCAGAAGAATGATACCTGCCTAGAAGCGATGGAGGTTCCACTGAGGATGTGATGGGTATGAGCTGTGGGGTTTTGAGGGATGTGCAGGAGAGCTGGGGACACCAGGAGGAAAGAACATTCTTGGAGTGAGCTCTGACATCATCTTTGTCTAATAGCAAAGTTGGACTGGCTTCACCTCTGCCTCCCTCTCTCCTTTCCCCTCCGCTCCTTCTCCTGAGGCCCCTCTCCAACTCTGTCCCCTGTCACAAGGCACCAGAGCTCTTCCAGCAGCCTGCTCCCTGGTGCCTCCTTGCTGGGTCATTTCTCTCTGGGCTCCAGCTCCTCTCTTCCTTCTTCTCCTTGGTCCTGGGTTCCCATCCCTGATGTGCCCTGGGGCCTCTCTCTCCCCAGCGCTGGCACCGGCCGCACAGGTTGTTACATTGTCCTGGATGTGATGCTGGACATGGCGGAGTGTGAGGGTGTCGTGGACATTTACAACTGCGTGAAGACCCTCTGCTCCCGGCGCGTCAACATGATCCAGACCGAGGTGCGGGGACCCCACCCTGTCCCCACCACTGCTTCTGGACTTGGATCTCTTACAAGGAGCTCCGGGAGGGGGGCATGTATCTGAAGGTGTCCTTGGGCTCTTCCCTTCCGCAGGTGGTCTGGCGAGGTGGGCTGCGCACCTCTTAGGATCCCTCAAACTCAGCCCCTGGAGCAGGGTGTGGGGGTCAAACAGCAAAGGGTGCTGAAGTCAGGACATACCCGGGTTTGTGTCCTCACTAGATCTGTGACCTGGGGCTGTCCCCTCACCTCTAAGAGGATCTCCCAGGGTGTTGTGGGGATGCAGTGTGAGATGAGCTAGCAGGTCCGTGAAGGCTGCTTAGGTAGGACCAGACTCCGCCTTAGAGGCCCCGCCTCGGCCTTGAGCTCACTGAGACCCTCTCTCCTGCACATCCCCAGCTTCTGGTCCTCTGCTCCTCTCATATTCTCATCTGCTGTTCCAGGAACAGTACATCTTCATCCATGATGCAATCCTGGAGGCCTGCCTGTGTGGGGAGACCACCATCCCTGTCAACGAGTTCAAGGCCACTTACAAGGAGATGATCCGCATTGACCCTCAGAGCAATTCCTCCCAGCTGCGGGAAGAGTTCCAGGTGGGGGATGGATGCGTGTGTGCACATGCTGGGAGGTTCTGAGTACCATAGGCATTGAGGACCAAGCAGAAGGGCCTAGATAGAGACACAGGTGGAGGGGAAGCGTTGGGTTACTAGGAAGGATACTGGGACAGTGGAGGAGTGCTGCCTCAGCATGGTTAAGCTTCAAAGTTAAATAAACCTGGGGTCACATCCTGGCTTGACTAGTTGGGTGCTGTGAGTGGTCTTGAACAAGTCACTTGACTTCTTTAAACCTCCATTTTTTTGCCCAGAGAAGAAAGATAGTTCACATTGCCCATGTAGCATTTGTAGTCATCAGGATTCTTTTGGTTGTGATAAAAATTCAGCTCGCTGACTCCTGTAACTGGGGACCCTGAGGGTGGTGTGGATTCAGTTATGGCTGGATCCAGGGGCTCAGACGATGATGTCCTTTGGTCTCTGTCCATTCTTGGTTCTACTCTCCTGTTCTTGGCTTCATTCTCAGACCCACAGCCGGGACTCGGCAGTGCCAGGATCATGTCAGTCATGTCAGGGACTCTGGAGAAAGACCCTTGCTGCTTCCAACAGCCCCAGTGAAAACCCTAGACCCAACTCTTGTGTTTCCATCCCTGATGGGACCAGGAGGTGGAGCACGCTGATGGGCCCGCTTTGGTTGCCTGGTTCTGCCTCACCATGCTGCATGGCTGAGAGCAGGGAAGGCCTATTGCCTATCTCTAGAGCAGTCTCCTGGTCCCCAGGCAGGCAGTGAGTCCAGTGTCCTCCCTCTCCAGAGATCTTGGCAGGTACAGCTGGACCTCATGTGCCAGGGCTCTAGAGCCACCTGGGTGACCTCACAGGAAATGCTACTAGCGATGCCTGGGGAAGGGTGTCAAGCTCGAAGATCAAGATAGGGTTGGGTTCCCTGTGAGGGGTCCCCAAACAAGAGAAAGAGGCAGGAGACCCACAGATCTGGATGCACGAGACCTGCAGGCAGAAGGGTGGCTTTATTCAGTACCAGGTGCTCAGGACTTGTGTTCTGTGACCAAGGACAGTGGCCACCTCGGCCTGGCACCTGGGTCTGCTGTATGGGAGCAGGGGTTTCAGGGCATTGCAGCCCTGCCAGGCCAGTGCTGATCCTCACTGCTCCTACACACTGGCCTGCTGAGCCGCGCTCTGCCCGGTGCTCAGCCAGCTCTCACTTTTTCCTCCCAGCAGCCCCTGGAAGTAGGCATATTATTTTCCTATTTTACAGTTGAGGAAAACTGAGGCCGAGGGCTACTGTAGTTGTTGGGGTTTACGTGGATGGCAGGGGGACCGAGTCTGCTCTCCATAGCTCAGCCCGGGCCCTGCCCAGCCAGGCCTCCACTCCTGTCCCTTCTCTCTAGACCTCAGTGTCTCCGTCCACCACATAGGGTTAACCGCCCTGCCCAGTGTCCACCCTGCTCTTTGTAGACCCTGAACTCGGTCACGCCACCGCTGGATGTGGAGGAGTGCAGCATCGCCCTGCTGCCCCGGAACCGCGACAAGAACCGCAGCATGGACGTCCTGCCGCCTGACCGCTGCCTGCCCTTCCTCATCTCCACCGACGGGGACCCCAACAACTACATCAACGCAGCCCTGACTGACGTGAGAGCTCGGGGGTGCGGCGGGCTCCGGAACTCCCCCTCCCAGCAGCGCCTGGAAAGGACCAGGGAGCAGAGCGAGGGCTCTGGTTGGGGGCACCCTCTGCCTATTGAGGGCTCAGGGGGCAGCCCTCCTACTCCTGCTGACCTCCTTCAGGACGTTGTCCAAGCCAGTGACCCCCTCAGGTGTTGCTCTCAGTGTGCTGGGCTCTGGGTTGTGAAGCCAGGTGGGGCCGTCTTCAAGACCAGCCCGCAGGGGCCTTGGCTGGGGAGGCCTTGAAGGTTTGGAGCTGGGCTGGGAACCTGAAGCTGGGAGCCGGGACAGCGTGTCCTGGAAGGTGCAGCTGGACCCTGCTCCTGGTCTGCAGTTGGGGACGCGCTCCCTGGTCCTACCTGGCAGTGTTGTCTGAGGGCTCGGAAACCATTTAGAAGTCCCTTTTCTTGCCCCGCCACCCCCACTCAGGGGGCTGCACCTCCTTTACTGTGTGTTGCAAGCAGAGCGGGAGATGGGGGCTGGGGATGCCTCGGGGAGGAGCCTGTGAGTTCCACCTGTGTTCCTCTCCTCGGCTGGAGCCAGTCGAGAGGTGTTGAGTCAGGTGTCAGAGTCAGGTGTTGCAGATGAGACCAGAGAATGTGGCTTCATGTTTGTCACGTGGGCTGGGTGTGCCCTTGCCTGTCAGCCTGTCTTCGGCTGTACACACACAGGCCGCCCCTCCCACTAGGGACAGGCCATCATGTTTTCAGGGGTCAGTGGCTGTGTCATGTCTTCCAAGAGGAGGGGGCTGAGCTGAGCAAACCTGCCCGGGGAGGAGTGAGCAAAGGGGGGGCCACCCAGACATGGAGACCAGAGTCGGGGAGCAGAGGGTCCCCTGCAGGCCCAGGGAGGTGTGCTCTTGATTGCAATGTGAAATCTCTGGGCAGGAGCATTGAATGTTGGTTTGTGTGTGTGAGCATTTTTGATGAGGTGGCAAGGGAGGGCTTCTTTGAAGAGGTGAGTTCAGCAAAGACCAGCAAGCAATGAGGGAGAGAGCCATGCAGACATTTGGGAAATCGGGCGAGGCAGCAGGTGCAGATGCTGAGGCCAGGCCAGCTGGCTCCGCCCTGGGGATCGGTTGCTGTTTTAGTTTGTGGGGGGGTCTGGGCACTAGAGGCCTGGGGCCCACCTGTCAACTCAGGCCTCAGTGTGCCGGGCAGCCTCTGATGTGGCCACTGCAGGTGCAGGAAGATGGCCTATAGCAGAGCTCAGCCCACTCTAGGGGCAGTGAACTGCCCACTGAGTGCTGGTGTCCCTGCAGAGCTACACTCGGAGTGCGGCCTTCATCGTGACCCTGCACCCCCTGCAGAGTACCACCCCTGACTTCTGGCGCCTGGTCTACGACTATGGGTGCACCTCCATCGTCATGCTCAACCAGCTGAACCAGTCCAACTCCGCCTGGGTGAGGGTCCCCGCTGTCCAAGGCCTTCATGGGTTCAAGGTCACCGTCCCCCAAATCAAGAGTTGGGGCCCAGCTGCACCGCATGTTGTTGTGTGACCTCAGTTCAGTCATACTCTGTCCTAGAGCCTCCGTTTCCTTGTCTGTAAAACAGGGGTATCAGACTGGAGCAAAACAGCTGCTTTTTATGGAGTACCCGCAGTAAGTGTGGACTCTGCTTTGCACTTATGGTCTCATTTATGACCGACAATGACCTTGGGGTAGGGATATCTCCAAGGTCACATAACTGGGAGCTTGCCTCCCATCCTGCCTCATTCAGAGGTTTTTCTAGGAACTTTATCAGTATCTCAACTAAACTGCCAGACAGGGGGCCTTTGGCTAGAGTAAAATTCAAGCCTCCGATTTCTTGATGGTTTGACCTACATCACGTAATTTACCTCTTTGAGCCTTAGTTTCCTTCTCTGTAAAATGGAGACCATCACAGGAGCTTTTATTATAGGGCACTGTGCTGTGTCTGCCTGTGTGGGCACGCTGAATGTGGCAGGTATGAAGATAAACAGGTGACAGTTGATTCTGAGGTTGGCCAGACACTGGCTTGGTGATCTCAGCCTGGTGATGGCCCCTTTCACTCTCCCCATTTCCTTTTGGGACTCCCAGGGCTGGAGCCTCCGTAAGTACAGATGCCCAGCCTTCTTACCTGGTTTGATCACATGCCCTAGGACTTTGGACCTCCTTACAGTCCCCACTTTCTGCCCCAGGATGTCAGGAAGATTTTTTTGTAAAAGAAGCACAGTGGCCTCCTACTGATGATGTGGAGGAAGACTGTAGCTGGCTGTCCCCACCCCTCCCAGCAAGGTACTGGGGATTAAACCCAGGCACATGCTAGGCAAGTGTTTTACTACTGAGCTACACCCTCTACCATTTTATTTTTTATTTTGAGACAGGGTTTTACTAAGTTGCCCAGCCTGGCCTCCAAATTACGATCCTCCTGCCTCAGCCCCCTGAGTAGCTGGGATTACAGGTGTGTGCCCCTGTGCCTGGCTAGCTGGGCTCTTTGTGAGTCAGGCTCTTGGCTACATGACAGGACTCTGCAGGGAAGGGCCTAGGCCCAGGGTGGGGATCTGGAGAGTCCCAGGTGTGGCAGGGCAGACATCTATCTTTGCCAAGATGGGGGACAGGGACTGAGAGGGACCTCGTAGACTTTGCTCATTGCTCATCAGATTGCTCAGGTGTTCAGCCAACTTTTCCCAGGGATAGCTCCCTGCCCGTGGGCAGACAGAGGACTCAGCATCTCCTAGATCTCATGGTCCAGGAGGAAGCAGGTTGAGAAACAGATAGTGATGGCCCAGAGGAGAAAGGCTGTTGTGGAGCTGGCACGAGACTCAGGCCTGGGGACAGCATGTGAGGAGGGCTTCCCAGAGCAGGGAGTGTCCCGGTCAAGATGTGGGGGAAGGGTAGTGTTCTGCGGGTGAAGTGGTGGGAAGAGCCATCTGGGGAGGGAGTAGCACGTTCGAGGATTTGCTGGGGCCCCAGGTGGAGGGAGGAAGGCAGGGTCTGTCTTGGTGGTCAGAGGAAAGCTGATAGAACTTGGGGTATCATTTGGGATGCATTTAGGGGCCAGCCTCAGTAGTGACGGTATCCTCAGCATCTCTGTCCCTGACACATGCTGAGTATCTGCCACATGCCAGACACAGCACAGTGCAGAGTGTCCTTATGCTCCTTTCCCATGGTCCTCATGGTAACCTCACGAGAACGGGTCCTGTGATGGTCCCTGTTTTACAGAGAAGGAAACTGAGGCTCAGGGAGGTAAGTGAACTTAGCCTGGTTTCATAGATGGAAGGGAAGATCCTCTGCTGGGCTCCAGGCAGAGAGGAGCTAGACCCTGGGGCTCTTGGCTGATCCGCCTGTATTGTGTGTGTGTGTGGGGGGGCCAGGTGCCTCCCTGCCTCCAGTCTGTGGTCTGGTGGGGGCAGCTGTGTAGCACCCTGACTCTGTGGGGCCCTGGGGCAGGGTTGGGGTGCTGAGCGCTGATGCAGCATGAGGGATACCCCACCTCTGTGAGCCGAGGGCAGAGGCAGTGAGGGAACCTGAGGGGCTGGTTCTGGGGTGAGCGGGGAGACCTGGGCCTATTCCTGGAAGGTGGCTTCATGTGTAAGTGCATGTTTTGCACACATGTGTGTGAGTGTGTGAAGGTATAGGGTTCTAGCCACACGGCCATGGGCGCCACTGCCCTGTCTGTGAATGGTTGGTCTTGGCTGATCTGATGTGTCAGTGCTGGACCCCTGGGGGCAGGTGTGTGCTGCAGCTGGTGGGTGGGTTATGGAGAGAGGGGGGACTGGTGAGTCTGGAGTGAGTGGGTGGGCCAGGATACAGGAGCAAGCAAGGAGCCCAGGTGGGGTGGCTATGGCGGGGTCCTGGCTTGGCTCTACCAGCTCCCCTCTCTCCACACTTGCCCCAGCCCTGCCTGCAGTACTGGCCGGAGCCTGGCCGGCAGCAGTACGGCCTCATGGAGGTGGAGTTCGTGTCAGGCACCGCGGATGAGGACTTGGTGGCCCGAGTGTTCCGGGTGCAGAACATCTCTCGGGTATGTGATCCGAGGAGCCCAAGGGTGAGAATGGGATGAGGGCCGCTGGGGCAGCCTTGAGTGGCCCTCTTGAGGTCACTCATTAGGGGCCCCTGTGACTCCCAATGGTCAAATCCCTTTGGCTGGCTGCCCACGACCCAGCTGCAGGAGGGGCACCTGCTGGTGCGGCACTTCCAGTTCCTGCGCTGGTCTGCCTACCGGGACACGCCTGACTCCAAGAAGGCCTTCCTGCACCTGCTGGCTGAGGTGGACAAGTGGCAGGCGGAGAGTGGGGACGGGCGCACCATCGTCCACTGCCTGTGAGTGCCTGTGTGCAGGGACAGGTGGGGGGGTCAAGGAGCAAGGGCAGAGGTCCAATCTAACAGGACCTCAAGACTGGCACTGGAACCTCTGGGCTTCCAGATGGCCATGGGCTGTCCCCATCCAGCCAGGGCTGGCACTTTCTTCCCGGGAGGAACCCAGTTTCCAGGGTGTAGACTTGACCCTGAACAACTGCCCGGTACCCTCTGTAAACATTGGATTTCACCAATTAAGTTTTTTGTCAGAATTTTTCACCTCTTGAGATTGCAGCGTAGTTTTTTATGCCAGTGGAATTCCAGCCTTTGCTTTTGCAGGGCACACAGGCTGTGTCCCCTGCCTCCCCTCCTCCTCCCTCCCTTCTAGTCGTGAGGGGCCATGCATCCCATCCATCCCTCCTTCCCTTCCTCCCTCCCTTCCTTCCTTCCCATCATGCCCCATTCACAAATCCATGCAGTGGCTCCATTCAGTCATTTCTTTGCTTCCTGCTTTTTCACTTTTCTGGAACTTTCCAAGCCCTCCCGGTTCCAGGCCAGGCACACTAGGGGACTGAGTCAGCCTGAGCTGGACCCTCAGGGCTTTCAGATCTAGGGGGAGAGAACCCTGGAGAGGGGGCTGAGGCCAATTTGGTCTCCCATCCCCAAGGGACGCCCCACAGGGTGCAGTCTTAGGACAGAGCGTGGCTGGGGGAAGCCGAGGGTCTGGGGAAGCTGCCTCATGTGTTTGCGCTGCCCAGCGGTGAACAGGCTTCCCATGTCCATTTTCCATTTTGCTCTCCGTGTCTCCTTGCTGCTCCACTGCCCTTCTCTGTCATTGCCCTTGTGTCTCACTGTCATTCCTTTCCAGTGTGTATGGCCTCCTTTCTCAAGGAATCTGCAGTCCGTTCCTCCTCCAGGATGTATTTTCTGAGATGACCTAAAGCTTTAGATGTCATTTCAGAGTCTGAGCCGCCTCTTTAACCTGGTCCTGGGACCACCCTGTGGGCCGTGCCTCTCCCTTCCGTTCCCGCCAGGCCCCGCCCCACCCTTTGACCCCTCCCTCTTTGGATTCTTAGCCACGACCCTCACCTCTGGCGTCTATAGCCCCTCCCCTCTTATTTCCTTAGATCCCACCTTAACCCCTGGGCCCTTTGGCCCCTCCCCGCCCCTGCCCTTGGCCTTCAGCCTCTCTGACCGGCATCTTTTGATTGCCTGGCCTTCCCCTTCCCCCTCAGGTGCCCAGGCTCCACCCACCCCAGGCTCCCAAAGCCCTGCCCCAAACCTTTTGTGTGTCTCCTTTAGAAATGGAGGAGGCCGCAGCGGCACCTTCTGCGCCTGCGCCACCGTCCTGGAGATGATCCGCTGCCACAGCCTGGTGGATGTTTTCTTTGCTGCCAAAACGCTTCGGAACTATAAGCCCAATATGGTGGAGACAATGGTGAGGGGCCGCGTGTCCCATGCCCAGCCTCTTCTTTCCTGGTCCGCGCTTGGCCAGGTTCCGCAGCACCCATCCTTCCCTACCTGGTCCCCACCTTTGGGCCTTGGTCTAGTCCTGCGGTGCCAGAACGTTGTCCCGGTTTTCCCCTTCCCCTCTGGTGGTCCAGGGCTCATGCTTGGCCGCTCCCCAGCACAAGGGCGGGGTCAGGCTCATGATCCCTTCTCTCCCTCTCCTCAGGATCAGTACCACTTTTGCTACGATGTGGCCCTGGAGTACCTGGAGGCTCTGGAGTCAAGATAGCGGGGCCTCTGGCCTGGGGCACCCACTGTGCACTCAGGGCCAGGCCCACTGGCAAGGAGGACTTGTCCCCCAACTCTGCTCAGCCATAGTCCCACAGGGAAAGTGCCGGAGTGGACGCTGGGCCATCTCGATGGCCTCTTCCACCGTGTACAGCGCCTCTCACTGTATCTGTGGGCAGGCTATGGGCCAAGGAGGGGCTGAGCAAGACTTCAGCCCAGCCCCACCTCCAGAGGGTCCTGCAGGCCTGTGCTGAAAGGCCTGGCACTGCCGGGCACAGTGACTGGGGCTCAGAACGGCCAGCTCTGGGAGACCCAGGCCAAGACCCTTGACTGCATACGAGCCCTTGCTAGAGATGAGCGAGGCCTTGCAGAGCGAGTGTCCCAAGCCAGCTCCCACCTGGCGCAGCCCTTCTGCACACAGGAAGACAGGAGGAGGGTGCGCTGGTCCATCCCCTGAGGGTTCGGCCCTGATTTGCCAGTGGGACACACTGACCATCCTCTTCAGGGGAACTGCGGTGCCCTCCTTCACCCCACTGCCTCCTGCAGCCCTGGGGTATCTTGCTCACCACCCTCTCCGCTGCTGCTTCCCGACGTGTGCTCTGAGCTTTCCGGAACCAGGATCTGCCCCTGCCTCCCAGCCCCCCTCCCTGACCCGACATCTGCAGAGTGAGGTCGCCTCAGCCCTCTCTTCCCTTAGCCTTCAGGCCTTCATGGCTTGGTCATGCTCAGCTTGGCCAGTGACCGTCTGCGAGGCTGACCCACGGCCCCTGGGGTTGAGGTCCCTTTGACTCCTGGTCAGGCTGCTCCCCGGGGCAGGGTGTGCTGGAGCCGAGCTGGTCACATCCCCTAGTTCGGAAGAACTGAATGGAGGATCAATGCTTTTTGTTTCTTTCGTTATTTTTTGATGGGTGGGTGGGAAGGTCTCCTAAAAATGGGGCAGGCCACACCCCCATTCCGTGCCTCAGTCTCCCCATCTGTAAACTGTAGATATGACGACTGACCTACCTCGCAGGGGGCTGTGGGGAGGCATAAGGTAATGTTTGTAAAGCGCTTTGTAAATAAACATGCTCTCTGAATGCCACCCGGCAGCCCTGTGTGTATCTGACCAGACTGGCCATGCTCGCCTGTCCCCAGCCTCCCAGTGCAGTGGGGCTCAGAGGCCTGGGGTCTAGTCTGTTCTTAGTTTTTCTCTCCACAATGTGGTATGGTGTGGACCAGGGCATTGTTCGGGATTCTTCTACGTGCAGAGGTGGCTCCAGGGCACCCTGGCCATGGTGGCCTCCACCCAGGCCTCTGAAACAGTTCCTCAGACAGTGAGCTTCTTCTGGAGACCCCCAAGGCCACAGAGCTGCCTGTCAAGCCACTGGAAACCTGGTTCTGGGTTCAGTTCTTTCTGGGGTAGCATGAGAGGCTTAGGCTTTGGCATCAGAGACACAGACCCCAACAGCTGTGAGACCATAGGTATAAAATGGGGACAGTCCTGTTGAGATGGTGATCGAGGGTCTCATATGGTACTAGACATGTTGGGAGGGCTGTTTACAAACACGTGGCAGGGACAGGGACAGAAGAGGAACATCCCTGCTAGGGTTAGGATCACCCAGCTGCCCCAGCCCAGCCTCTGTCTCCCTTACGCACAGAGTGGAAGGAGGAGGGGGCTGGCCAGAAGGGACCTGAGTCGCTCCTGATTCCATCGCATACTTGTGTGACTTGGGGCAAGACAGGTCTTGTTTCTGGGCCTCTTTTTTCATATGAAAACTATGATAAATCTGTTCACCCAGACTTTCTCTGGGTCAAAGGATATGACCCCTTCTAAGACCTCACAATTAAGCTTCCTTTAATCTGAGTTAAAGTTTATCTGGCAGTTGTGACCCCACTTGGCTAGGGCACTGACCGACTCCCTTGCCCACGTTTTGAACCGTCTTTAAGCCTTACCTCATGAGCCTTCAATGTATGTCACCAGTACTGGCCAAGCTTTGACCAGTAGTATGTGTCAGAAGTGACAGGTGTGCATCCTGGATCCCAGGCCTCAAGAGGTGTTGCAGTTTTTGTCTTTGTCCTGGAACACTGCCGCGTAAGGAAGCCTGTCTAGCCTACTAGATGGTTTGAGGGCACCTAGAAGAGAAGCAGCCCATCCCACGAAGAGTCATTATCAACTGCCAGACCGTGAATGAGGCTGACACAGACCTTCAGGCCCAGCTGATCCCAGCTGATCTGTCAGGTGAGTGTAGCCACTTGATTAAGCTCAAAGAAACTGCCTGAACAACCTCTAGATTTGGGAGAGATGATAAACAATTCCTTTCTTAAGCCATTAAGTTTTGGGATCATTTGTTACGTACCAAATACTAACTGATACATACAGTTAGTGTATACAGCTGGATACAGCTTTACTCTTTGCCCCATTAATGTGAGCTGCTAAAGGGGAGGGAGTATTCTGTGTTCATCTTGCATATCTATTCTGTGTTCATCTTGCTATATCTATTGCCTAGCAAAGAGGTTGTCTTGGAGCTGGTGCTGGGGAAATGTTAGCATTTGGAGTGAAGGAAGAGGGGGTGTGGGCCTGTCTGCCTGCCTGCCTGCCTGACCTCATGTGGCCTTTCAGAGGAGCTGGGGAGTGGGCTGTGTTGCAAGAGGGCCAGCTCCGGAATCAACAAGCCAGAGTCCACCCCCAGTCCCCCACCCCACCAACGGAGCAACCTTGCATAGTCCCCTGAATGTTACTCACTAAACATACCTACTCACAGGATTGGTTGTGAGGTCTAGAGATGAAATACTTAAAAAGAGCAAGCATCGTCTCTGGTGACATAATCGGCCCTCAGTGCAGGATAGCTCATGTCATAATACAGATGGTCCCTGATTCAGGATGGTTTGACGTAGGAGTTCTTGACTTTATGATGGTGCAGAAGTGATTTGCATTCAGTGGAAACCATGCTTTGATTTTTTGGCTGTTGATCTTTTCCTGGGCTATTGATAGGCAGCGTGATGCTCATTCCCAAGGCTGGGCAGCAGCAGGAAGCACAGCTCCTACCAGCACATGGTCAGAGGGGGAAGAACTAGTGCACTCCAGGGTGCCGTTGCCCGGCTATGATGTTTGGTGGGTTAGGTAGACTGAATGTATTTTCGACTTGGTATGTTTTCAGTTTACCTTGGGTTTTTTGGTACAACACCATTGCTAAGCTGAGGAGCATTTGTGCTAATGTCCATGGATAATAAGAATGATGACCATTACCTTTTGGTGAGTTTTACTGTGTTTCAAAATTACAGTCTTGATCTCTAACTTAATTCAAATGACAACTTTTTTTTTTTTTGGTTGAACTCAGGGTGCTTGACCATTGAGCCACATCCCCAGCCCTATTTTGTATTTCATTTAGACACAGGGTCTCTGCTTAGTGCCTCTCTTTTGCTGAGGCTGGCTTTGAACTTGTGATCCTCCTGTCTCAGCCACCTGAGCCGCTGGGATTATAAGCATGTGCCACTGTGCCCGGCACACATGACAACTCTTTAAAGTAGGATTTCTGCCTATTATTTTTAGAGATGAGGAAATGGAGGTTCAGGGACTGAGTTTACTCGCCCAGGGTCACTTGGCCATTATGTGGCAGAGCTGGGACTTGAACCCATGTTCAGGCTGACTCCAAGCCTGGGTCCTGCCTGGGTGGTGTCCAAAGCCAGAGGATCTCCTCCATGGCTAACCTGAGACCAGGCGTTGGCTTCTAGATGCTGTGAGATGGTGGCCTTTTGGACAAGGTGCCCTGGAGCACAGGGAGAGGAACAGCTCAGCAGGCTCTGTCCAGTCCCCTGGGGCTGAGCAGGTGAGGGATAGACGCCCCTACCTCCACCTTAGCCCAGATAACAGGGTTTCCCTGGGCACAGCAGGCTGCTGCCGTCCTGCAGGAGCTGAGTTTTCTCTTTATGCCATAATAAATACAGCTGCAGGAGCTGCCAAGGCTATTGTCACTTTGTATGACCTGTGCTGGCCACTGATTGGGACCCGTTATACTTCCAGCTGCCCGGGAGACAGAGCCATGACTTTGAGGGATGCAAAGGCCACTGAAAGCCCTGGTTGAGAGGGGCCTGGCCACTTTTTGTCACTGGGTACTTCACCACTGACCTTGATGGACAGGAGCTTAATGAGCTTTGGCCCCGACACCCCATGCCTGAGGGCAGTGCAGAAATCATAGTGTTTCCTGGGCCGACTCAACGGGTCCAGGCCAGGCCGCGTCTCGTGGGTAAGGTGGAAGGAGGGCTCTGGATTTGGTGAACTGCAGAAGCAGCGCTTTATTTGGCACTTACAGTGTACTGCTGATCGCTTTGTGAGGTTGTCACCTGTCAGCCCCCAGTGAATTCTGGGAAGGAGATACTGTGATGACCCGTGTTGCAGTAGAGCAGGCTGGGGCAGTGTAAGCAGCTGCCCAAGGTCAGTGAGCCATAGGGCATCCCAGGAACAGTGGTGGCCAGAGCTGTGAAAACAGGAGGCCAGAGCCTGCCAGAGGACCCTCCCATGGACTCCAGCTGCTTGGGCCTAGGACTGAGCTCCAGGACCCCTGGGTCTGACCTGGCCTCTGCCCCTCTTGTGGGCTTCTTTGCTGTTGAGGTCTCATCTCTGGTGCTTATGACTCTGATCACCGCCTGGACACCCTTTGCCAGTATCCGCATGGCTGGCTCCTTCCTGGTGTCCAGGTCACAGTGTCGATGTCCCTCCTGAGATTTCCACCCTGAATGCCCTGGATGCCCTTCAGCCTCCTCATTCCTGTCACTCAGGGCCTTCCTCATGTCTGTGCCTCGCTGCTTTCTCACAGGGGAATTAGCTTTTAGTGCTGATCTCATGCTCCCCCACGAGACTGGGAGCAGCCAGTGTGCTGGGGCCATGAGGCTCTTGTCCCAGTGTCTCCTGCACTGGACACAGGATCAGGCACATGCCAGGCACCCAGTGAGTGTTTGATGAATGAATACAAGTTGTAGGGTGGGGACTCCAACTCAGGTCCATTGTGCCCCCAAGCACATCATGATCATGCTTCTGGATGATCCAAGGACTCATGCCACGAGGCCAGGTTCCAATGCCCGCTGGGCTGCCACCATGCTGTGTGGCCTTGAGCAAACCTCTACCCTCTCTGGGGCTCTGTCTCCTTAAGTGGGAGTAGGTGTTTCAAGGGGGCAGCATTGGGTTCAGCATCCCTCAGTGACATTGGGTCGATGTTGCTGGTGCCCAGGCCACTGGCCTAAGCATCTGCCTTCTAAGCCTCATGAAGTCTTGGGCTTCAAGATACGGGAGCTTTGTGGTCTGGGTTTCAGTTGATGGGCCCATGCACCTCCTCTGGCAGGTCCTTGAATTACACCCACTGCAGACCTTGTTCCTCATCTTCCTAAAATCCTGAGCAGTAGACCTCCCCCAGACCATTTGGCAGGAGGAAACAGGTTTGAGAGAGGCAAGGCAAACCACCTAAAGCCACGTGGCCAGAAAAGAACCAAGACAGGATTCAAACTCATGTCTCTGGACTCCAAGGCCATTGCTCTCAAAATCATTGTGGAAATCCTGGCAGAGCGAAGCCTGAACCACATTAACTGCTGGAAATCTGCCTTGTCCGTCAGTCCATCTGCTCTCCTAACACTCACTAAAGCCGGGCTCAGCCACAAATACCATAAACAGGCTCAGCAGAGGCCCATAATCACAGAGCCTCCTGGGCTTGGGGCCTGGCACCTTGTCGGCCTTCAGAAAGTGCTGCTTAATGAACGGTTGGATGTCTTGACTGTGCAGATGGTGGGGCGGCCTGACTCAGCGAGCGCCAGGGAGCTGAGAAAGCCTTTTCAAGAAAAATGAAATGTGTCTCAACTCACTTCCCACTTATTCCCAGGGGTGGGAAGAGGGAATCTGTCCAGGAATTTTATTTTCTGTTCATTTGAAAGTGGAACAATGTGGCTTTCTTGAGCTGTGTTTGGTATGTGCCTATATTTTCTTTTTCAAGAGAGCTGGGGACCATGTTTGCTCCCCAGGGTTCCAGCCCATGACTGCTTCTCCCCCTCCAAAAGATACAGAAACCCCTGCCCCTCTGGCCTCTTCCGTGATCAACTGTTGGCTCCCTTCCACGTCCATCTCTGTCTTCTCATGCCACTTATCAGTGTATTGTTTCTGAGCTCCAGACATGCCCTTCTTGGCCCTGCTTTGTGATCCTAGAGCTGGACTTGGAAGCGGCTCTTGTCAGCTGGAGCAGTGTTAGGTATGGTCAGTAGAGGGCGCTAGAGGGATATTGTGAGGTGACCTCTCTTCCAGGTCTGGTCTTCTCTCCCTCTTTTTTTTCCCTCAGGAGCCAAGGCCCAGTGCCCATCACCTCAATGGACCAGCTCCAGATTACCCTTGGGCCTCCGTCTCCCAACTGGGAAGCTCTTCTGCAGACCTGCCCCACTCACCCTCTTGGATCATGCTCCCACCCAGGGGCCGCTGGTATAGACTGGGGTAGGCTACACTGCCTGGCAAGTTTCTTAGCCACCAGGGGCTGCATGTTCCTGTGGCCGTCACACCCTCCTAGAAGAGGTCTGAATCGAGGGAGGACCGTTTCCTGAGGCCTTGCTTCCTCCGTTATTCACTTGGCCTCATCATGGACACGGTAGCTACGTTTTTGCACTTGTGCCTCTGAGTCCCCTTTCAGTAATTATTTGCTAGATCAAAATTCTGTATGTTATATTTTCCATGTACATATTGTAGACACGGGCTCTGACTTCTCACTGGATGCTCGTGGATACAGAATTAGGGGCAGGTGGTCCCAGGAGACAGACCCTCAAGTGTGGGATTTTGATTGGTTTCATGGTGCTTTGGGCTTGAGCACCGTGCTGAGCTCCTTGCCAATGGAGCACAGTGGCATCATAATTATGCCATCGCCCAGGATGCATTCGAGTGCAGTGCCAACTGAAGCCACAGTCTTGGGAGCCAAGTGATGATGACTGCCCTTGACCTTTACATCAGTAACATTGACTGCAGGGACTGGTGTGGGATGGGTCCTTGAAATCACTGGAACACTTACTAGAAAGAAAACGACAAGTTCAGGTTCTTGAATTCTCTGCTCAAACCATAGTTTGAGAATGTGCCACAGAGTTTCCCCGTAATTTGTAAAAAGAATCTCTTGTTTCCTGTAGCCGAAGGGCCGATATTGCTGAAAATGAAACCCAAAAGTTAATTGTGTGGGTTGAACAGTTTAAACGTCAATGAAATTTATAGCATCACCAAGTTTCTTACGTGAACGTTCGTGCATAAATTAGGGAAGAATGGTATCCTGAAACTTGGACTAGGGACATCTGGTTGGACTCAGATAAAGTGGAGAATCTTGAATCCCTGAGTCACCCTGAGCCTCCCTTGCCAATGGAAATAAATTTCTCTCTGGGTCTCAGAGACTGGTTTTCCTTTGTTTGGAAATTCTGTGATGACCTTAGATGGGACAGATGCCTTGGAAGAGGGTGATCAGTTTCCTTAAGATATACCACAAAGACCCCTGGAGGCCCCTAGATCCTTCACTACCATCTAATCTAAATGTACTTCATGGGGAAAGGTACACACTGGGACCCAGGAGGAGATAGCTCACCCAACAGAAGAAAGGAAGGAGTTTGCTGATGGCAAGATTTGACATAATCCTGGGGAATGTACGTGGGAGTTGGTTCTAAGGGTAGAAGAGAATACATGCTCATTCTGAATTCATGGAGGTGGATTTGGTATTTAATGTGTTAACTTGTGCAGCTGAAGTTGGCTCTAACAGCTTACTTGATTGTCTGGCTGAAACTTGGACTTGAAAGGTGGCTTATATTTAATCAACTTGAGATGCCAGAGCTTCTGTGGCATAATATAGAAGAGGGGATCCAAAGTTTTAAGGAGATAGATATGGGGGTGGGTTTATCATGTGATCTGCACCACTATCCTCAGATGGTGTTTCATGGAAATTTCCAGAAGACAGTCTTAACTAAGGTGTGGAGGAATGCATTGTTGAAGGGAGAACCCCTCCAGGCTTTGAGTTTGCTGTCCTTCATATGAGACTTCCTGATTTCATGTGGATGATGTTCTGGAGCCACAGAGGCTAAACCATGTTGCTTAGTAGCCAAAGGCCAGGATGTAAATGGCAGCACAGATGACCAGTAACTAGAGTGCCTTGGTCCATAGGTGGCGTTCATGGTGGCTCACTGGTTGCTGTGACTGTCCCAAGTTGGACAGCCTACTAGGCTTATGGCTTGATCTGTATTATAGAGAAACCAAGCAACCAACCTGTAATACTGGTGGAAAAAAACCTGACTTGAATTATGTGTTGTAGAATTGTAGCCTCTTATCCAGTTTCCAGACCTCAGCCAAGCTCACAGATCAGAGCCTCTTGATTGATGAGGATGTAGAGAAAGTTCCTGCAGCAGTGCTATAATTATGTTCCATATGTCTTCCTCTAAGCTTTTCCACAGGGTCCTGTGACCCTTTGCTTGAATGACTGCACTTGGAAAAAGAAGGCACTTAGATCTCTGGGGATTACTGGACATGGACTCTAAATTTATGATGATTCCTGGGGCTGCAAAGTACCACTGTGACCTACCAACGTGTTGACTTAGGTAACCAGGTGATAGATGCTCAGCCTGTGTGTCCGGTTTCTGATTATATAATTGAAGGAGACCTTCTTGGTAACTGGAGGAGTTCCAACTTTGGGTCTCCACCTCATGGAGTGAGGTCCATTATGGAAGGAAGGAGCAGAAGTTCTGGAGCTGCATCTCTCTTCCATGATAGTGACCTGGAAACACTTCTCTATCTTTGAGAGAATTGCTGAGATTAATGAAATCTTGAAATATGCAGAAGTCATGATCCCTAACCCACTCCCACTTAACTTGCCTATTTGACTTATGTGGAGGTCATATCAATTTTAGAGAATGACTGGATTATTGTACACTTCATCAGGTGGTGACTCCGATTGCTACACTCCCAGGTAGCGTGTCTTGACTGGAGCAACCCAGTATACCACTTTGTTTGTAGCCATGGACTTACCTATCCATATTCTCTAGTAATTTGTGTTGACCGCCAAAACCAGTTTGCTTTTACCTGGAAGGGCCAACAATACACGTCCACAGTCTTGCTTCAGAGCTAAATCCATTCTTTTGCTTTCTTCCCTTATATAATCATCTATGTGATCCCCTTGACATTCTGCAAAGCATCACGCCAGTGCACTGTTCTGAAGGCAAGCTGGTTGCAACTGATGAACAGGAAGTAGCAGGTACAACATACGTGGAAGAGAGGGTGGGAAATAAATCCCACAAAAGTTAAAAGGCCTGTAATCTCAGCAAAGCGTCTGAGAGTCTGGTGGCCTGGAACATGTTGAGATGTCTCCTCTGGGGTGAAGGTCAAGTTGCTGCACGTTACACCTGTACCATGAAGAGAGAACAGCGCTAGGCTTTTTGGATTTTAAAGGCAACGTGGTGACATTTGTGTGTGTTACTTTGACTCATTGACAAAAATCCCCATAAGGCTTCCAGTTTTGAGTGGAGACCAAGAAGAATCTGCAGCAAGTGAAAGTTTCAGTACAGGTCCTTCTGTCACTGAGTCCTTATGATCTAGTAGATCTAATGACTCTCAGTGTCCGTAGCAAGTAGGACTGCTGTGTGGAGTCTCAGGCAAGTCCCCAGGGGGAATCGCAGTGCAGACCGCTAGGATTTTAATGTGAATTTATTCCCTTTTATGCAGATAACACCCTTTTTCTTCAGAGATACAGCTTCTGTTTTGCTACTGAGTGTGGTACAAAGTGGATGCCAAACTGGGATGTCCAGTGACCATGCAGCATAGATTCCTATTTAGGAATCTTTTGATGCCACTAGCTGTAAGGTTAGCTCTGCACAGCAGCCACCTATCATCAAGTGAGAATAACATTTAGACTTCACTTGGAAGCCGTGAGTTGTCAGAAGAGCTGTTGGTTCCAACTCATTTACCATCGACTCCTGCCTCTTCCTCCGGTCCCACCTGTGCCTTCATCTGTGTTTCTTATGACCTGTTGGCTGAAGAGTGAAAATTCCAGCCTGGTTTACAGATGCTGCTGTACAATATACCACCCCAAATAGAAGAGGGAAGTAGTCCAGTCCCATGAGGGGTGACCCCGAAAGACAGTGGTGAAGAAAGCTGCTTTTCAGTGAGTAGAACTTGAAGCAGTGTATTCGGTTGTCCATTTAGAAATGAGAGATGGCCAGATGTGTGGATACCCACTGACTTAAGAGCAGCTGTTAAAGATGTGGCTGGATGGTCCAGGACTTGGGAGGGACAGGGACTGGAAGACGGGCTACAAGGAGTTCTGGAGAAGAGATCCAGAGGTGGACTCCTCGGAATGGGTGTGGACTGTGAAGATCCGCGTCTCACATGAACACTCACTGAAGAGCGTCCACTGCGGCAGGGATTTTCACAGGTGAACAATATGATGTGCTTATGGTTGTCCGCTGACCCCTTTACCCAGCTATCCCTGTGCTTACCCAATGGGCTCATGACTAAAGTGGCTCTAGCCGTGGGGACGTAGGATATGCGTGGACTCAAGAACATGAATTTTCCTTTCTAAGGGCTGCCTTGGATATTGCTTCTGCTGGATGCTTAGTCTCCCAAAGAGAAGGGCCCCACGAGTCCCTCTGCATGGCTCCATTCCCTGGATGGACCAGTCATCTTCTAGCCGCAGGTTGACCTCAGTGCACTTATTCCCCATATAGGGAGCAGAGAGCCTTCCTTACTAGGATAAGGTCATTTTCTGGGTGTGGATTCGCTGGCCCTGCTCGTAGTGCCTCTGTCAGCACCGCTGTCGGTCCACGTGCTCATGGAACTGCCTCCTGCACCACCGCATTCGGCAGAGCTTCCTCTTCTCAGGGAGCTTACTGCACAGCAAAGGAAATGCGGCGATGAGCTCATCCATGGAATCAACACTTCTTACCACATAACTCATCACCTGCAAATGGATGGTCTAATTAAAAGTTGGAATGGCTGACTGAAGGCTCAGGTGTGGCGCCAGTTGGGAGACAGGCCTTGGAAGGAGGCAGTATGTGCTTTGACTCAGACACCACTGTACAGTGCTGCCTTTCTCTTTGTTAGAATACGTGGGCCATTAATCAAGGGATGGAAGTGGGTGGTGTTCTCTGTCAGTGAAGCTTCAACCAGGAGACAGAAGCCACATTGCATTAACTGAAGGAAAATAAAGGAGAACTCTAAGGAATAGTATTAAGGTTGAAGGAGAGTATGCAAGAACTAAAACTTGGAAGGGAGGGAGCAGCCTCCCTCTGGCTGGGACTCAGATCACTGGAGGGAATGTATTTACAGCCCTTTGGATGGTGGGAAAACTCACGGGGTTGGGTTGTGCAGGACAGAGATGGTCTCGTGATGGGTCAAGGCTAGTGGGCAGACAACTGCCTGCTGAGGTGCTGATGAAGTTTGGGAGCTGCCTGTGGGGTTTGCTGTTGAACTTGCTGGGAAGCCAGTTGGGGCAGTGGTTGTCAAGAAGTTTTCCAGCATGTTGGGATTGGGGGGATAGGAATCCATCATTGGGAAGACAAGTGGAGGTAAGCTGGGGCTTCCATAGATCTTGCCTTGGGGAAGCCAGATATGGAGATGTTGCTACTACCATTAGGGGTGGGGTGCTTCGCTGAGTGTCCTGCTCCGCAGAGTGTCACCTAGTGCTGTAGGAGCAGGACCAAGTAAACATTGGGGTCAGATAGAGTATTCAGTGCCCTACCAGTGTTGTTGACAAAGATTAACATCATGCCAGCTTGTGAGAGAGAAAAATTGCATCCTCAGTGGTCTTGAAGGGTGGATTTGGAGCTAAGAAGCAATAAACAATAAGCTCTTCTGTTATTCTTTATCACCTGCTTGTAGAATTTTTGCATCTCTATTAGCAAATATAAATTCTGTGACTGGGAGACCTTTGTTCCCAAGGTGGGGTGACAAACCCAGTGACACAGCATTGGTTCCAGTGAATGGGAGGACGGGACTGCCATCTGGCCATTTGAGGTCCTAATGTTATTCAACAAACAGAAAAACACCTTGCTCTGCTGGATTGGACGAGTGGTCCTGATTAACCAGGGGAAACTGGGTTGCTTCTCCACAATGGGGCCAAGGAGGGCTGCGCCTGGAACAGTAGTTCATGGCCAATTGTAAAGGTTAATGGGAAACTTCAGCAATCCAAAAAAGGCAGAATAATTGAAGACTCGTACCACTCAGGAATGGGATTGTGGTTCCCTCTTCTCAGTGAAAAAACCCCATTTGGCTGAGCTTCTGGTTGAGGTGGGGGAAATGTAGAAGGGGTAATGGAAGGAGGAAACCGTAGGTCTAAATTATGGTCTTGTGGCCAATTACAGAAATGAGGACTGTACGAGCTTTGCATATTTTCTCTTTGCTTGCTATGTGTATACATTTATATCTAAATGTCAATCATTTTCTTCTCCTTCCGTCTTCCCGTTATTATTTATATACATGTCGTTGGAGGTTTAACTTTACCATTTACCTTTAGGAAACAATATTCAGTGTACCCGAATTTAGAAGTAACTCATATAGCCAGCAACGGACGCAATGATGTTAAAACTATGTATCTCTTCACTTTAAGGCAAGCACAAGAACTTCCTTATTTGGACAAAGGAAAACTGCATCTGTGAGGTAGAAAACTAGAGTTGCTTTGTTGTAAGGGGAATCTCAAGGGTGTGTTGAAGGTATGTGTAGAAGACAATTAACCAAAGGCCAGGACTGTGACAGTTATCACCTTAACATCTCTTAGCTCCAGGTCACCCTTCTTTGCCCTGCTGGCCACACTGCAGCAGGACCTGTAAACATTTTTTTTTTTTTTTGGTGGGGGGCTGGCTGGTGCAATGCTAATCTCTGCCAATAGAGGGCAGCGTAGGGCTATTGCTGGGTGACAGCAGCAGATGGCATTCCTTTTCTGGGTTTGAACCTTCTTCTGTTTTTCTCTTATTCAGTATGGGAGCTTCCTACCTTGAGGGGACATCAGGGACCAGCTCCACTGCATCATCAGGTGAGGCAGTCCTCACCTGGAAGCCAGTTTCATAGACCAGCTTCAGCCCCACCCTTAGTCATTGCTAGAGGTAGTAAAATTTCCCATTTCTGTGTTATTTAGCATCCACTTTCACCCCTGTCTGTAGTTCATCCCCTTTGGTTACTGGACAGTTCTTCACATTATTTTTTAGGTAACTGGTGTGCTCTCTGTTTCCTGAATGGATCTACTCATATCCCCTGCCCTCTGGCCCCTTTGTGACCTCCATTTCTGTCTTCTGAAATGGTCTTTTTCATGATCAAGGGCTTCCTCTTGATCTTCTCATCTTGGCCTTTCTCCTCACCTCAGCCTCTCACTGCTCTGTCTTGGGAGCGACCCCATTACTGGGCCAAGACAAGGATGTGGCATCCTCCCAGCATGCTTTGCAAAAAGGTGGAGTTTCACAAAGAAAGAGCCTCCAGCTCTTGGATTCTCGGCCCAGGTTAGGCCCCCTAACCTGTGTATTTTACAGGTGGGAAAACAGAGGAGAGGTTGCAAGAGATGACTGTTCACCTCCAGGACGCTCTCATGAGTTTTAAAGTTTTGCCCCCCATCTTAATTTCCATTATTTTACGCGACTCTCATGAGAACCCTTCTTCTCATGGGTTGGCTGAAGAGATCTCATTATTTCAACTGTATAATTATTCCAGTTAACAAAATAGTTCTTAACTGGGGGCAGTTTTGCTCCAAGGGGACATTTGGTTATCACCGTAGGGGGTGACGATTGGCATCTAGCTGACAGAAGTTAGGGAGCTGCTCTCATCCTGCAAGTCACAGGACAGGTCCCACAACAGGGAGTTACGTGCTGCATGATGTCAGTGGTGCTGAGGACATATCCTGAGCTATAGGCACAGAAGCAGAGGTCCCAAAAGAGCAAGTGACTTGCTGAGGGTCACACAGAAGGTAAGCCACAGAAAGAAAGGAGCCCAGGACCCCAGATTCCCAGCTGTGGTCCTTTAACTATTTCTCTTTCTTCTCCGTGGACTAAAGGTAACAAAGGAAATGGGAGGTTGGCAAGGCCTGTCCCCAGGAGTAGCCTGCAGGTCTCTTGCCCCCTGCCTTTTTGAATTAGTCTTTTCTATTGCTAATAAGGTGATGCCACTTATAAAGAAAATCTTGTTTCTTCTGGAGAGGGGGACCCTGTGCGCACTTGTGACTTCCGGTCTCTCTCCCTCTTATACAGCTACCCGGATCCAACCTCAGGGGCTCTACTCTGATGACCTCATCTGACCCCCATCATCTCCTGAAGGCCCCCCTCCGCCCACCACAGGGAGATTAAGTTCCCACCCTCTCGGTACCTACAATGGCGATTAAATTTCAACACAGGACAACTCCTTCCTTCGGGGACCCAGTCAACCATAAAGGAACCATAGAACTTAGCGAACCCCAGCCTTTTCCCAAGGCGACCATCTGCTTTTCCAACTTCGGCTCCAAGTTGCTGAGAAGCTGCACTCAGTGCTGGCAGCGATGTCAGGGGGCAAGTGCCAGAGTCAGCTGGCTCCAGCGCCATCCTGCGCCCTCCAGCCTTCCTGCAAACTCCTTCACCTTCAGGGATAGTCACATCCTCCTCTCTTCTCAGGTCTCACCCCACCCCAACCTTTTGCTCTGCTCCGCTGCTCGCCAGGGCTCCCTCCTTCCCTACCCCCGTTCCCAGCCAGCTCAGGAGCAGAACTCGACCATTTCAGGACACAAGTTCTGCCCTGGCAAAGGCCAGTCTGTTCGTTTCCTGCATCCATTGCTTTCCTCCTGTGCTGTCCCTGCATAAAGGTGGCCTGGATCTTGAACCCCATTGGCCCTTTAATTTCTTCCCCAGGATCTGTGGCAGCTGCTTGGATTGGCTGTTGTGAGCCTGCGCCAGCTGCAAGACTCCAACTTGTGCTTCACACCCAGCTCAAATGTCAGACTTTGTAGCTGCCATCGCAGATGCTGTCAGTGCCCCACTCTGGGTCCCCTCCGCTGAGTCCTTCAGCTGCAGACGGTTGGGGGCACGCTCAAGGCTTCCCACTCCAGTGCCTGCCCTCATTTCCTCTTTCTCTGGCACCTGGAGATCTTGCTTTTCTGTGTGGCAGTTGCCAGCTAGAAGCACAGGGGGCAGGATAGATGCCCACATTCCTCTATGGGGTGACTAGAGAGGGTCCCCAGCAGGACCGAGCCTGGGTACCCTTGCTGTGGCCAACTGTCAGGTGGCACTGACTTTCTGCCTTCCCCACCCAGAGGCTCCATCCTCACCCATGCTCCTGGGGTCACCTCTCAGCTAAACTGCTGGCTCCAGAGCCCTGGTCTCAGGGCCTGCTTTGGGGGCATCCATCCTAAGACACACCTGTCCCCTGACCCCAAGAGAGGTAGACGGCCCTCCTCTTACTCCCTTGTGTGTGCTGTTCCACTTCCTGAGACAGTTTCTGCCCTTCATGAGCCCCCCGAGGGTAGAGCTGGCTCCTTGCTACCTGTGTACCCCCTTAACCTGTCATGGTACCTGGCACATCAAGGGCCAGCAAATGCTTGTCCAATGGGTGAGAAAGTGACTGGGTGAATGGTAAGAGTCTTCAGGGACCCCTATGCTGGGTGATGGACCTGCAAAGCAAACTGTCCACGGGTGTGGTCCTCCAACCTGCCTTCCCTCTCCTTCGGAGGTCTGCCCCTGCTGCCCGCACCTGGACTGAAGATGGTCACTCTGCCATTGATCCCTGTCCACTCTCTGTAATGTGGTCTGCCTGGTGCACCCAAGATGCCTCCTGCCAGGAAAAGACCCCAGACAGGGGAGTGGCCTCCTGGTGGGAGATTTCAACTCTGGCTAAATAAAGGTAGCAGAGTGGAGTCAAAGGTGCTATAATGTGACATAATTCAATTCTGCCTTCCAGCAGATGTCACTTTGGAGGGAGGGATTTGTCCCAGATTGGCTCCAGAGCTTACTGGGAAGCACTGGGAACCACCACCCCTGCTTCTGACGTGAGCGGCCCAGGAAACAGTAATTTCTACAGATGTGCTGATGTCACCTGAGTGCTTGGGCCCAGTGTCCAGCAAGAGGAAATGCAAATTGACTGGGGAAGGAGAGCAGCTGCCGCCGGCCAAGGATCCCTGCAGACCAGCCCCCCCTCGAAACCCCAGGAGGACGGATGCTTTACCACACCCAGTTTTCAGGGGACTCGGCACCCTGGTTCTGGGAAAGGTCATTTGCAGATGAGAAGCAGATCTGCAAAGGAGAGGAGGTTCCAGGTGGTACCCTGAGACAGCGTGGCTCTGAGCCTGAATCCAGCCAGCGCCTCCCACTCCCCGGGGGCTCTGGGGAGCAGGCAGGGTGAGACTGGAGACTCCTGTGGAAATAAAAAGGTCAAAAAACAGCTGATATCCTAGACTGACCCCAGGGTATGCCTGCCACTTTGTTACAGACTCTGGCTTGAGATTAGGGACCCTGGCATCTGAGGCTGGTTCTGTCCCTCACTTGCTCCCTGACCTCAGTTTCCCCATTCAAGGTGCACAATAAACTCTACTTTTCAGGATCATGCAGGGTTCAGAAGAAGCTCCGCAGCACAGGTGTGGAAGGAAACTGGAGAGCAGAGTGCCCGTCCCTCACAGGCGCCGTGAAGTGACGCTGGGACGGGATGGAGCCACATCTGAGCTGCTCGAAGACCTGAAGGGGAAAATCGATGTGTTTTCTCCCAACCAAGTAGCTCTGGAGCCCGGGAGGTCCCCAGGGGGAGTTGCAAACCTGGAGGCCTTGGACTTCATTATGTGGGTGGGTCCCTGAAGCCAGATTCCTTTCACTGTCCCAGCAAGTGACATGGAATCCCAGATCCCAGGTTGCCTGTCCACAGGACCTTAGCAGTGCCAGGCTGAGGGCGAAGAACTGGGGAAGGAAAAGAGATAGAAAAGGTTTACAAAGGAATAGGGAGGAAGGAGAGGAGCGTGAGGAGAAGTGGGGAGGAGGAAAAGGAGAAGAAGCGTTTGGAGGAGGAGGACTGTTACCATTCTTTGGTGCAAAAAGCAAGCAAAAATCGTGGGCTCTGTAACCAGAAAGAACTGCGATCAAAGGCTGCCTCCACCACTCAGTATTTGGGGACCTTTGGGCTAATCACTTTACCTTTCCAAGCCTCAGTTTTTCACATCCATGAAATGGGGATAAGAATGCTGCCTATTTCTTAGGGATAGTCTTGGCCCAATAAGCAGTAGCTAGAATGGCAGAAGCGTAGGTCTACAAATCAGTGCGTTGTCAGGGTGGGGCTGCAAGATCCACGGCGCTGACTTTGACAGAGGAAGACTAGAGAGAGAGCTCGTTCATGCAGAGGAGCAGACAGGCTTGTGCAAGGTGAGAGAAGCCTGCAGCGGCACAGAAACCAGATCATGCACACAAAGGAAGGCAGCTAACGCATTTTTATTATGTTGATGGTATTACGAATTATCTAACGGCAACTGTACTGGTGAGGACGAAGGTTCATGTGCTAATGGTGGCTAAGTTGATTAATACATAAGAAACCAAAGGCAAATTTCACATTGATAGATCAATCAGGAATGCATAGAAATGAAGAACCCGAAATAAATAAAAATAAAAAAACTATCCAAAAGGAAAAAAAAAAGAAATGAAGAACCCGGAGCAAATGACCATCGTGTCTCTAGGAGACTATGGGGGGATGCACAGTGGTGGGGGCACTGGCTCCGTGGGGGTCACCATGGAGCTCTTACTGGGTGGGCATTCAATATCAAATGAGGTGTGGCAGGTGAAGCACTGTCCCCTAAATCCACAGGTGGTAAACCATGGAGCCTGGACTCCAGCCCAGCTCTGCCCACTGCTCAGAGCTGCCCACTGTAAACATACCTGGGGGGAGGGGTCTTCCCTTAGTCCTGATGGGCTAGATCTGAAATATGATGAAGGACTATGCCTGCAAGTGCAGAGGGCCGGGGGGAGGCCCCACTCCCTGGAATGGTGACATCCTCACAGGCTTCCTCCCCAGCCTCCTCCCTCCACATGGAAGCCAGGGTTTTCTGTTCTTAGCAGATGTTACCTGGGTGCTGTGGCCCAGGGCTGTGGGTGGGGATGAAACAACTCAGGATGTACACATTTTTGAATTGGGATTTAAAAAAGCAGCTAAATATATGTCTTAGATTTTTTTCCCTCCTGGGGAGTTGGATTATGAGATGCCAGTTGTTTTAGTATGAAATATGTGTCATCACAGAGTCTATCCACATGCAAATAGAAGCAGTTACACACGCACACACGCATGATTGCTTGCGGGCCTCTAGACTTATTTTCCTTTTCTAAAAACTCTGAATAGGAAGTGGGAAAAAAGTCTGAGGAAGTGGAATAAAAGTCTCTGAACTCAAGAAAATATTTTTCCTGGGACCATTCCCAGGAATGCCATACGTAGTACTTACTGTGTTACGCAGCCTAATCTCTCCCTTTAGTGCTCTTCTGTAACCTCCAGCCCTACCTGCCCTGAGGATTATGTCCTTGAATTGAAGGACAAGTAGCAAGCAATATTCACCCCGCATCCCACTGGGTGCTCAGCTTCATGGGGCCTCTCTGAACCTCCACCCTCATCCAGCTTCAAAGAGGTGGAAGCAGAATAGAAGCTTTCAGATCAGAACTCACCTGTTGAAATGGGTTAATCCAGTTTCAGCACCGAGGACAGACACCCTCTCCCTGCCCCCATTGGAGGAGGCTGTGGCTTGATTTTGATAAGTTTAGGAAGGAGCAATTGGGACTAATGGTGGCAGCACAAGGGGACAGCCAGGTCATCTAGGGGTCTGCATCCAGATGTTGCTGCACCTAGACTCCCAGCCACAAGCTTACGGTTCCTCAACTTCTCCAACTGATATTTCAAAACCTTGTGTGTTTTGCCCTCTGTGGCATAGTCATGATTGTTTCGATGTAAAACACAAAACAATGGGCATTTCCCATGATTTCAGATTAAGCTGACATGGGGAAGATGCCCTCTCTCTACCTGATGGCTCCCTGAGTGCCTGGGCATGCTGCCGAAATTCCTCTGCTGTGGGTGTGGGCAGAGGGCAGGGGATGGGTATGAGGTACGCTGCCCACAGGCTGAAGGTCAAGAGCCTTACGTTGGCATTCAAGGCTTTCTGTTCAGGCTCCGAACTTCTCCGTGCCATCCCCTCCCACTCCCTCCTTCCCTCCTCTGACCCATTCCTGTCCACCTTCCCATCTCACACTAGAAATACCCCCACCCCAGGGTGGGCTCTGGCCCACCTTCTGTGTTCTTTGGACTGTACCCTCTTCCCAGGGGATCCAGTGGGCCTTCTCAACCCTCTCTACTCCGTCTGAACACAGACGAGTGTCCTCTCCCTCTGAGCACGGAGGTGCATCCCATGCCACCCAGCAGGGAGGAGTGGAGCCCTGCGGTTGTCAAGAAAGAATCCTGTGCTGACCCCCATGGATTGACTGAGCCCCACTCTTTGATTCTTGTTTTGGAAGCGTGGTCCTCATGCTCTCCCCGTCCCCTGCCACATACCCCAGGGAGCTGCCTGGGCAGGGGGTCCCAGGGCCAGGCCAGCTGGGTCAGCTGCAGTGGAAGAGCAAGGGGTTGGGCTTCCAGGGGGATTTTCCTCACCCTACAGGGTGACCCTTCAACGGAGAGAAGGGTGGTATGGGAGCTGGGGCTGCTTGCATGTGACTCTAGCATGGAGCTGGTCTGCTCCAGGTGGACAGATGGAACTGCAGATGTCCCTGTCAACATCACATGTGACCCTGGTCCCAGGAAGTTAGGGCAGGAAGGTGCAATTTCCATTGGTCACCAAAGCCCTTGGGGACACCTGCTCTGGGCCAGACCCATCCTGGGTGCCAGGTCCACAGAGATGGGTTGGACGTCATCTTTGCCCATGGGGAGCTCAGAGCCTCTGGACTGGTGGAGAATCATAAATCCAAACCCAAGGAGTAGGTGAGACTCAGCCCAGGCCCCACAGACAGACAGTGGCAGGGATGGGACGGAACCCAGGGCTCCTGACACCCGGGCTGTCTGAGTAGGACTTGCTGTCCAGGTGCCAGCCTGTATTACAGGGGCCAGAGGATGTTTTCTGGGGAAAGAGCCCTGTTATAAGAAGCCTTCACAGAAAGGGAATCAAAAGGACGGGGACGTGGCCAACCACACTCTGCCTAAGATCCCAGCCACCAGCTGGCTGTTCCCAGCTCCAGCCCCACCAAATTCTGTCCTTGAAAAATAGACAAAAAATAGTGTCTGCACCAGGTAGGAACTTTGTACTTGAAAGTGAGGCCCAATTAATTGCCTTCAGCAAATGTGGGGATTTAGTGGTTCAAGGAACCAAGAACCGGGTGGGCAGAGGTGAAGTGGAACCCCGGAAAGGGCAAAGAATGGAGAGGCTGTCAGCTGAAGTCATGGCCTTGATCTGGGGATCCAACCCAGGGTGCTCCACCTCTGAGCTACATCCCCAGCCCTTTTAATTTTATTTTGAGACAGGTCTTGCTAAGTTGCCCAGGCTGGCCTCCAACCTGTTCTCCTCCTGCCCTGGACTACTAAGGTTCTGGGGTTCCAGGCGGGACCACCAAGCCCGGCAACCTGTTACCGGGATCCCAATCCACGAGAACTCCCCGCTGCTCCAGCCCTGTTTCCCTGTCTTGCCTTATGACCTAACCCACTAGTTGGCATGGGGACCCTGCCCTCCACCCTGGCCTGCGACCCCTCATTGGCCTTGCGGTGCCCTCCATCTGGGTCCCCCCACCCTGCCCTCTTCCTCCTTCTGTGACAGGTTAAGCTTTGCCTTTTGCAACCAGGAAGAGGATGACAGCTTGTGCCTCCATGGCAGTCACTCACGACACCCCTTTGGCCAGGGTCCCTTATTGTCCCCCAGGCTCCCCACCCACAGGACACAGCTTGCCGGTCCTTGAAAGTCTGGCTCCGGGAAAGTCTTAATTAATCTCTCTCCTCCCAGACTCTAGGTGCTGCCTGGTTTAGAAGAAGAACTCTGTAAATATTTGTAAAATTAATAAAAATAAGCTGGGGTTGAAGACATGACTTCTCTGAAGTTGTTTGTATTTTGAGAAATGACAAGACCATAAGCCATGGGAAAGGAGATCCAGAATTTCAGGCACCAGTGGGCTGGGGACAGACGCTTCCTCCATCCTGTTGTGCCTGGAGGAGGAAGGCTGTCTCGGCAGGTGGAACGTTCTATTCTTGCTTATTTGGTACAAAAAACAATCACACTGTCTCCTGAGAACACAGAGTGTCATGGAAACAAACGTGTTTCCCTTTGTTTTTCTCGAGCCCTATCAGGTTTCCTGCCCCAGTTCTGCCTGACACATGTCTTTGTGAGTCACGATGGTGTTGCTTGGGTCCACCCCCCAACTCCCTGACCCCTCAGCCACCCAGCCTTCCTGCCAGCCCAGCTCTGCCCAGCAAGGACACCTCAGGGTCAGCTGGGAGTTTGAAAGGCCTCATTTCCACCTCAGGCCCACTGGCCTGGCTGCTTTTCCCAGCTGACCCGTGCCCTTCCTGGCCCTCTGGCCAAGTGCCCTTCATGACCTAGCTTCACACCTTGAGCAGCCCCTCTGCCCTCCAGCTTGCCCCCTCCAGCTCACCCCCACTCTGCCCAGAGCTATCTTCAGCAACACACAGCAGGCTGACCCCCCAAAGAAACAATTCCCAGGTACCCACTACCCTTGGACTACGGATCAGCCAGAGGGGCTGACATCGGCTGGGTATACCCCAGCCATATAAAGACCTTGGCCAGGTACATACCAGGCCACCCAGAGCACTGCCGTCAGCCAGGAACACACCCAGCAAGCACCTGCCTCTGCTCTGCACCCGCCCGGCCCTCTGCCTGGGTGCCCTTCCTCCCTGTGGGTCCAGGGAGCCTCATTTACCTCTCAAGGTCTCCTGTCCCGCCCTCTGTCTGTGCACATGGCTTCCCTTCACCCATCTCTGCGTCTGTTTCCTCCACTGAACTGTGAGCAGGTGGGGTTCTAGGTTAGAAGCCAGGGTGATTTTTCTGTGTCCCCAGAGTCTGGCAGCAGAGGCAGTGTCAGCGTGTACTTGTGAAGGAGCAAATGAGCAAAGGGACCAGCGACCGTCAAAACACGACATGGCCAGAGCTCAGATTTCTGGAGCACGTGCTTTGTGGTGGGTCCTGCGCTGGGCAGTTTGCCTGTGTTTGTCCCCCCATGGTTTCCTGAACCCCTTCTGAGTTGGCATAATTGTAATGACCATTTTACAGACGGGACACATTGGGTTCAGAGGATTAAGGACAATCCAAGGTCACACTGTGTGGGGGTGTGTGAAAGGGCTGGCACTTGAAATCAGGGCTGTCTGCTTTGCATTTTTGCATTTACTGAGGGCCTAGTAAGTGCCAGGTGCTGTCCTGTGGTCTGGGCGACATGGCAGAAAATAGAACAGACAAAGCTGCTGTCCTCGTGGAGTTCAAATTCTAGAGGATGATGTATGGACCCCTCCATGCAAATAGCAAATAAATATATAGCGTTAGAGGCTGATGGGTGCTATGAAGAGTAAGAAGGACAGGGAGGTGTTTTGGCTGCAACCACACTCCAGACCAAGGGGCTTAATCAGCAGAAATATCTTTTCTTGGAGTTCGAGATCAAGGTGCCAGCTGGGAATGGTGGCACACACCAGCAATCCTGGCAACTCAGGAGGCTGAGGCAGGAGGATCTCGAGTTCAAAGCCAGCCTCAGCAAAATCAAGGTGCTAAGCAACTCAGTAACAAAATAGGGCTGGGGGTGTGGCTCAGTGGTCAAGTGCCCCTGAGTTCAATCTCTGGTACCCCCCAAAAATAGATCAAGGTGCTGGTGGGGTGGGTTTCTTTGCGATCTCTCCCCTGAGTGCAGGCCACCCTGGCATGTCTCTCCTGTCCCCTCTTTAGAGGCTCTATTTCCAAATACAGGCTGCTTCGAAGAGTTGGAAGTCAGGAATTCAGCATAAGAAAGTCTCCCCACGTAAAAGCCATACTCTGAGCTAGCATCTGTGAAGCCCCCTGTGGCCTCGCCCTGGCCAAACCCCATCCTCATCTTGTTCCTTCTCCCCTCCCCTTGCTGTTCCTGGCCACTTCCTGGAACACTCTTTTCCCTTCTGCTCCTCCCCCCAGGCCACTCTCCACACTGTTGACAAAAGAGCTTTAAAAACACAGCCTGGTGGTGTCACAACCCAGCTTAAACTCCACCCATAGCCCCCACTGCTCTTGATAAGCTGCCAGGCCTTGGCTCAGCCTCTGTGGCGCTGCCAGACCTGGTCCTGGTGGCTTTTCTAGCCTCACTCCAACACACCAGAGCCTCTGTCCCCAGGATGCCCAAGCTCCTTCTTGCCTCAGGGCCTTTGCACAAGCTATTCCTGTCACCAGGAAAACCCTCCTCCCTCCTTTTTGCCTGACTGGCTCCTCCGAGCCTCTGGTCTCAGTTTAAATGCTTCCTATGAATCTTTCCCTGGATTCCCCCGGATCAAGCCCTCCTTTTCTTCTCCCTCTTGTTGTTCCACTCTCCCTCTTCACAATAAGCACCCTGGTTTTAAATTATTTTGTTTATGGCTCCCCTCTCCCCTTGACTGTGTTCTCTGAGGAGAGGGAACACCTGGTGACATTCATGTTGCTTAACACAAACTAGGTGCTTTGTCAGTAATGGGATGAGTGAGAGAGTAATGAACAAACTTGAGGCAGAGGTACTGGTGCAGGTCTCCAGGAGGCCCTGACAGGGGCTTCTCTGACCGCCTGTGTCCCCTTTGATGAGCGGAGCAGTCAGCTAGGATGCTGCTGCCACCGCTGCCGCCCAGGAACCCACATCCCTTTGAGGACTAGCTGTAACCCCACTCATCACCTCTCAGGAAGATCATAACATTCCACAGCACCAGGGGCCTGGAGAGCCACGGGGACGTCAGCCTCCCACACCCCCAGCCTCCACTCCTGCATGCCTCCAGACCTCCCCCTCCTAGAAAGGCATCTCGTCCTCTGCGTGTTGGGTAGGACAGGCCCCTCGATGGGGCAGACAGGTGGAGGCCTAAGGTCATTAGGAACCTGAAGGAAACTCCCCTTCCAGCCCTAGCGAGCCACAAGCCGCTCTCAGCATGCGATTGGCTGAACGAACGGATTCATCTGATTGGCTCACCTGGCTGGCGGTCCCTGCTGATTGGTTCCTCCAGAGATTTGCTTGTGTGATCCCTAACTTCACCCCTCAGTCCCAGGTTATTCTAGGGCGCGCACCTCCCCGTGTGCGTGCATTCTGCCCGACGTCGGTGTTCCCTGTTGCAGGGGCCATAGGACTGTGGTGAGGGGGCGAGGCCCAGGCTCCAGTCCCTCCAGCCTTCCAGCCTTGTCCCGCTCCTGCTCAGAGAGCCCGAGAGGTCGAGCTCCAGCACAGCCCGGACCCCATGGCTCCTGGGTCTAGGGCACAGGGTCTGGGGTTCCTCCCACCGCTCTGGCCGGCCCTTAGCTGGATCTTCTTTTCTTGACCTCCCAAGAGGGAGAAGCCAGGCTCAGTCCTCCACCATCTATTTCCTTCTGAAAGGAAAGTGACCACAACACTCAGGGCGACCAAGGGATCTTTATTGCAGCAGTGCAACAGAGGAGAAAAGAGAGAGAGAGAAGGGGGGGGGGTGGAGAGGGGCCCGGCAGGAGGGAGTTTTTATAGCCCAAATCTAATGGGGTCTCTGGGTCTGCAAGTTGCCTTGTTGGCACACAAGGGGGCTGAGTGTTCAGCCTTGAGCGGGGGCTTGGGCGTTTGGGCTTGAAGCAAACAGGTGATAAAGAACCAGACAGAAGGTTTGAGTGGCCAGGTCACCCTGCAGCTAACTTTGTTTGGCATGACCTGCAGACAACTTATTCAGCCTGTCCTGCATCTAACACCTTCCATCTATGTTCTCCTGCCAGGTGAGACCACCCAGCCCCATAGAAACACCACCTGCGCACACACGACTGCCAAACTGACCCCTCTCACCTGGGCTGTCCGCTGCTCTGCTCCACCTGGCACATCTGCCCAGAGCTCCCCCCACCTCCTGCCCAGGCCACGCCCCCTCTCTACCTCCTCTGTTTTAAGTTCTTTCCAGTCCCTCTCTCATTGCTATTAAAAAGTGCCAGTCTTTTAAAATTAGTGGGAAAAAAAGGAGAGAGAGAATGGGAGAGAGAGAGAGAGAGAGAGAGAGAGAGAGAGAGAGAGAGAGAGAGAGAAGAGAGAGAGATATCTTTTTATTTGTCTTGTTTGAAGAGAGAGAGAGAGAGAGAGAGAGAGAGAGAGAGAGAGATCTTTTTATTTGTCTTGTTTGAAAAATTGGACCGGGCACCAGCCTAGCTGATGGGGAGGGTGCTCCCTGCGCTCCCGGCCTCCCCATGCACAGCGTGGCACCTGAGCTCCCAGGTGACTCATTTTACTCATGTGCAATCCCGGCTTGGCCCCTGTGGGCACTGCATTCCAGATTGGAATCCTTGGTTAAAAGTAATAGTAGTTAAAGGTTCTTAAATCAAGGAGTCATGGAATGTTTGGATCAGAGTCCTACATACCTTGAATGACAGAATCTTAAAATTCATTAATTCATTCAATACATATTTTCTGAATGTTCCCTCTGTGCCAGGCTCTGTGCTGGATGCAGAGATGGTTTTGCAGCCTTCAGATCCAGAACAGATTGTCTGAAAGTCAGATTGGAGGCTGGTGACCCAAGAGGAGGTTGTGGTAGCTGGCCAGGTCCCTTGGACTAAGTGACCTCCTCTACCTGTTAAGGCTTCATCTACCCTCTGTGTGCCAGCAAATGGGTCCCATGTCCAGACAAACCAGGAGTCTGCATCTGAAACCACTGAGAACTATAGAGTGTTCAGAGCTGCTATTTGAAAGGAACTCCCAGCTTCTGGCTCGTGTGTGTGTGTGTGTGTGTGTGTGTGTGTGTGTGTTACCTCCCTGCAGGGAAGTCTTGACTCTCTGTAACCATTTGGAACTCATGAGAGATCTCTGGGCTCTTTTCTGGTGGGCTTTAACTCAGCATAAGCATAAGCAGCTGGGATAGCACAGGGGAAGGAGGTACAGTAGGAATCACGCTTAAATGACAATAATAACATGAATTACAGAAGCCATTGTTTGCTGAATAATTACTTCATGCCAGATGTGCACCTTTCAGCTCATGGATTTCTCCAAAGAGCCCAGTGAGATTTCTACTGTGCATTTTTTAGATGAGGAAACTGAAGAGAGGCGAAGTAATTTGCTCAAGGTCTCAGAATGGTCAAGTGCTTCAGCTGGGGATCAAACCTCTGCCTTCTGTATGCCACTGTTTGACCCTTTCAGAGTTCTGTGAAGTGAGGCTACTTATAGGCCTTAACTCAGGGTCTTCTTTGGAGTTAGAAATAAGATAATGCATGTAAAATACTTATCATAGTGCCTGGCACATACTAGGTGCCCAATAAACAGAAGCTGTTAATATTAAGATGTGGCTGATCCCAGGAAGGAGTAGGCCTGGGTGCCCTATGGTGGCCCTGCCGCCTGGGCGGGTGATGTCTGCAGAGACTAGTCTGTGTGTGTGTTGGGGGATGGGTGGGAGGAGAGACGCTGCTGCCAATTCTTTACCCCACCCTTAGCTGGAGGGAGGGAGGGAGCTAGTTAGAAAGATCAGTTCAGGGAAGGCAGATGAGCTTCAGAATCTCTGAGTGACTTGTGATTTATTCATCAGTTCTCTGGAAAACCATTCCCTGTTCCTCTCAGCCTCATTCTTGAAGTTGCTGAATTCAGCCAGGCAATGTCCCTTAATGGGGACTGATTCCGAGTAAGCCACTGCTTCCAGTACCTCTGAGAGAAAGAAAAACTGGGCCTCTTTGATGGATGGGGAAATTAGACTTGTGTGTTCCTCCTGCTCCACCTGCCTCCCACCAAGGGCACGGCTGGGCCCCGTGGCTGCACCGTGGACCTGCATCCTCTTGATCTAAGCTGGGTTGTGCGTGGAGATGTCATGTGGGTGGGTCTCAGCAGAGGGCTGTCAAAAAGGAGGCTGCCCAGAGAGGCAGAAACAGCCCTGGCTTTGACCTGGGGCTTCCCAGCTCTACTCTCAACTTTGAATCCTTGAGTGACCTCCTGGGACCTTATTTCTCACTTGACAAAGGAAGATTTGGATCAAATGATCTCTAAAATAAATTCTGCTCCAGACCCAAGAACAAATAGAAAAGAATGAACCTCAGGCCGGAAGGGGTGCATTCAACCTTGGTGACTGGGACTCGGGGCTCAGGGGGGGAGCATCATGAGAGCAGGGGTTGGCCCCCTGAGGACTGGAGAGAACCAGCAGCAGAGCCACTGTGGAAAAAGTAACAGGGACAGCAGCAATCAGGAAGGGAGGGTGCAGTGTGGGGCCTGGGGCTTCAGGCACCCTCCTGAGTCTCCCCGTCAAGCCTGAGGGGCAGGGACAATGAGCCCACTGTACAGATGGGGAGGATGAATCTGAAGCCGGAAGCAGCTGGGGAAGGAAGCAGTACCAGGAGTTGAACTGGAGTCTGCACCCTATGCCCCGTCCTCCCCACGGGCAGGGAAGGGGCTCAAGGATGTGCTTATTAAACAGATGATATTTGTTTATTCAACAAGGATGTATTGAGCACCAACTGCAGGCCAGGCCCTGTTCTATGGGATCCTGGGGAGAAGACGGAGTAGGGTCCCATAGAAATTCCCTTCCTAGGGTAGAGGACAAGGACAGGAAATGGAGGAGACATCAGTGGGAAGACGCCTGATAGAGCCTGTGGAGATAACCCCGGGTGACCGTGACAGAGGGACCTGGAGGGAGACATGCTTGTTTGGGGGTGGGTCAGAGCCAGCTTCTCTCAAGAGGTGACTTGTGACAAACTTGAGGGATGCCAATATGAAGGCTAGGGTGACTGGCTGTCCCTGCTGGCCTGGGGCTGAGTCTTCCTGAGATACGGGGCTTTCAGAGCTAAAACGGGAGGGTCCCAGGTAAAACTGGGCTGGGCGTTTACCCTAATGGACACACAGACCCGGCCTTGAGAGCTTCGGGGTAGGGCGAGGTGGACAGTCCCCGAGGTGGCACTCTGAGCAGCCAGGGAGTGCTGAGATGGAGGTGCTGCCTGCCTAGAGGTGCGCCCCACATTTCATACCTGCAAACTAGCTTCATTCCCATGGCCACCCTGTGAGGAGAAGGCACAGTCACTGTCCTCATTTAGAGGCACATGCTGAGTCTCAGCAGGGTGAAGTAGCTTGCACTGGGAAATGGTGGAGCCCAGCTTTCAACCCTGTCTGCCACGCGCCAGCCCACAGTGCTACAGCTGTCAGCGACAGTGGCCTGCTAGCATTGAGCTCCCTCTGTGAGCCAGGCATGGCTAGGCGCTTACGGGCCCCATCCCACTGAATCCTCCCCTCCTCTTCTGAAGCTGTTTTTAACTCTATCTTTTTGCCCCAAGGAGGAACGTGAGGCTGAGTTCCAGAGTAGTCAAGGAAGGTGCTCCTGGTCACATGATATCCAGGTCACCGGATCCCCAGTGACAGAGGCTTGGGACTCCAAGGTTCAGCATTCCCAGACCATTGGGAGGAAGAGAGGAGAACTGGAAAAGTAGAATGTGCTTCTCTTCAGGGGGAACCTGCAGGTCAGAAGAGGCTCTCTTGTGAGGAGAACCTCACTCCTGGTGGAACCTAGGCCTCTGGCACGTGGTGGATGCCCAACAGCTGCAAATGCTCCTCTTCTTCCCAGAGATGCTGAGTGTGGCCTCTGAGACCCTCTCCTTGACTTGGCCACAGAGACAGAGAGCCCCATGATGGGTCCCCACAGAGTGAGTGGTGGCTGTGCCCATCAGAAGCACAAGCCACAAACAAATGACAGGCCCATCAGGGCCATGATGAAATGTCCAGCAAGTGCTCAGCCTTGTCCTGCGCTCAGCAATGGGGCTGGTGGACGGCGTGGAGTGGCAGGTGAATTCTCGCACAGCCTGAGAATAAATTTCCTCTCACAGTGAGAATTATAGGACAGTGGTGGTGGCACTGGCCAATGGGAGAGCATGGGTGGCTTTAGTGGCCACACAGAGGGGAGATGGTGAGTCACTGGTGGGCCGTGAGCAGAGCAGAGGCTGGCCTCAATGGATGCTTCAGGCAGACACTGCCATGCACTAGACAACAGGCAAGAGGGTCGAGCATCTCCACTTGGCCATTCTTGTCACTGATCCCAGCTGCGACTTGGCTCAGAGGTGCAGAGCCTGGGGAAGAGTGGTGAGTGGTGGGCTCAGGGCCGGGCAGGTGGCATCTGAGGGGCCCAGAGAACCTGCATGTGTAGCTCCGGGGCTTAGAGGAGAGGTTTGGACCCAGAGGCAAGTCAGCTTCTGACAGAGCAGCGGGTGCCTGGAGTTCGCAGGACTCACCCAACAGGCCCAAGAATCCACACCCACTCCGAGTCCATGCACTGGACTCTGGTTGGCCAGGGGAGATGTGCAAAGCTGTGACTTAACTTCCTGGTCAACCATCCTTTGCCCCTCCAGTGGCATCCCCCCTTGCCCATCCTAACAAAGGCCACTTTTCTCCATTTCCCAAAGATGCTCTGTACTTTCCCCACTTCTTCCTCCTCCAGCTGTGCTGTGGTTTGGGTCTGGAATGTCCCCCAAAGGCCTTTGTGTTAATGACTCGTTCCTCCCCTTGGCACCATCGGAAACCTTCAGGAGGTGGGACCTTCCTCATACAACCAGAGTGGGTGACTTCAATGCACCTCCTTTACAAATAGGGCATCCAGATGTAAAACCAATGTAGAAACCGCAGAGTTAACCCCCCCATCCCCCCATCAAGTGAACTTCACAGACATCTGCAGACTATTCCACCCACAAAACTGGGTGAAACCAATGCTTTCTTTTGAGCTGCTTATGGAAGTTTCTCCCCATTAGATCACACATTAGGCCACAAAGCAAGTCTTAGCAAATACAAAAAATGTTGAGATAATTCCTTGTTTTTTTTTTTTTTTGTCAAATCCTAATGGAATATAGTTAGAAATCAATTGCAAAAAAAACCAAAACAAAACAAAAACTACAGGAACTATATAAACATGGAGATTGAACAATACACTTAAAAAAATTTTTTTAGTTGTAGATGGACATAATATCTTTATTTTATTTATCTATTTTTATGTGGTGCTGAGGATGGAACCCAGTGCCTCACACATTCAAGGCAAATGCTCTACCACTAGCTACAACCCCAGCCCTGAACAATACACTTTTGAATGATGAGTGGATCATCAAAGAAATTGGGGAGGGAGCATTAAAAATTCTTATAATCAAAAGAGAATAGAAATACAACATATCAGAATTTCTGGGACAGAGTGAAGGTACTTCTAAGAGGCAAATTTATACCTGTAAGTGCCTATCTGAAAAAAAAAAAAAAAATCAGAAGAATCCACAATAAATAATCTAATGTTGCTTCTCAAGGTCTTAGAAAAACAAGAGCAAATCAGTCCCAAAACCTGGAGAAGGAAATGAATAATAAAAATCAGAACTAAAATTAATGAAATAGAGAATAAAAGAATACAAAGCATCAATGAAATGAGGAATTGGTTCTGTGAAAAGATAAACAAGCTTAATGAATCTTTAGCCAAACTCACCAAAGGAAAGAAAGAGAAACCAAAATTAATAAAATTAGAAATAAAAGAAAATATAACAACAGACACTATTGAAATTCAGAGAAGTGGGCTGGGGATGTGGCTCAGGTGGTAGCGTGCTCACCTGGCATGCGTGAGGCACTGGGTTCGATCCACAGCACCACATAAAAATAAAATAAAGATATTGTGTCCACCTAAAAAAACTAATATATATATATAAAGAAATCCAGAGAATGTTTAGGGACTATTTGAAAAACTTATAGTTTAGTAAATTAGAAAATCTAGTAGAAATGGACAGATTTCTAGATACCTAAGACCTAATAAAACTGAACCAAAAGAATATGGAAAACTTAAAAAGACCAATACCATATCGAAGCAGTAATAATAATAATAATAAAAAAAAACCTAACAACAACACAGTCCAAGACTAGTTGAGTTCATAGCTGAATCCAACCAGATCTTTAAAGAACTAACACAGTGGTGCTCCTCAAATTAGTCCATGAAATAGAAATGGGCGAAACACTTCCAAACTCATTCTACAAAGCTAGTATACCCTGACACTAAAACCAGATAAGAACACTTCAAGGAAAGAAAACTACAGATCAACATCGTTGATGAACACAGATGCAAAAATCCTTAATAAAATATTAACAAATTGAACTTAGCAGCACATTAAAAAGATCATACACCAGAACCAAGCAGCTTTCATTCCAGGGATGCCAGGATGGTTCAACAAGTTATGCAAATCAACAGACACAATACACCACACACATAGAATCATGAACAAGAGGCAAATGATCATATCAGTTGATGCAGAAAGATGTGACGGGATTCAACACTGCTTCATGATAAAAACTTGAAAGAAACGAGGGGTGGAGGAGACTTATCTTAATATCATAAAGACTATGCATGAACCAACTCAAAGCTAACATCATACTGCAGGGGGAAAAATTGAAAGCATTTCTTCCAAAATCAGGAACAAGACAAGGATGTCCATTCTCACCACTCCCATCCAATATAGCATTTGAACTTTTAGCCAGAGCAATTAGGTAAGAGAAGGAAATTAAAGGCATACAAATAGGAAAGGAAGAAGCCAAATTTCCCTTGTTGGCAGATGCTATGATCCCAGGCTTAGAAGATCCTAAATGTTCCACCAGAAGAATACAAGAGCAGATAAATAAATTCAGCGAAGTAGCAGGATGCAAAATCAACAAGTTTTGTACTTTTTGGCAATAGCTTTTCTATACACCAATGACAATTCCACTGAGAAAGAAATCAGGGAAACAATTTTATTCACAATAGCTTACAAAATACTTAGGAATAAATCTCACCAAAGAGGTGAGAGACTTCAAAAAAAAAAAAAAAAATTACAGAATGCTGAAAGAAAAGAGAGAGAGAGAAAAAAAAAAAAGAAAAAGAAAATTGAAGCAGACACCAGAAGATGGAAAGATCTCTCATGATGGGTAGACAGAATTAATATGGTTAAAATGACCATATTACTAAAAGTGATCTCGAGATTCAATGCAATCTCCATCAAAATACCAAGGATATTCTCAGAACTAGAAAAAACAATCTTCAAATTCAGATGAAAGAAGAAAAGACCCAGAAGAGCCAACTCAATACTGAAGAAAAGAGCCTCGCTGGAGGCATCACGATACCTGACTTCAGATTTCATCACAGAGCCTTAGTAACCAAAACAGCACAGGACTGGCATAAAGACACACACGGAGACCAATGGAATTGAACGCAAGATGCGGCTAAGCCCACGCAGCTGCAGTCATCTGATTCTTTGTACATTGACAAAAATGTACAATGGAGAAAAGACAGCCTCTTTAACAAGTGATGCTGGAAAACTGGATATTCACATAGAGAAAAATGAAACTAGATCCTTATCTCTCTTCCTGTACAAAGGTCAACTAAACATGGATAACAGCCCAAAGTATAAGATCAGAAACTTAGCAACTGTTCGAAGAAAAAAAAACAACAGAGGATATACTTTGACATATAGGTACACACAGGTACAGATTCCTGACTCGGACCCTACAGCTCAGGAAATTAGAGAAATAAATGGGGTGTCATCAGATTTACAGAAACTTCTGCATCACCAAGCAAACAATTAACAGAGTGAAGATACCATCTACAGAGTGGGAGAAAATCTTTGCCAGCTACTTTTCTGAAAGAAGATTACTATCCCAAATATAAAAAGAACTAAGAAAAACTCAAGATTAAAAAACAACAACAACAACAAATAAACGAGCAAATGAACTGCAGACATAGACTTTGTAGAAGAAGAAGTAGAAATGGTCAACAACTCTTTGGAAAATGGTTCATTGTCTTTAGCCATCAGGGAATTGCAAATGGAAACTATTCTGAGATTCCATCTCACATCAGTCACAATGGCAGTCGACAAGAATACAAATAACAATAAATGCTGGCGAGGATGTGGGGAAAAAGAACTCTTATACGCTGTTGGTGGGAATGTAAATGAGCACAGCGGCTATGGAAATAAGTCCTGAGGTTCCTCCAAAAGCTAAAATAGAATTACCGTATGATCCAGCGATACCACTCCTTGGTATTTATCCAAAAGAATTTAAGAATTAAAGTATACTTTAAAAATACATTCAAACCCATGTTTATCACAGCACAATTCACAACAGCTGAGTTGATGGAATCAGCGTAGGTGTCCATCAGCAGATGAATGGATTAAGAAAATGTGGTATTTATGCCCAAGGGAGTTTTATTTAGCCATAAAGAAGAATGGATTTCTGCCATTTTGCAAGAAGATGGATAAAACTGGAGACCATAATTTTGAGCGAAAGAAGTCAGACTCAAAGAAAAGTATCATGTTTTCTCTCACATGTGGAAGCCAGAGGGGGAAAACAGAAATAAAAAAAGGGAAGGGGGGAAATGAGACACCATGAAAGTAGAAGGCAGGTCACTAGGTGGAGGAAGGAGCGCCAGGTGTGGGGGTGGGAGGGTGAGGGAGGCATTGGGGGGTGACATCACTGATCAAATTATGTTTCCATATGTGAGTGTGTGAATGCGCCACAAGGACCCTCACCATTCTGCATGATTAATATGCACCAATAAAAATGTTTTAATCACCTCCTTGGAGAGGCCTCCCAGACCACACTGCGGAAGGGTGTCACTCCCATCTCCATGGCTTCCCTTTGCTGGATTCTTTTGGGCTCCAGAGCTCCTGAGTTGACCCTGTACACCTAACTGGCAACCCTGTTGATTGTCCATGTCCCCCATGTGGAAGGGTACATGATGGCCCCCAATGCGGTCCATGTCCTCATCCTTAGGACTGTGAATGTGTGACCTCTTATGTTAAAAGGAACTTTGCAGATGTGATTTAGCTAAGGTTAAAAAAAGAAAGAAAGAAAGAAAGAAAGAAAGAAAGAAAGAGAAAAGAAAAGAAAAAAGAGGTGGGGCCTAGGGTCATGGTTTTAGTTCCCTGGGGTGGGGGGCATGTCTTCAAAGGGCATTGTGGGAAGCAAGTCTGTTCCTCTCCCTTTTCTGGTTCCTGGCCACCAAGAAAGCAGTCCTGTTCGACATCCACTTCCTGAAGCCAACTGTAGGGGAGGAGATTTGTACCCCCAAACCCTGGCTGAAGGTCCGCTCCTCACCCTCAGGGATACGCAGAGCTCCAAGCTCCAAAGTCTCCCCAGCAACAAGGCTGCTGAGCTGTTCTCGCGGTCTTCTCTGTCCCCCTCCCCCACCCCCGCCTGCTTTATTTTATGGAAAGATCAACTTATTCTTTGCTTGTTTTTTGTTCAGTGCTGATTCTCCTGGTTTGGCATCATGCGTGTGCACGCACACACACGTCAGAAACTATCTTGCAAAGATAATATTCTCATTTAGAGGACAGGGGAAGGGGAGAGGCTGGGTGGGGGAAAGATAAAGTCCTCTGTGTGTGTGTGTGTGTGTGTGTGTGTGTGTGTGTGTGTGTGTGTCTGTGTATGTGTGTGTAAATGGCTGCAAATTTGCACATGATAATAAATCCATTCCTGCTGTGGCAGGTTATCAGGAAGTGCTAGGAAAATCCTGGCAGCCCTGAGATTCTGTGATTCTATGAATTTTAAGATGTCAGACCTCAAGGGGAAGGAGATGAGATAGAAGTTATTACTCCATCAGATTCTACCAACTCCACAGTCCTCTGACCACTGGACAATGGTCTTGGGTATGTCAGTGTGGTCTCTTATTAGAGGAGAAATGATGGGTGGGAGCTGGTGCATTGTGGGAGACTGAGAGGAGGCCCTAAATGCTGGAAGGCAGAGAGGACAGGGTGGGGAATCAGCTGGCCAAGCAGAGGGGTACCTGGGGAGCCTCCTCACCCTCATTCTACAGCTGTATTACCCCTCACCAACCACAGCCTCATGGAAGTTTCTATTTGTGCCACACTCTGGGCTGGGCATTAAAGCTCCAAGGGATGGACATATGAGTAACAAAACTGACCCTCAGCCCTCCCAGGTCCCTGCCTCTGAGCCTGTTCTCGGTGCACCTTATCGATCTGCTGACCCCTGAGGGGTGCTGAGAGGGTGGAGGGCACAGCTGACTGTGTGACCCGGGGCAGGTGCTCTCACCTGGAAGTGGGGAAGATACGGGTGCTACTCCTGCAGGGTGGTTGTGAGCAAGAGATGAGGCCGTACAGGAGGAGGATGAGGCCCCAGAAACCGAGTGACAAGGCCCCTGCCATGTTCCCCAGCCACCCTGCCTTGGAGAGTTCCGTTTTCTCATCCCTGGGCACACACTCAGAGCATGCCCCTGCTCACAGCATGGAGAACGAGCCCCTTCCTCCAGGGTGCTGACCACAGTGTGGTCCGTCCTCAGGAAAACCCATCCAGGGATGAGGCCCACTTGGGCTTGGGAAGTGAGATTCAGGCGGAGCAAGGAATTCCAGGTCTTAGATGCTCAAACCACTGTGTAAAGTGGGGGTTCGTCTCCAATAGGCACATCCACAGAGATTTCTCATCTTAGGGAAGAGGGCAAGGCTAGAGTAGGGGCAGAGTCCTCTAAGTCTGGGCCCAGGACAGGGCTTCGTCTTACCCAGGTGTGAGGATGATGCTCTACTTGCCAGGCTGTCTGCCCAGTTTTGCAGTAGGGAGGACACCAGAGCTAGACCAAGCCCTTAAGGAGGCTAAGACTCACAGATCAATACCAAGGCCATTGACAAAGGTCTAGAAACAGGATCAGAGTCAGGGCATGGAGGCCCAAGGTTGGAGCTGACCAGAGAAGGGATCTAGGCTCCGGGGAGCCATCAGGTGGGAGGGTAAAGATGGGGCCCTAGCTGGCTGCCTTATAGGACCACGCAGGGCTGACAGACCCAACAACCTCTACTGTTTCCCGGGAGGTGGTGACTGGAAAGCACAGCTGGGGGCACCAGTGAGGAGCAGGCAATCACAGTCTGACCTGCAGTGGAGCCGTTCAACCCTCGCAGTGGTGGCCCTATGAACCTGCCTGGATTTACCCACTCCTACTCTGCCATATTTGACTCCACAAATGAATACCTTTTAAAACAGCCACATCTTTATAGGAATTCATGAATTCCTCTTCCTTCACAGATTCATCTCCTTTAACAGATCTTTCACAAGAACAAATGTCACAGTCAGCTCAGGCTGCCATAACGAAATACCAGCGGGAGGCTTGAACAACAGACATGTATCTTCTCACAGTTGTGAGGCTGGAAGTCTGGGATCAGAGCGCCAGCATGGCCGAACTCTCCTTCTGGCTTGTAGACAGCCCCCTGCTCAAGGTGTCCTGATGAGGGAGGGAGGGAGGGAGGGAGGGAGGGGAAAGGAGAGGAGAAGAGAGGGGAGGGGAGAGAGCAAGTGTCCCGGTGTCTCTTCTTCAAAGGACATTAAACCTGTCATAAGTAGTCAGCTCTTAGGACTTAACTTAAACCTTTTCTTTAAATACTGTCACCTAGGGTGTTAGGGTAGCAATATGTGCATTTTGAGGGGCTGCAGTGCATTCCATTGCAACGAACAAAGGCTCCTCTCATTTAAAAGAGAAGAAAGGAATCCAGGTAACTGGTACCGGGGCGGAAACTGCTTTGAACATAATGTGGCTTAAAAGGGGGACCACGTTTCCCACATAGCTCTTAATGACCCACAAAGCTCTTAATGAGCTTGTTTGTTCTAAGGACTTAACGGAAGGATGCTGGGACATTCCTGCTCACATCCTAGAAGGTGAGATCATTTTTCATGAGATTTCCAACGTGAAGGGAAATCCATTTCCATATAGAGCCAGGCCTGCCCTGTCAAGGCTGGATGGGGGGGAGAGAAGCCCCTGGGGTTGGGAGAAGGACAACGTGGGATTCTGGAAGAACACCCCAGCTAATGTCTGCTGCGGAATGACAACCCCTCCCGTGGGTCCCGGGCTTTCATCTGAAATGCTCCCCCACACCCCCGGCTTTAGTGACGCGTGTGCCTCGGGTGGAGGAGCCGTCTATGCTGGGCCTTGTGTTGGACCCTGTGAGAGGAGGGTCTCAGAGTCCTCACGGTGACTTGGAGGTAGGCGCCGTTATTACCCTCATTTTGCAGATGAGGAAACTGAGGCTCAGAAAAGGGAATGGGCTTTCCCAGAGTCGCACAGCTGAAGATGTGTGACTGTGGGTCCACACTGCCGCTCCTGGGCTGTCCTGGCCAAGGGTCGCGAGGAGGAGCCCTGCCTGTCAGGCGCTGGGCATGTTCCCTATCTCAGGTCACGCTCCTCCCTGCTGCAGCGCGGGGAGCGGGTGTCCCGATCCCCATTCCCTGGTTCGGAGCAGTGAGGTGAGCATGAGGCCACAGAGACCGTGTGTGGGGCAGGTTCAGTTCCACCTGTGCCCTCTACCCCCAAGAGCTCTTTGCTGCAAGAGAATAGCCCTTGGGGTGCAGGGCCCCTCAGACTCCCGTCCCTCGCTGCGGTGCAACTGCCCAGGCCCTTCTTGGACTCTGCTTCCCAGTCACCCCATAAGCTCAACTTCCACCACCTCCTCCGCGGTGTCACTCTTAGCTTGAGATGGAGTTGGGGGTCGGCGCATCCCTTCCAGGCAGCGTGAGCTTCCACAGGTGCTTCCCACGGACAGTGCGCCCAGCTCCAGGGTGCAAACACAGCCTCTTCAGAGTTGGATGTCTCCTATGATATCATCCAGGATTGTGGGGGGACACATTTGGTGGTGGGGAAAAAATCCTTTATTCTCTGTGGGCTTCCTGGGATTGAGTTCAACTTAATCTCTGTAACAGTCCAATTTCTGTTACTATAACAACATATCTAAAGCTGGATACTTTATAAAGAGAAGAGGTTTATTTAGCTCATAGTTCTAGAGGTTTGAGAGCATGGCACCAGCGTCAGCTTATGAGAAATTCATGGTGGGTGGCATTGTGAAGGTGGGGGTGCCTGTGGGAGGACCAGATCACATGGTAAGACAGGAAGTCAGAATGAGGTTCAGGGGTCAGGCTCACTCTTTTATTTTTAATTTTTTTTTTTTTTTGTAACAACCCTCTTTGAAGAACTCACTCAGGTTCCTACCGTACTACCTCAATTCCTTGAAAAGGGCAATGCAGCCAATGACCTAAATACCTCCCATTAGACTCCACCTCCTAAAGACCCCACCATCCCTTTGCAGCACCTCACTGGGGACCAAGCTTCTAACAGATGAACTCCACCCAGACCTCAGCAGGCCCTGACCTACCAAACGGCTGTTTCTGTCAGCTATTGCCATCACAATGTTGGATGAAATGCCACCGAAGTCACATGAACTTCCAGGAGTACGCACTTAATTTCATGTTCACGGGTCTGTGGCTTGGCTGGGGCAGCTCTGTTCAGGTTACCAGTTGGACAGGTTTGGCTCCAGCTTGGGCCAGGTTTTGGTCTGCTCCATGGACTGGCAGCTCCAGAAGACACGTGCTTTTCAGTGAAAATGGCAAATTTAAGAGCAGAAATGCAGGCTGCTCCTAAGGACGCGGCCCAGAATTGGGAGTCTCTTGTCATGCACATTCTTTTTGGCTCAGGCAGGTCACCTGGCCAATGTCTATGTCAAGGGGTGAAGAAATGCACTCTGCCTCAGGGGCCCCAGCTGTGAGCATTTGCTGAATGGAATCCACGCTATTCCAGACACTTTGGCGAGCCCCTCCCTTCTCCAGCTTTGGAATGCCTCCTGTGTGGTTACGGGACTGTGCCAGAAGCCATCCGTGAGGCCTCGGTGAACTGTGCGTGAACTAAAACAACATGGAAGCCATTACACAGGAAAGTCTGATGTCAGGAATTCCCAGCCGTGACCCCGCTGGTTTGAGAATGCCCAATTCATGTGACTTCCTACCTAGCTCCTCACAAGATCAGCACAGCATCGGAGGTGGGGTGACCTGCTGGAGGAGAGCCACACAACCTCTCAGAGATGGATGTGGCTTGCCAAAATGCCAATCACCCTGTTTACTGCAAGACCCCTGCCACACGGAGAGGCAAGCACTGAACTCCTCCGACAGAAACCCTATCCCTGCCTTTGGTGCCTGATCCTTGAAGTTGTTGGGGGTCACTCAACAAAACCCTCCTCCCCCTCTTCAGAGCCTTGGTCCTGAGCCTTTCACTCCAAACCACCATGCTCTCCTCCGTCCCACCTGCTTTCCAAACCCTCCCTCTCACAGCCAGAGGTCACTCCTGAACCATGCCTGGCACCAATTCGGAGCCCTATTCCTCTTTGGTTGGCCTCTGCCCTCTCTCTCGCCCCATAAGAAATTCCGTCTCCACCCAGCCCTGATCCCAGGATCCCCCGCCCAGCCCCCAGCACCAGATGTCCACTTCAGACTCCACAAAAAGGAACTGAGACCCTGCCCACCGAGTGTGCAACGGAGGGGACTTGCTTCCCTCCCTCATCAGCTGGACCAGGCAGCTGCGGGGGGCCCTTCATGCTGCTGCGCAGTGGAAACCCAGCCTCTGGCCCCTGTGCTGAGCTTGGGTTGACTTTAAGTGGCTCCGGTTCCTTCCTCTTCTTTCCCAGCCTCTCCTTGCTGGGCCTGCTTCCTCTCTCCCGCTTCTCAGTTCAGCCAAGCAGGCCTCTGGCTTTGCGTGAAGTCAAGTCCTCTGGCGCTGGAGGAACGGAGGTCCACTCTTTCCCTCCCTCTCAGCCTGTCATCGCGTCCCATTGTCTGAGCCGCAAATGAAGGTGACCACAAATGCACTTTCCACCAAGTGAACAGCCCAGGAGCCACTTGCCACGCACCAATAAACGCTGTGGCGTCCACCTGGGAAGGAGGAGCCCCGAACGGAGCATAATTCATGACCACTGGGCCCCTCCTGTGGGCAGAAACTGGGCTGAGCTCTTTCCCAACACCGTCTCTTAGTCCTCACTGGGGTTACAGGTGGGGACCACCACAGCCCTCATTCTTTTTTTTGTTTTTTAGTTGTAGTTGGAAACAATATCTTTATTTTATTTTTATGTGGTGCTGAGGATCCAACCCAGGGCCTTACACTTGCTAGGTGAGCACTCTACCACTGAGCCACAACCCCAGCCCCCACAGTCCCCATTCTGCACACAAAGTCACTGAGGCTCAGAGATGCATCTTGCAACTAGTTGGCAGTGGGGCAAGGAGTTCACCCAGGGCTGTGGATTCAGACTGACTCTTCATGACCGCGTGTGGTGCTGGCCCAGTGCCAGGGCACCCACATGTCCTCACAGCCCTTGGGACTCAGGACACACCATGAGAGTCCTCCTTGCTTTGCCGAGGAGCCGCCTCCCTGTTGCACTGATGAAAAGCCTACTGTGCACGGGGTGGCCCATGGGTGCCAATGATGCTGTCCCTCTGAACACTGCGGATGCTGCTTCTCTGTGCTCTGGATTACCCTGGCCACACCCATGAACATCTTCCAGGACTATGGGACTCTGAAGGCTTGGGGGGTTGATGGCCGAAGTCTGCCATGGTTTGGGATCTGGGGCTTCCCTCAGGGGCCATGTCTTCAGGTTTGGTCCCCAGAGGGGAGGATGTGGAACCTTTAAGAGGTGGGGCCTAGTGGGAGGGCTTCCTGTCATTGAAGGTGGGTCCTTGAAGGGAATGTGCAATCCCAGCCCCTATTCTCTCTCTCTTTAATTTCCGGGCCATTAGACGAGCTGTTTGGCTGCACTCTGAGCTCCTGCCATGATGTGCCACTGCTGTCCCAAAGCAGTGGGGCCAAATGACCAACCATGGGCTGAAACCTCCAAAGCTGTAAAACAACCTTTTTCTCTTTATAACTTAATTTAGCTCAAGTATTTGTTTTAGTGATGGAAAACTGACTAACACATCCTCTAACTAATGACATGTTCTCCAAGTGTCCCCTCTGTCTGCCCTAGTGGGGACCAGTGAGCCCCGGAGGGATTAACAAGCCCCTGTTGGTTTCTCCTTTTAATCTGATTTGCCCATTTACCACCCCCCATCATGCCCATCGCCTGGCAGAGGAAGCCAGCTTCCTCAGTGACAGAGGAGGGTAATTAACTGCCATCATTCTGGCGTAACCAGCTCCTACGGGGGAGAGGCGGTTGTGATGGAAAGAGTCTGGGTTTCAGGGTGAAGGACAGGCTCCCAGCACTTCATCACCCTCTGTTACTGTCTTATCTTTATTCATTCTGGCAAATTAAATTAGCAGTGTCTTTCCAATTTGTGCTCCGGGAGGAATTCAACAACAGTGGTGAAAGGGAGCTGGCTGTAAGGGGAGGGGACTTGGATGCACTTTTGAGAACCCTGTATCTTTAAAGCCCACTCTCCTGGAACATGCCACTCAACCAGCTCTCCTGGGGTCCAGTTTTGGGTGTTTGGGTCAGACATTTGCCTCTTCCTTATGTAATACACTGGTTGGAGAGTTAGGAATTCCTGATCCAGTAGAACATTCTGTGCCTCAATTGTCCCATCAGGGAAATGGCCCTATTGTGTTGGCATGAATAGCACAGGCCTAAATTCTAGAGTTCTGAGTGAGGGCTGCTAGCAATTTGACAGATAGCTTTGTAGTTCCACCTTGGCAGCTTGAAGAATGTGGACAGAGGAGCCCTGGGATCAGAGGACCTTCCACTCCACTCCTGTTCTGCACATTCATCTGTGAGATCTATCAATGAATCTGACATCTAACTTTCCTATATATGAATATGCCACCGTGAGTCTCACCATTGTGAAATTAATTAAGAAACTATGGGTAAATGGCAGAAAGATCATTAGAGAGAAGGGAGTAGGGGGTGTGGAGAGGGAAGGGAGTAGGGGGTGTGGAGAGGGAAGGGAGTAGGGGGTGTGGAGAGGGAAGGGAATGGGGGTGTGGAGAGGGAAGGGAAAGAAGAGGTTTTGGGGTCTGAATTACAACAAGATATATTCTGTGTTTGTATAATTATGTCAAAATGGATTCTACTGTCATGCCTAACTAAAAAGAACCAATAAAACATATATCAAAATTATAGATTTCTGGGCCATAGAATATAATTCTTTAAGTGAGTGACTTGGGAATCTATATTTCCCCAAAGCTTTCAGGACAGTACTGATAAAGTTAATCTATAAAGCAGAATTTGGGACTCACTACTCTAATCCTAATGTTTCTTTCTTTCTTTCCTTTTTTTTTTTTTTTTTGGTGGTGTAGGGAGATAGAGCCATTGTTCTTTGAAGATCCAGTTTTCCTCTCCTTCCTGAGTGCACAGGAAGTGTGCACTTACTTCCCAGCTTCCCCTGCAGTGAGGTGGACCATGTGACTAGTTCTGGCCAATGGGTAGTGAGTAGAAGTGATGTGAGTGGTTGCTTGGCAGAAGCAGTGAAAAGCCCCTGCCTGACTGTCCAGCTTTCTCTTCTCTGTTGGAGATCATGAAGGCAGTGGGTTGAGATGGTTGAGACCTAAGATGAGAGCAGCCTGGATCACTATTGTCTCACAGAAGACAGCAGCCTTGGGGAGTCCCTTGACCCACAGTGCAGTCTGTGAGACATACAGATAAACTCCTAGCCAGAGAGATTTGGGGTTGTTTGTTATGGCAGCAGGATTGAGCCCATTCTGACTAATTTTACTAATCTTTACTACTCTGAGAATGTAGTAAAAACTATGGAAATTCTCCAGAGGAAAATGTGCACTTGCACCTAGTCATAAAATTTGGGCTACCCTCCTTGGGTCCCTTTTTATCCCTCAGATTGAGGAATTGGCTCAAGTCACTGCCAATTTCACACTCTAACCTGATTTAGAACATTCCTTTCTATCCTTCCTCCCTTTCCTGGTTCTCCTTCGCTGGTGGCCATTGGGAGCTCCAGCTCAATAGTCCTACATTGGATAGTCCAAACCCATCCAGGAGGCCAGCAGAGTGAAGGGCCTCGTTGGCCAACATCTGCCTTCTTAGCGTATGGGGATATACTTAGAGTTTTGTGCTTAGGCATTGCATATGTATGCATTCGCAATATGAAATTTGTCTGAGTTTCAGGATTTGGTCTCCCTCAGTCCGATCCTCTCATTCATGAATGACAAAACAGTAACCCCAGCTCTCACCTGAGGCCAGATCACTCCCAGAGGCTCATGGTAAGTTCTGGGACTTGTAGATGTTGGGTTTCATGGTCTGAGGTGGAGCCCTCCTTTGAAGCCTAAGTCCTTCATGGGGTCCCCTAACCTCACCCAGGTGGCATCTCCAGCTAAAGCACAAGCTTGGCAGGGTGCCCCTGCACATGCTTCTGTGGCTGATATTGACACAGACACCTACAGTCACCATCCACTCCTGGACTCTCCTGCCTGAGGCTTTACTTCTGGAACCTTATCTCTTGGAAAAATACAGGATTCTTTGAAGACATAGGATTCTCTCCTCCTGAGTCTGCTTTACCTGTCAGGGGCTGACCTGCAGCTTGGCAAAGGGATTCAAATGCTAGGTCAGACATTAGCCAGCTGTGTGGGTTTGGACAAGTCACTCTTGTTTATAGGACTCAGTTTCCCCATCTGTGAAATGTGAGTATCATTCAGGATAGTTCCTTCCATGGGCACCTGTGTCCTGCATTACAGCCACTCCGAATGGCTCTCTGCCTTTGCTCTTGCCAGTCTCACCTGTAAATACCCCTATGCTCCAAGGCCTTGTTGGCATGTCTTCAATTTCTCCTCTGATCCAACTGGAACGACCTATCTCTTCCCAGGTCGCCCAATTCTTGGTCAATAATATTGCTGTCTACATTTCACTTCCCACTTCCCTGTATTTTCCTGACCTCCCCAGTTAGAGAAATCTAGTGTTTATTGAACACCTACTCTACGCCAGATTTTGGGGCTGCTTTACCAACCTCTGCTTTTGATTTCCTCACCAACCTGAAGGGGTAGACATTTCACAGAGGTGAACATCAAGGAGTAGAGAGGCCAGGGGTCTCATCCCAGGCATGCAGGTGGTAAGGGATGTGTGGACCCCAGACTGCCTGTCTCCCGTGTGGAGGCTCCCTGGGGCAGGGTGGTGTCCCATTCCTAATGGGCACTGGTAGATGCTTCCCAGAGAATGTGGACTGTGCCCTCCTCCAGCCCTTGAGCATGTGGGTGGTTGGAATATTAATTCTCCCTGGGGTTTATGTTTCAGGTTATTGTGAGCAGAGCTGGGGGAGAGGGCAGGGAGGGAGAAAGTGTGAACTCCAGGCTGTACATGGGGCTGCCCCGCCAGCCCCCCCGCCCCCGCCCCTGCCTCAGCCCTGCCCCCAGCCCTGCCTCCCTCCACTTCTGTCCCCAGCTTCCTGCGTGATCTCTCCCTGTTGTTCTTTCTCTCCGTTTAGTATTCTCTCCTCCATCTCTCTTCCGCCTCGCTTTGGCCTTCCTGTGTCCTCTGCCCTGTCCCTCTCGTCCCTGCCTGCACCTCTTGTAGCTTGTCTCCCTCTGAATGGCCGTGTGCGTCCTGTCCATGTCTGCCTGGGGTGGTCCTGTTAGTCTCACTGAGGGTTTCTCTTCTCATTTTGCATCATCTCCTAATGGCGCTCGCTCACACTCTGAGAGAGAGAGAGAGAGAGAGAGAGAGAGAGAGAGAAAGAGACTGACTCTCCCTCAGTCTTTATATATACCTTTGCTTCTGTATCTTTCAATTCTGTTTCTACCTGCGCGGATCTGCTTTTCCTTCTTCTTCTTCTCTCTCCTTTCTTTGCATTTGTACCATCCATGCACCCCTAATCTCTCATCTTTCTCGCCTTGCCTGTGTGCTGCTTTCCTTCCATGTGTGTGTGTGTGTGTGTGTGTGAGTGTGTGTGTGTGTGTGCACGTGCACACGTGAGCCTCCTTGCAGGGCACGCACAAGCCCGCCTCGGTGTCTGGCTCTTTTCTCAGTGAATCCATTCATCTCTCTCCTGCTTGTTCCTCCCACCCACATTTGCTGCTGCACAGCGTGGAGGTCCGGGAGACTCCGGCCAGAGGGCCTGGGTTCCAAGGAAGGAGACTCCCATCTGGGGCAGTTGGGAGCTCTCAGCTGGTCCTCAGGGAGGAACATGCTGCCAAGTCACCTGGTCCAGACAGAGTGGGGAAATCACTAGACTCAAAGGCAGAGGGTCAAAGCTCAAGTCCTGTCTCTTCACTGCCTGGGTGACCTTGGACTAGTCACGTAACCTCTCTGGGTCTCAGTTTCCTCACTAGGAAAAAAATGAACTGAGCTCATTACTGTACAGCTGGAAGCCCAGCGCCCAGTGTAGGGCCCAATAAATAGACGAATGAGCCGGGCTCAGGGCTTAAGGCGGCCGGGATGGTGCTGGAAGAGAAGCTGTTTGTCATGGGAGGTGTCTAGGCTGAGGCCTGGCAGAGAGGCCAGGTGTAGTGCCTTAGAAGTATTTCAGCACTGGACTGGGCAAATGGAGTCCTGGTGTCAGGAGGGGCTGTGGCCACTTCTGGGATGACAGGGAACACCTGGGGCGGGGTGTCCCTGGTCCCCTGGCCTTGGTGGGGATGAGTAGAGGAAGAGAGCATCTTCCTTTGCAGCTCCGTTTTCCAGGCAAGCTCCAGACTTGCCTGAGGCTGAACGGCTTCTGGGGTGGGAAGAGGGGAGGGCAGAGGGTAGAGTGGCCTAAGTGAAGGAGTCAGCCCATGTTGGGTCTCAGAGTCCTGACAGCCCTGGCACCACTCTGGCTCATGCCCTTGGGCTCATCACATCCTTTCCCTGAGTCTGAGTGCCCCTGTGTGTCAGAGGAGAGATGGACTCAGTGCTCCCCAGGAGTCAGGAGTACCAGCTGCTGCTGTGTGTCCGTGGGCAGGTCAGTTAACATCTCTGAGCCATCACTTGCTCTTCTGGGAAGTAGCATGAGGGCAGTTCCTCTTCCCAAGCCACAGGAGCATCCTGGGAACTGAGTTATCTGTGGATGTGATGTCCCTCATTCTTTCTCTCATTCTATCAGTAAATCTTCGGGTACACTGACTCTGTGCTTTGAAAAATCTGGGCTGTACCCCATCCAGCTGCTGTGAGTGTTTGTGCATATGGAGGTGACCCCATTCCACCTTGTGTGGTGGGTCCCTCTAGGGGAGGACTGTCCCTGTGCTGGGAGGGACTCCTGCTCAGAGGGCAGGCACGGCCTTTGGGAGGGCATCTTTGGAGCTGTTCGGCCCCCAGGCTGAGCTCCCAGGAAGTCGTCACTGGGTGCAGACCCTGCAGGAGGCTCAGGAGCCAAGTCCCATCAGGGAGCCACCTGAACCTTTGCCAGGGTGTGAGCGACTCGAAGCAGCCCTGGTTTTCTGGATGAGGTGACAGATTGTCAGAGGTTCCTCTAGCCCCTCTGGGCACAGTCCCAGGGCACCTGGTCCCCCCAGACCTTCCCCTGAGTATGGAGATGAAGAAGCCTCCGTCCACAGAGCACCGGCTGGTGCTGTGACCACCGTGTGACAGCGATGCCCATGGCCTCAGCAAGGGGGACCAGGTGGGGCAGCTGCCGGGATCCTAACATGGAGCATCCCAGTGGACGGGGCAGTACAGCCCAGCTGCCCTTCTAGGGAGGGTCCTGGGCAGGCCCTTCCCAGCCCTCGGCTCTGACCCTCCCGTCTTCCTGGTGAGGATGGTGGCAGCCTGTTCCCAGATGAGGATCCTGGGGTTCCCAGGGCTGCCCAAGGCCACTGGGTAGGGGAGAGGACAGGGAGTGACCAGAGGGTGGACAATGTCCGTGTCTGTGTCTCTGTCTCTGTCTTTCTTTCTCTCACACAAACATGTCCTCCCTGCTGGCCTGTGGCCTCTCTCCTGGCTCATTCTTGCTGCCCCGGTGTCTGGCCCTTTTCTGGGCAGCAGCTTGGCGCTGGCCGGCCTCCAGGTGTCCATTTTGCTCTGGGCCCAGCACAGAAGCAGAGCTGGAGCCCCAGGTGTGGGACCAGGGACAGAGGCAGGACCCAGCAGGAGGCTGACGCTGAGACATGTTGAGTGTTTTGATGTTTTCTTGTTCCTTCTCGCTGGCTGTCCCTCCCTCCCTCCCTCCCTCCCAGGTCACTTCCAGACATTCCGTCAAGAGCGAAGAGGTGACTGGACAGAATGAAGTGTCAAAGCCCCAGCGATGTAATCACATCTAGTCCTTGTCACGCCTGTGAGGTGGGGACATTTTCCCACTGACAGCCACAGGCCGGAGGTGGGGAGTGGGTTGTTTGAGGCCATAAGTTCATTCTACTGCCGAAGAACCCGAACCGGGGGACCCCAGCCCCTCCTTACTGTCCATCCGGTGACAGCTCTGAAGCCAGCTGATTTGTTTGTAAGACAATAATAGTCTGCAAATCAAATGGAAGGTCCCCAAGGACCCCTCGGCACAAGGAAGGAAGCCGGTTCCCACCACTGGCTGCTTCCTGAACGAGGATGACTCTTCTGGGTTGCAAGATAAGGGGTTGTGACATCTGAATTCCCTGGGCTCAGCCCGAGTGGCCTCGGGCCTCCTGGAGGTTGACCAAACTCCAGAACTTTCTTTGACCCCCAAAGTCCTGGCTGTCCCCTTCATGAAGAGCAGTTAACCTTGTGACTTTCCTTCCTCAGGACACGGAATCTTCAAGCTGCACTGGGTCCCTGGGACGCAGGATCTGTCACCTGAGGCTGAGCCCCGCCAGCCAGATCCCCCAGTGACCATGGCTCACTGCGCCCCCTTGAGGCTACTGAGTGTGACTCACTCTCTGTGGGGATTCCTCTGGGATTCCCTGGAAACCTTAGGGAAGGGCTCATGGGGGATGGTCCTTTTCCAACATCTGGTCACCCCAGCTCCCCCCCCCAAGTCTACCTCATGAGACAAATCCATAAAAAGTCCAGGAAATTAGAGCTAATAAGGCCAGTCTCAGGGTCATTATGAGGATTCAAGTGTCAAGAGTGTCTGACTAGTCATCTGACCTCTGTGCCTCAGTTTCTTCATTTGTAAAATGGGGCTGAACCATGGCCCCTAATTCATGATGGTTTGACTTATGGTATCGTCAACTTACGATGGATTTATCAGGAAGTGCCTCCATCGTAAGTAGAGGAGCCCCTGAAGATTTCCTTCTCAGACTTGTGACCAGTAAATGAGTGAACGTGTGCGAGTTACTTAAAGCAGTGCCCAGAATTTAGGTGGTAGGTGTTGAGAAATGAATGGCAGAGTTGTTGATCTCACGGGTCTTTGGCGTGGCTTTCAACAACCTTCAAGTTGCAGGTTGACGGCTTCAGGAAAGAGTGGTTAGAACTTCAGGGAAGGGGGTTCTCATCTTTTTAAAAAATATATTATTTAGTTGTAGCTGGACACAATACCTTTATTTTTATATGTTTTTATGTGGTGCTGAGGATCGAACCCAGTGCCTCACACGTGCTAGGAGAGTGCTCTGCCACTGAGCCCCAACCCCAGCCCCAAAGGGGATTCCCATCTTTAATGTGGCGTCGAGCCGCAGAGGACATCGCCATCTTCAGGCACAGACTCAGGTCTCTGCTCTTGGCTGGGATGCTCTGGGATATTTCCACTGGCCTCTGCTTGGTAGGAATGAGGATGTGCCAGCGGAGACCCCTGGGGGCCAGGGAAGGAAGGAGAGGGGCCTGGAGGACCAGCAGCAGGATGAGGGTGGGTGGCTGGGCAGAGACGTCCTTCCAGGCCCCTCTCACTTTCCTCCCATGCAGCGGGCCAGCCTGGAGCAGATCCCAGGACCTGAAACATTGCAAAGGACATTAGCATCCAGCCATGTCCAGGGTCATGCAGCAAGTCCACCTGGGCTGAGCTGAGGCTCCAGGTTCCCGACACCTTGTGCAAGACTCTTTCCCCTTAGAAAGTCAGGGGAGGAGAAAGGCCTGCCCTGCCCTGGGCTCTTCAGGGCCATCAGCCAGGAGTTGCTGTCTCGGGATTCCTTGTGATCTGGACCTCATCCGCTGGGTGGGCAGATCACCCCAACGGACAGTGAGGTTGCTGAAGCCCGGAGAGGGCTTGGCTGCTCTTAGGAGGCTCAGCTTACAAACGGCAGTGCAGGGACTTATGAGCTCTTTTCTCCAAGCCCTGCCAGAGACCCTGAGCTGATCCCTTTCATTTAAAACCTCACCTAGAGCTTTGGAGGAAAAGCTGATTTTATTAGGACTTTTGAGCTTCGTACCAACTGTGGTCACACATCTGTCTCCTTGTAATTATTCTTTACCTTTCTGTCTCCGGGGCTTTGAGGCCTCTCCAGGCTGGTCCAGCCTCTCCACCCACTGCCAAGTCCCCAGTGCTGGCTGCAGTGTGGCATGCGGTGCCTGTATTCTTTATTTCCTAATAAAAAGACAACCTGGGTGACCCAACGGGAGAATAAAATAGGGATTTGCTGTGAGATGATTAACCATAAAAACACAGGTTAAATCAACAACAGGCAAGGAGGGGGAGGAAGATTAGGAGCCACCGGTGATGTCACCATATGGGTTCACATTTGCCCACGTGACTAGGATTACCATGGCCTCCTGGCAGGTAACAGTTAGGTTATCTCCCTGGGGACTGAGCTGACAAGTGGAGGAGCTGGTCCGTGGCTCTAGACCAGATGGATCCAGAATCTTCCATCTTTAACACTGAACTATAAAATGACCAGGTAGTACCTAGGGACCGCCCTGAGCCCCGAATGGACTGTGTAGGCCGATTTGCTGGAATCACCAGGTGCAGGAGGCTTTCCGGTTTAAAATGCTCATTCTGTGGCTCTGCTCCCAGGTCTACAGAGTCAGAACCTTGGGGGGCCTGGGAATCTGCATTTCCAGCAGATGCCCCCACTTCAGGAGATTCTTCAGGGACCTAAGTCTGAGCACCAGAACTAGCACAATGAAGTTGATTATGAGCTCATTGCATGCACTTCTGACAATGACCCTGCAGCCTTGGGCTCTGGAAGAAGCCCTGCTGCAGACACACTGCAGCACGTGAGGCGGTCCCCAGGCAGCCTGGGTTCAGTTTTCCTGTCTGCATAGCAGGGATTCTGGTGCTCACAGGACCCACCTTGCAGGATTGGCAAAAGCATGCAGGTGGTGGTGGCTGCTGATGTCCTCTAAGTCACAGGACACCCACCAGAGTCACCGTGACCTGAGGCTGAGTGCCAGCTCTGTTACAGCTGGCATGAGTTGACCATGTCACATCCCCTCTGAGCTGCGGCTTCTCTATCCTTAAGAGGGAGATGGTGCCCCTTCCCCAACGTCTGGCCTGAGGGTTAGCAAGGCAGGTAGGAGCCCAGAGTATCACAGTCCCGTCCGTGTGTGCATAGCACTACTGTGAATTTTATCTGTTTTAGTTTCTGAAACTTCCTGGGGCCTCTGACGCCCACCGGTGACTCTCTGGCGTTTTTGTCTCTCCGTCTTCCCACTCATGACAGCAGCTCAGGAGCTAAAATATCTTTTTGTCCGGGTGCAGCCAGGTTGCAGCCATGTCCCAGTGGGTTGTAGTTAGCATTCCTTTAAACCCATGTCCCACGGTGGCACAAAGGTTCATATTCTGTCCCTCCTCCCCATCTCCCCCACCCCACTGTACTCTTCCTAAGCCTAACCTGGTCCCTGGATTCTGAGGACCAGCAAGCCCGGGTGATGCCTGTCCTCCCCTGTTCCCTGCTCCCTGGTGTGTGCAGAAGGGACGGCTCAGAGTTCACTAGGAGTCCCAGGGTCAGCTCGGCTCTCTGGGTTGTTGAGGGAGAGGTGACTGAGGTGGGCTGCCTTGGATTCTCCAGATGGTCTTCAGAAGGACAGAGAAGAGGCAGCTCAGATGGGCCATGACTGGAAACACACCCTGCACTTACTGCCAACCAATGGTGCTCAGAGATGTCCCCATCCCAACCCTGCCTCCATCAGCCTTAATGTCATCAACACACCTGGAGTGACAGCATCCTCACTCTGCCCAAGCCCCTTCCCCATGTAACCCAAGAGGAGCTTGGTCACCTGGGTTCTGTGGTCTCTGCCTGCAGAGGCCAAACCTGAGTGGTGACCTGGAGAGGAGAGAGGTGCCAGGCTTTGGGGCAGGGCACCCTGGGATCTAACCCAGAGTTGCTCCGGGCTCCAACTTTGGTGGGGGTCGGGGGGTGGGGGGTGTTGGTGTTGTGGGATGTCACCTGAGGGAAGCCGGAGCTCTTTCTGAAAGCTGCATTTACTTCAGGCAGTACCGTTGTTTAGGAAGGCCTGGGGGGAGGGGGAGATCACTGGGGTGTTCTGAGACTGAGATCAGGCCTCGGAGGCCGCGGGTTGGCATCTCAGCTTCACCACATCCTTGTCCGACCTCGTCCCGTGAGCCCACCTGTGCCATCCTGCCCTTCCTCGTTTGTCATCTGGGACCAGTGCAGCCCACTTTGCAAGGCTGGGCTAGCATCCAGTGAGTTCAAGTCCCAGAAGAGAGCCAGACCCATGGTGGTCACCTGCAGTCACCTCCATGGTCCACCCCAAGGCCTCTGGGCAGAAATAGTGGAATTTACAGGCAAAGGGGCTGCGGCCAGTCCTCAAAGATGTAGGTAACACCTGCCTTTCTGGAAAATTTCAGACCTGGGTACCAGGCTTGAAACTGACCTAGTTCTGACATCGCCATGCGGTGGAAACTAGGGACCTGGACCCTGGCGGGGCTGCTCTTGGGAGGACCCGCTGCACCTATCCTGATGTAGTGAACTGCGCGAGCAGATGGAAAGATGGAAGACCCCTCCCCTGCTAGGGCGAGTGAGAGGGAGGCCAGGGGGTCCCATGGCCAAGGGTGGAGGGCAAGTCTCTCTCCACAGATCTGGCCTGTGTCCCTAGAGTTCATGGTTCTGCCTTTTAGCACCAAGCCTGGGTCCTCTCCCCCGGTGTCAACAGTGGTAAAAACATACCCCCAAAGGCCCTAGAGCCAGGTGCATTGACTCCTCTGTGCCCTGGAGGCCACTCAGGGCCACCACAGCACACGGAGGCCTCTCCTCTGGCCCAAGGCTGCGTGCTGATGGTTGGGAGGATAATGGGAGCTGCCCTTGGAAGGGCAATCACGGCAGGGGAGTGAGAGAATGGACGGTGGCAGGGACGCTCCTGTATGAGGAACCTGGATTCCCTAGGTGTCCCCTGGCAAAACAGACGTGCCTGTATCTGAGAAGCCAGCAGGTTGCTCCTCAGGTAGATTTCCCCGAAAATGCACGTCCCGGGAGGGCTGTGGGACGTGGGGCCTGCCGTTATCGTTACCATTGCTGTGCTGGGCACAGGCTCTAATTCCTCCAGAGCCTTCTGAGGTGAGAACCATCAACCCCATTTACAGGTGAGAAGACTGAGGCTCAAAGAGGGGAGGGCTCTGAAAGTAGGGACGGAGCCGGGCCTGCTGGATCAGGGGCTCTTCCCCACCCCCAGCTGGGCAGTAGCCAGGCAGGGGGGCGATTCAGCTGGGCAGGACAAGTGACGGTGGTGAGGGTAGAGAAGGAAACTCACATGGTCTGTGTGCCCGCCATGTCTTGGCTCAGCTGTCTCCTCCTCAGGAAAACTGACCACCCCATCCAGAGCGCCATGACCCATTTTCACTCCTTGGTTCAATCCTGTGTCATGAGCCTTCATGACACACATGTCACCACATGGCAGCGCCTGGCATGGTACGCTCCCCTGGCCCCCCAACCCCGACTCTGAGCTCCCCCGTGCCTTTTGTCCAGGACCATGTCTCCAGTGCCGGTTCAGAGCAGATGCTCAGTGGATATTCAAATGAATAAGCAGATGCGTGAGGAGCGTCCCTGCCACCATGCATTCTCTCACTACCCTGCCAGGTAATTACCACTCTCACCCCCACTGTCCAGGAAAGTGAGGGCCACAGAAGTAACCTGAATTGCCAAGGTCACCCTTTGTATTGTCCTGGAGGCAGGACTCAAATTTCAAAGCCAGGGCTCCCTCCATCCATCTCCATATCAGGATCACACTAGGAGAGACCCTGGGGTGGGCAGAGTGGAGGCCGGGGATCCTACACCAGAGCAGAAGCCGCCGTGGGCTGCTGAGGGCTCTTCCTGCCCTGGAGTCTCCTGGATAGGAGGCTCCTCCGCAGTGTGGCTCAGACAAAGGGGGTCTCGGGCCCTTGAGAACAAGCTGACCCCTACTGAATATTCCTGTTCAAGCAAATGCTGCGAGGTTTGGGGACTGTCCTGGAGGAGGGGGTGCCCAGCACAGTGAGGGCTGAATCAGCAGGTTAAGTAGGGCCGGGCCTTCTTGCTGGAGAAATGGAGGCCCCAAGAAGGGCACCAATGCCTTGGGCTACAGGGTGAAGGAGGACCCCACGGTGGGACAGGTGTTTTCTGTCCTCAGAGTGGCCCCAATTCTCCTTCCCCCTCCTTGGAGACCTCCCTTTGAAAATTCTTCTTCTTCCCTAAAACCACCTACCCATCCTCTCCTCCCCTGGGGGCTGCCAGCCCCTTTCACCACTGACCCGCGGTTGGCAGCTGAGAAAGGTGACTCCACACTCCTGTGTTGAGCTCAGATGCGAGGCCCCAGGGGACTGTCACTGTCCTGGTGGGCGATGATGATGACTATAACCAGGTCAGTTCTCATTCATGCAACCGATATTTGCTCAGCACCTACTATATGCCAGGCACTGTTCTAGGTGCTGTTAATGTATTAAAGGTCCTGGGTTTCCATTCCCGTATGTGTGTGTGCACATGTGTGAGTGTGTTGATATAAAACAACACAATAAATATGCCAATTATACTGTACGTTCAAAGACTTGAGGAGGAGTCTTCCCAGGAAGACTTGCAGGAGGGTGAGAGTGCTTGGGGTGGGTCCTGACTGTGCACCACCACCTGCTGATCACCCAGCATGCCCCCGTCTTTGTGCTAGGGGATCTTCAAAGCCTGATTTCAGGCCTCCATTGCCTCTTGTGAAAGACACAGGTGCTCCTGTCTGTCTGCCGGGCTCCTGGGCTGCTCAGCTCTGGACCTTCCTCTGCAGCAGCCTGAGCAAAGATTTGAATTGGATCATGTCACTCTATTGATTAAAACCCTCCCATGATCCTCCACTGCCCTCAGAACCAACTCCAAAGTCTCGTTAACCTGCTCCTCAGAGTCTCCGTCAGTTGGCCCAGCCCTGGCCCTGCTCACTGGGGTTCAGCCTCTTCCAGGACGCCCTCCCTCTTCCCCCTGCCCTTTGGACTGTGCCCTTGGAACCCGGGCTCCCCTCAGCACAGGCTCAGTCCCGGGCTGACTGCTTACTGAAGGTTCTGCCCAGTCCTGCCAGTCAGTGGACCCAGGAGGAAGGGATGCTTTTGTCCTTTTCATCCCCAAGCTCTTGGCTCCAAGAACAGGTCTGGGCACACAGTAGGAGCACAATAAATCTCTGCTGACTGCAGAGACGCACAGTTGGGCAGAGGGGCCAGTGGGTGAGCAGACCCGTGGCGAGCCCGTTCATCATCCCCTCCCTGGGGCGAACGGCAGGAGGCCAGGCGGGAGGGAATCTATGCAGCATCCCGAAGCTCATTTGATTTAATTTCATGATTGTTTAGGTCTTTTTTCTTGCCTGACAACTATGGATTGCGAGATAATCTGGAAATCAATCTTTCCCCCCAGGTTCACCCAGGCCTCCTGCTCGGCTCCACTGACAGTGTCCATGGGTGCTGATAGTCCACTCCCTCCTGCCTCAAAGGCACTCAAATGCCTTTCCTCTCCTGCCCTGGCGAGGGCTCAGAAAAGGCCTGGGCACTACACAGAAATTGCAGAGCAGGGAGCTTGGATGGAGCCCCAGCTGCAGGACAAAGGTGGTGCTGTGCCTGTCCTCATGGTCACATTGATGTCACTCCAGGATATTAGTGGGTCCTCCCAGGACCTCTGCCCTTTCAGACCTTTCTGTTTATCCTGGGGGACCTAATTGTGAATAACGCCTGGGTTGGACAGAGCAGTGCCCAGATACAGGTGGGCAGTTTTGGACTCACAGACTGAAGCAGAATCTCAAGTTTGGAGCTCATGCTGAGAACATTCTGGTCCATGAGTTAATGCTGGTCAAGTACTGTGAGTAGGGCTGGCTCACCTTTCTCAGCTGCCACCGGGGGGTCAGTGGTGAAAGGGGCTGGCAGCCCCCAGGGGAGGAGAGGATGGGTAGGTGGTTTTAGGGAAGAAGAAGAATTTTCAAAGGGACCTATGTCTGAGTCCTGCCCTCTTTTAGCCCAAATCTTTCTGATGTTGGGCAGCCAAGTGGCCCTGGAAATGCAGGGATTGTAAACTCTAGTGGGTGGGGTGGGGTGGGCACGTCACAAAGATGGATGGGTGAAGGCAGTAGGCTAATAGAGGAGGGAATGAGTCAGCAGGGGAGGGCAGGTCCCATTAAAGGACAAGAGTGAGCACTATGATCGCCCTTACCGTGAGCCGGCCCTACTCACAGTACTTGACCAGCATTAACTCACTTATTGCTCAGGATAAACCTGTGGGTAGGGGCTGCTGATGTACCCATCATACAGATGATGTCATGGGGCCTGGGTGATGTCATTTGCCTTAATTCATTTGCCCAGAAATCTGGTTCCAAAGTCTGTGTTGCTCTTGAAGATGATCTTGGCTCTGATAATTGCTGCTAGGTAAGACTTTTTGAATGCAAGGTCCAATTTCCTGATTTTTCAAGAGAAATCAGAGATCTCGATTTCTGTGAAATTTCCAGATTGTTTCAAGTGCTTAGGATTGAACCCAGGGCCTTGCACATGCTAGGCAAATGCTCTACCACGGAGTCACACCCCCAGCCTATTTCCGGGTTTTTATTACCTTGCAGGTATCAAGCAGTTGACTTTGGGAGCAGGATCTGCTCCAGGTGGTCCACCTGCAATCTCTGGCAGAGTGGAAGAGCTCTAGATTTCTAATCAAAGAGTCACAACCTGGAGGCCGACAGACTCAAACTTATGCCTGCACTTCCCTGCTCTGGGCTGAGTTTCTCTGTGTGTGACACTTGCCTCCTGGGACTCCTGGGACTCCTGTAAGCTGCAGAGGAGATCATAGACTGCATGTGACAAGCAGTGGAGCAACATTGGACCAGGTTGGCATCTTCAGTGTCAGGCTCCTCCTTCCCACACTGTCCAGCAAGGACTTTCCCATCCACTGGGTCCTCTGCCCTTGGCACCAAGAAGTTTTTGTTTTCTGCCCAGGGTGCTTCAGGATCCAACTCTGATGCAGCCTCCTCCATTAGCCCAACTGGCCAGACAAGCCCTCTCTGGGCTTGGAAGCTCCCTCCAGGCCCTCTTCAGCCCAAATCTCCCTCTGGGAAGGACTGTGAAGACCAAGGTCCACAGCAGGGACGTGGCCAAGCAGGTCTGGGGAGCTGAACTTCCTCCCCTTCCTTCCTTTCCTGACTTGTGATTTCCTATAGAACAGAACCCCAAATTGTCCACCTGTGGTCACTTCTGTCCATCTCTGGTGAGGTCTCTCTTTCTCTCTCTCTTTCTCTCTCTCATGGGATTACATGAATTTTAAAGGTAATCATCAGAGTTTAAAGAACTTTTCACTTCCCTCAGACTCATTGATCTCTCTCCCTTCGCCTTCAGGTCTTCCAGATGGAAGAGTTTAAGAATCAGTGGTAAGAGAAAGGTATTTGGAAGCATGGGAATGGGGGGCTCATCTCTACCTCCCAGCAATTGCAAAACATTGAATACATTTTACCTTGTCTTGTGGTTGGATTAAATCTATAGACCAATTTAACATGATGGTGTCTTCCAATCCATGGACATGGTATACCTCTTCATTTATGTAGGACGTCATCGTCATCCTCCTCCTCCTCCTCCTCCTCCTCCTCCTTCTCCTCCTTCTTGTAGTTGTAGATGGACAGAATGCCACTATTTTATTTATTTTATGTGCTAAGGATCGAGCCCAGTGCCTCACACATGCTAGGCAAATACTCTGCCACTGAGCTACAGCCCCAGCCAGCCCTTATTTAGACTTGCTTTGATTTCTTTTATCATATTTTTGGTCATTTCGGCATGTAGATCCTGTACATTTTTTTTAAAGTTATATATAAGGATTTCTAATTTTTAGTACTATTATAAATGGTACTGTTTAAATAATTCTGATTTCCCTGTGTTCACTGTGATCTGTAGAAATTTTTATATTTTGACTTTGTGTTCTAGGAATCTTTCTATAACTTTGTAGTTTTAGTAGCTATTTTTGTAGATTCCTTGGGATTTTCTACATAGAAAATCGTGTCACCTGGTGATAGGAGTAGTAGTTTTATTTAGTCCTTTCTCATCTATATGTCTTTAATTTATTTATTTATTTTTGCCTTATCACTCACTGAGGCTTTTAGTACAATGATGAATAGTGAGATAGTAACATCCTTGCTTGTTTCCTGGCTTAGCAGAAGTGCTTCAGTGTTTCACTGTAAAGTGTGATGTTAGTTGTAAATTTACTTTACCTAGTTAAATTCCTTCCTATTCCTAGTTGGTTAAGTTTTAAAAATATTTTTATGTTATGAGCAGCTATTTAATAAATTATTATTTGTCAAGTGTCTTTTCTATAACTATTGAGGTATGCTCATGTTTTTTTCTTCTTTAGTTTGCTGGTATGGTGGATCACACTGGATCTTTCTCAAATTTCAGGCATCTTGCATTACTGAAATAAACACACTTGGCTATGATAGATTATCCCTATTATGTATTCTTGGATGTGATTTGTTAATATATTGTTAAGGATATTTTCATTTATCTTCACAATGAATTTGAAACAATTTTTTTTGTAGTTGTGTATGGACAGCATGTGTTTATTTTATTTGTATGCAGTGCTGATGATCCAACCCAGTGCCTCACACATGCTAGACAAGCACTCTGCCACTGAGCTATAGCCACAGCCTCATAATGAATATTAATCTTGGTTTTCTTTTCTTATAAAGTCTTTATCTGGTTTTTAAAAATCATGGTAATACTGACCTCACAAAACATGTTAAGAAGTGTTCCCTCGTCTTCTACATTCTGGAAGATTGGGTAGAATTCCTATCATCATGTCTCTTAGATGTTAGTACAATTTGTTGGCAAAACCATCTGTTCCTGAAATTTTCTTTTTGGGAAGGCTTTTTAACTAGAAATTTAAATTTTTAACAGATATAGGGCTACCCAGGTCATCAATTTCTTCTTGAAGGAAACTTGGTAGTTTGTTTCTTCCAAGGAAGTGGTGTATTTCATCTAAGTTGTTGAATTTACGGGCATGAAGTGTTCATGGTATTCATTTATTTTCATTTAGTGTCTGTGGGACCAGTGGTGAAGTCCCTGACTTCATGTTTGATGTTGGCGATTTATAACTTCTCTCTTTTCTCTTAGTCTGAGCAGAATTCGTCAATTTTATCAATCATTTCAGTGTATTAAGTTTTGGTTCTGTTATTTTTCTGTTTTCAATTTCATTGATTTCTGCTCTTACCTTTCTAGTTCCTTCCTTCTGCTTTGCTTGGGTTTACTTGGCTTTTTGTTTTCTACTTTTTTAAAAAAAATATTTTCTACTTTCTTAACATGAAAATTTAGATTACTGGTTTGGGACTTTTCTTTTTCTCCCTAATATAAACATTTAAAATAAATTTTCCTAGAAGCACAATTTTGGCTACACATCATAAATATTATTTTTTTTAAAGAGAGAGAGAGAGAGAGAGAGAGAGAGAGAGAGAGAGATTGATTTATTTTTAGTTTTTGGTGGACACAACATATTTATTTTATTTGTATGTGGTGCTGAGGATCGAACCCAGCATCCAGTGCATGCCAGGCGAGCAAGCTACCGCTTGAGCCACATCCCCAGCCCCCCAGCCCATAAATATTAATTTTATTCTTAATTAAGTTTAAAATATTTTTCTGACTTACCTTTAGACTTCTTTTTTTAATCTCGAAATTATTAAAAAATATGTTGTTTAATTTCCCAGTATTTGGGATTCTCCATATATTTTGTTACTGATTATTGTTTAGAGTTATTATGGTCAGACAATATGCTTTAAATTATTTCAGTTCTTTTAAATTTGTTGCTTTGTTTATGGTTGAGGATATATAGTCTATCTTGGTGAATGTGTCCCTTGGGCACTTAAAATGAACGTGTTTTCTGCTGTCATTGGTGAGAGTGTAATTCTAAGTGATAATTGGGTTGGTAGCATTGTTGAGGTGTCTTTCTTGATTTTCTTGTTCTATCAATTATAGGGAGAGTAGAGTTGAAATCTCCAGCTATAACTGTATTTTATCTGTGTCCCTTTATAGTCCCAGATGTTTCTGCTACACCTGTTTTGAAGTTCTGTTGTTAACTCCATTCATATTTACAACTGCTTTGTCTTCTTGTTAAATCCACCCTTTTGTTATTTTGTAATTTCTTTCTTTACCTTTGGTAAATTTACTTTTTCTGAAACTTACTTTTTTCTAATGTCAACGGCCACTCCGATTTTCTTTTAATTACTATTTGCATGAGCTATCTTATACCAATTTAAAATTTTTAACTTATCATCTTTATGTAAAAATTGCATTTCTTGTTGACAACATGTAGTTGACTCTTGTGAAAAATCCAGTTTGCTAATCTCTGTCTTGACCATTTGCATTTCTTTCTTTCTTTTTCTTTTCATCTTTCCACATTTTTTTTATTGGTGCACTACAGTTGTCTGTAATGATGAGGTTTGTTGTTACATATTCATACACTGTAACAAGAGGATTTGGCCAATAGCACTCCCCAGCCCTTCCCCCCTCCCTCCCCATCTTTCACCCCTGGTTCCTTCCCTCTATTGATCCCCTTTGATTTCCACAGGACCTCCCCCTTTCTTTTCCTTTTTCCTCTCCAGCTTCCACATATGAGAGAAAACATATGACCCTTGACCTTCTGAGTTGGACTTAGCATAATGGTCTCTGGTTCCATCCATTTTCCTACAAATGACATGAGTTCATTTTTCTTCATGGCTGCGTAAAACTCCATTGAGTGTATAGACCACATTTTCTTTATCCATTCACCTGTGATGGACACCTAGGCTGGTTCCATAGTTTGGATATTGGGAACTGTGCTGCTATAAACATGGATATGTCCATATCACTGTAGTAGGAAGCCTTTCATTCTTCAGGATAAACACTGAGGAGTGGTATAGCTGGGTCATATGGTGGCCCATGCCCTGTCTTTGAGGAGTCTCCAAATTTCCATAGCGGCTGTACTAGTTGACAATTCCACCAACAGAGTCAGTGTTCCTTTTCTCCACATCCTCTCCAGCATTTATTATTATTTGTGTTCTTGATGACTGCCATTCTGATTGGTGTGAGATGACGTCTCAGTGTAGTTTTAATTTGCATTTCCCTAATCGCTAATAATGTTAAACTTTTTTTTCATGGGTCATTTGTATTTCTTCCTTTGGGAAGTGTTTGTTTAATTTACGTGTCCATTTATTAATTGGGATAGTCAATATTTTTGGTGTTGTGTTTTTGGAATTCTAGATATTAATCCTCTGTCAGAAGAGTAGTTGGCAAAGATTTTCTCCCATTCTGTGGATTCTTTCATTACATTCCTAATTGTTTCCTTTGCTGTGCAGAAGCTTTTAAATTTGATTCCATCCCATTTATTAACTCTTGGCATTATTTCCTGAGCTGCAGGGATCCTATTGAGAAAGCCATTTCCTGCGCCTCAATGCTGAGTCTCTACGATTTCTTCTAGGAGTTGTGTAGTTTCTGTGGACCATTTGCATCTAACCTAATTATTGAGATGGTTGGATTGAAGACTACCATTTTATTATTTCTTTTTCACTTGTTCCCTCTGTTTTTGTTCCTTGATTTCCCCTTTCCTCACTTTTTTGGATTATTTAAGCATTTTTATCATTCTATTTAATTTACATATTGGTCTTTTCACTATGTCTTAGAATAGTTTTTTTTTTAATGGTTTTCTGGGGATTAGGCCATACGTGATTAACACACAGCAAACATACTTAATGATGTACATACTAATGGTCTACTTAAAATCAATATTTTGCTGCATCAAGTGAAAAGTAATTTTTTGGGAGGTACTAGGGATTGAACTCAGGGGCACTCAACCACTGAGCCGCATTCCCAGCCCTATTTTTTTGTATTTTATTTAGAGACAGGGTCTCACTGAGCTGCTTAGGGCCTTGCTAAGTTTCTGAGGCTGGCTTTGAACCTGGGATCCTCCTGTGAAATTTTAAAACTTTACAGACTTGTTAGTTCTTTTACCCTCCCTCTTTTGTGTTGTGGATTTTATGTTTTTCATGTGTATATGTGGAAATCTCACCAAATATTATAATTTTTACTTTCAATTGTCATAAATGTTTTAAATAACTAAAAGGAGAAAAACAGCTTATTCTATTCACAGACATGTTTATGAGTTCTGTTGGTTCTTTATTCCTGTACAGGTCCGATGTGCTTGAGTGTACCCTCCGTCGCCTCCAAAAGATTCGTGTGTTGAAGGCGTGGTCCACAGTGGTGATGTGGCAGGTAATGGAATCTTTCAGAAGCAGGGTTGACTAGGATGTCTTTAGGCCACTGGGGGGCATGACCCTCAGAGGGGATAGTGGTCTTCTGAAGTAAGTTCTCATGAGAAGGAGTTGCTATAAAAGCTTGAATCTGACCTCTGAATCTCTCTGACTTCCTCTTTGGTCATGTGATTTCTTCCTCTCACATACGTTCCTGCCATTGCCATTTGCCATGAGGTGTAGCAGCCAAGGTGGGGAGCCCTTACCAGAGCCTGCGCTGTGCTGTTTGGACTTCCAGCCTCCAAAACTGTGAGCCAAACATGCCTTTTTTTTAAAAAATAAAGTTGCCTGCCTCAGTTACTTCATTATAGTAATGAATAAAATTACGAATTGCACATTACAATACAATTTCTGAGGTTCCAAGTTTCCCACTAATACCATTTCCCTTCTGTCTGAAGAATTGCATTTCTTTTAGGGAAGATCTGCTGGTGACAAATTCCCTTAGTTTTCCTTCATCTGAGATGGCTTTTAGTTTTCTTTTTTTCCTAAAGGATAGTTTTCACCCTTCAGGATTATATTAGTCTAGCTGTAGAATTCTGGGGAGACAATTATGTTCTTTCAATACCTTGAATATTTTCCATTGTCTTCTAATTCTATGGGTTTTGGTTAGAAATTTGTCATCATTTGTATGCTTTTTTCCCCCTTATATATGTAACACATTGCTTATCTATGGTTGCTTTTAAGACATGCTTTCCTTATATCTGGTTGTAGTTTGATTATGATGTGTCTAGACATGGTTTTCTTTGAGTCTGTCCTGTTTGGGGTTTGCCAGTCCCCCTTCTCGATTCCTCAAAACTCTGTCTTTCTTCAAATTTGGGAAGTTTTTATCCATTATTTCTTCAACTACTTTTCTCCACCAATCCTTCTGTGACTTTGAGAACATTACATCTTTTGATATTGTCCCAGAGTTTCCTGAGGTTTGTACATTATTTTGTCATTTTCTCCATTTGTTATTCAAGGATAATTTCTGTCCACCCATTTCCAGGTTATTCATTGAGTCCATCCAGAGAAATTAAAAATTTCATAGTTTTCTTTTGAGTTCTAAAATTTCCATTTGCTTCTGTGTTAATAATTTTTACTTCTTCGCTGAGAATTTCTGTTTCTATTTGTTTCAGGGATGTTTGCTGTTATTTCAGTGGACATTAAAATTTTTTGATAATTTCAACATTTCTTTCATCTCCAGTTGCCATATATGGTGGTCTTTTCCCTCAGTGGTTGTTGAGATTTTTCCGAGTTCTTTATATATTGAATAATTTTGAATTATACCCTGGATGTTTTAAAATTTTGGATTCTGTTAAATTTGTGAAGAATACCAATTTATTTTTTTCCTAACCAAGCATCCACGCTTGTAAGGTCCTGACCCACTTTCTGTGGGCTGTGGTTTTAATTTCTGTTCAGTTTTCAAAAACTTTGCAGTATTATTAGGGCATTTCCCCTGTGTGTGTCTCCCAGGGCATGCTACATTGCAATTTAGATCTTGAAGCCTGAGCCTTTAGTACTGAGTCAGTTCTGCACATGCTCAGCTGGGGACTGGGGGTGGGGGTGTCTTCATGCACAGCCTTGTTGCATTGATTTCTCAGGCTCTTTTCTCTAACACTCTCCGATTCCCAAGATCCTCTTTAGTTCTTTTTTTTTTTTGCATCAGGTTTGAATTCAGGGGTGCTTAACTACAGAGCCACATCCCCAGCCCTTTTTTTTGTATTTTATTTAGAGAGAGGAACTCACTGAATTGCTTAGGGCCTTGCTAAATTGCTGAGGCTGATCCTCCTGCCTCAGCCTCCTGAGCCGCTAGGATGACAGGCGTGCACCACCGTGCCTGGCTCTTTAATTCTTAAGACCTCAGTTTGGAACTGCAGCTCATTTCTATTCACATTCCATTGGTAAAAGCAAGTCCAATGAGGCAGGAGAGAAGGAGAAAAGCCCTGCCTGTTCCAGGGCTCCACAAGGTCACATAGCAGAGGAGGGAAGGGAGTGAAGAGCTGGGGACAGAAATCCAATCAACCATGGTAACACTGCAGATTCCAGATGCAATCACAGAGCACCCAGGCCTCAGATATCTGCAGCTGGGGTACCTCGAGTCTTCCAGTGCCTTGCAGTCCCCCTTTCTAATGTCCTATAAATGGGTTTGGGCCCTGTCTTATGCACTGTGCAATGTCGGGGGTCGGGGCACTCTAAGAGGTCTGCAGGTGGATTCATTGCATTCTGTAACTTAGTTTCCTGCTAAGTTTTGTCCTTCTCCTCCTTGTGTCTGTTCTTCTCTCCCCACCTCCATCCACCCCACACTGAGCCTAAGGCCTGTATTTGCATAATCCAAACCCCTGCCTTGCTTGGTGGAGCAAAAAGCCATCTATTTTGAGCTTCTATTCTTTCACTTTATAAAATATTTGTGTGTGGGCTTTTTTCCCCACCTCCTGTTCAACTCAGTAACATTCTGAGGCAGGGGAAACTACCTGTTTGGTAAAGGAATAAACTAAAGGGAACTAGCTTGAAGATTGTTCCACACCAACCCCTTCGTTCTGGAGTTGTGTTGGGGGAGGGCACCATCTTTCTTCTTGCTGCTCCTGTTAACATGTAAAGGACATCAGAAGAGTCGGTGGCAGGAAAATTAGTTTGTTGTTTAAACAAATTTTTCCAAAATGATTTGTCCTTGGCACATCTATGACACCTGACAGCCAGGGAGCAGGGAGAGCCACGTGGGATGGGGGTGGTGGTGAGGATGAAATGAAGGGCGGTGAGCCCTGGGATTTGCTGGTCCCTGCCCTTTCCAGATTCCACCCTCCTCGGCCACCCTAGAATTATTGTCCAGATGAGAACCCTTTTGAGAATGAAAAGAACCACTGCTAGTGACTATGCCCTGGCAGAAGGCATGAATGCTATGCCCTGGGCAGTGGGGCATGTGGTCACCTCACCCATTCACCATTGAGCTGGTGGCCTCTTCACAATCCAGACTGCAAATGAGCCACGTGTCCCTGTTGGCCTCTGTTTCCCTACCTGAGTTGAGTGTCTCTGAGGTCAGTGGTATGCTTTCATTTGTTCAACTTTCAAGTTTGCCACGAGCCTCTCCTGGCTGCTGGCCCTGTGTGGACCCCGAGGAGCCCCTGCGCAGACCACAAGGCCCCAACTTCAAGGGGCTTCCTGGATAAAGGGAAGATAGATAACGAGAACATTCAGGGATCCTGGTTTCTCCTTCATCTTGACCTTTAACCCTCAACCCAGGAGCAGAAAGGGGCCGGGAGGGTGGAGGATCTGGGCTGTCACCAAAAGTGGCCGCCGGTGGGGTGGCGTTGCCACACCTGCACAGACAACTTGCAGAATCCAGGGAGCTGCTGAGACAGGCCGCTTCTTCAGGCGAGAGCGCGGATCACAACTCACCTGCGGCTCTGGGAATGATCACCTGTCAGGGTTCATTTGAGCTATTGGCCTCCCAGAGACCTCCACTCCCCACCAGACGGCCCAGTGGCGGCCGAGGAGCTGCCCCCCGGGAAGTGAGAGGGAGGAAAATTACCTTCTTTACACCTTGCCATGTATTGGGACTGGCAGCTGCAGAACAGCTTACGTCCTGCCAAGCCCGATAACAGAACTGTCATGGTCTGTGGCCGCGCTGGCCCTGGGAGGTGGACGGGGAGGATTCCAGGAAATTGTGGAAATTGCTTGCAACAAGGGCCACCTCAAATTAGATCACCTCAGTGAGTGATTTCAGACTCTGCAAATTGCATCTTGAGCAGGGCCCGTTACTTTGTCTCTCTTGGCCCCGACTCCCGGAGCTTTCCTGAAAGACCATCACCATTAAAACAATTGGATTTGGGCTGATGTTCCTGTGTGTGACATAGACACACGACTTCACGGGGACAATAATTCATGGGTGTAATGATTGTACCAGTCAGGACCATTTTTGTTATAAGGGAAAGAAATGTGAAAGGGGAACTCGAGGCTTATTAAGTGAAAAGTCCAGGGAAATTTCAGGCATGGCTGGATCTGGGTGCTTGAGGAGGGTCTCCAGGATCTATCTCTGTCTCTGACTTGGCTCGGCTTTTCTCCCTCTCATTTCTCTCTGAGGTAGGCTGCTCTTACTGGAAGCCCCTACAAATTCTAGCTGAAGCTAGAGTTTCATTGGCTGAGTAATCCCAGGAAAGACTCAGATAGGAATCCACTGGGTAGTGCCAGGCCCCGGACCCATATCCCAGGCCTTGTTTTCTTGGTTCCAGACAGAACTCACCATCAGCAGCATCTTCAGCCTTGTCACAATTTTCCTTTAATCTTTTTGTCACAAGGGGGACTTCAAAACAGCCTGGTTACCACAAGTCACCAACCTGCGAGGTAGCTACCAGAAGACAGCCTAGTGCCCCTCCCCTGCCGGCTGAGTGGGCTTGGCCTCAGCACATTTCCTGACATTGTTTGGGCTGTTGTGCTGATGACTTTGGGCTTCAGGTTTCCTGGTCAGTACCCACCTGGACACAGGAAGGTGTGTCTGGCACACACTGGTGCCAGCTCCTGGGGACAGCATTGGAGGGAGTCGTTCTGCAGGCAGAAAACGTGGCCAGGGGCACCCAAAGGCTGCTGGGGTGTGATTGTGAGACTCTGCAGTGGATCCTGGAGGGTGGCCCCTGTAGCTGTCCCTTCTGAGCGTCCACTTCCTGCCATTCCCTGTGCTGAGCACCTTACCTTCTCTTTCTCACTTGAACATTAAGCAAGATAGGTGCACCTGGCCTTCCTGAGGGTGGAAGTCACTTGTTCACCAGCTGGCTGAGTGGCAGAGCTGCCTGGAGCCAACGACACGCTGCTGAGGCCCCCACATGTCCCAGCCCAACCCTCCAGGTCACCCCACACCTCAGATGAAGTCCAAGGCCCCATGGAGGCAGCAAGGCCCCACCCAATCTGCTCCCCACCTCTCTGACCTCCTCTCCAGCCATGTCTACTTCCTCTGCTCCAGCCCCACTGACCTCTTGGTGCTCCAGTGACCAGGCTCAGCCCAGGTCCTGGCTCTTCCGACTGCCCATGTCACACCCACAGGGCCACACAGCTCGGAAGTCTCCCCTCCCCCGCCGCCTGCCCACGGCTCCTTCTACTTTATTCTTGATGGCGTGTGGTCTGCTCGGACTCTGTTATCTGGTTATTTTTTGTACCTGCATGGAATAAGGTCAAGATTTTGGCTAGTTTTAGTCCCTGTTCTTTCCCTGGGTCTAGAACATGGCTTTGGCACATGGTGGGTGCTTCCTCACGATTCCTATGGGATCACCTTGTCCGTGGGGTGACAATGCCTACCTCATGCATTTGCTGTGCTGATGAACTTAGACGACATATATATACATGTTACATAGGGATGTGTGAGGTGTCACGTGAGCAGTGGGTGCTATGTCACGTGCACGTATGGAGTAGACACAGAGGCACTAGGTACCTGTGCAATACGGAGCCTGCCCTGACAGTCCTCCCATGGGCCACATATGTCATTATCTTTATCCGCCCTCAGTTGTGCCTCTCCCCAGGGCTCTGTCACTTGCTAAAAGGTGCCATCACCCACCCTGTCACCCATGCTGGAAAGCTCAGTGAGGCAGTCGTGAGCATAGTGGCCCATTGCTGGCACCCATCCTTCCTGGAACAATGGGGGATGCATTTCCTGGCCCCCTGTGGTTCTGGGGAGAGAAACTGAGGGGCCAATTCCAGTCAATTTACAGTGAGCAAGAGTGGTGCGTGCCAGCTGGGCCTGGCAGTGCACACCTGTCCTCCCAGTGAGGCAGGAGGATTGCAAGATCAAGCCAGCCTCAGCAATTTAGCAAGGCCATAAGCAATTTAGTGAGATCCTGTCTAAATAAAAAATAAAAAGGCTTATGGCTCAGTGGTTAAGTGCTCCTGGTTTAATCTCTGGCACCACCCCCTGCTAAAAAAAAAAAAAAAAAGAGTGGCAGGTGGCAGCCCTGCACTGGAGCCTTGACTGTCCACAAGAGGCCCTCCAGAGTTCTCTGTCCATTTGCTACAGTGACAAAAAGGTACCAGTCCAAGGCCACACCACTGACCCAGGTCCTCGAGTGAAGACCATGTGAGGCAGGGCCCCAGCTGAGCTCTATGGGCAAGAAGTCTGAATGACAAACCTCTGCTGACTGGGGCATATTGGTCCTTGTCACCAGCCTTGCTTGCTTGATAGTGACAGGGAGCTGGCGAGGAGACCCTTGCTCTCACTGTGGGACACTATCTTTTTGGGGTAGAGCAGGGCTTGCTGAGTGACAGAAACTGACTGAGTTCAATGGCTGTCACTTCTCTGCCTGGAGAGGGACAGCAAGGAAGAAGCTCATAGAGAAATGTCCAATGCCTCCATGTCCCGAGCTGTGGCCTTAGGACAGGCGCTGTCCCTGCTGTGGCCCTGTTTTTTCTTCTGACATGTGGGGGGTCCCAAGAGCGTCTTCCTCGACCTCCCCAGCTCACAAGGTTCTTGAGGTCATGCAGTGAGACAATGAGCGTGACAGTCTGGTCACTGTCACAACCAGGAGACGGGCTGCCCACTGCTCTGGGGCCCTTTCCAGATTCATGACTCTGTGTCTTTGATTTCCTGGTTCCTGAAGCCTCCTGGAAATCTGGCCCTGGTCCCCCAGAGACTCCGACACTCTCAGGTGAGAGATTCTGAGGGTTGCCTGCTGTCACATTTAGGGCAGGCTCCAAGCCTGGCCACTCGGTCACTGTTAGGGAACACCTCCCTCCGTGCTAACACCTGGCTCCTTCCTACCTACTAATGAGTGCCTTGGAGACTCCAGCCCTCACGGCCTTGCTCCCCTTGGCCCTTCCTGTCACACTGAGGAAGAGTGGAAGGCAAGTTCTCCGTCAGCCAGAGGAGGTCAGCTTCACTGGGGGTACCTTCGTTAAGGGGCTGTTTTTCTGGTGTGGCCTTTTCTTGGCTGTGGTCCTGGGGCACTAGCCTCCTGCCCCACATTTAGCTGTGGGGAGCTCAACCTGCAGGAGCCCCTTGACTCAGGGCTTTGGGACAGTGTTTGGATGATTCTTTGTGAAATTCCTTGTGATTTCTAATGAGCAGAGAGCTGCTGATAATCCCCCCTACAGGAAATTTGAGACCACTTAATGCAGATTTGCATACAGCCTGTGGCCAATCCGGTTTACTGCTCACGCCCCTCCAAGCAGTCCGTGGGCTGCCCTGCATTTCCCAGCCTCCCTTGCAGTTGACGTTGTACCATGTGACTAGTTCTGGCCAATGAACCGTGAGCACTTCCAGGTGGAGGTGGTTGAGGCTAATGTGACTCCTCCATTCTGTGGTGACCCTGGGGGCTGCCCCTTCCAGATGGTGCAGAAAGAAGAAGAAAGAAATTTTTGTTGTGTTAAGTCATTGGGATTTGGGGGCTTGTCTAGATGGTGGCCTGCGTTAATTTGACTGATTCATTCAGGAGCCCTCAAGAATGCAAGCTGTGGGTGGACAGGGACCTTGTGTGTCCTGCCTGGCTCAGGTCCATGGGTCCTTGCTTTCTGGAGAATCTGTTGCTCCTGCTGGAGACACTGACGTCTCCTGATGTCACTTCCTTAGGACCCAGTCTCGTCTAGCCTTTGCTCTAAGCCTGAGTCTTTCTCAGCAGCCCTCCCCAGGGCACATTTGTCCCCTATGAAATATCCCCCCCATCAATTGTGTCGGGGTTTCCCACACACTTTCCCCAGTATTTTGGGTCTAATGAGACCATGGGACTCTGACACACTGGTGTTTGGGTCAGGAGAGGTTTCCCAGCCCCCAGTTAGAAGATCAGCCAATGCCCTGGGTCTTCCTTCTCTGGGCAGTGGTCCCTTGCTTCTAAACTCATCATCAGGCTTCAGCTCTGTGTCCCCAAATCAACCTATTAGACTGGCCATCAGAGGGATCAAACCTGACTTTGTCCCTCTGCTACTGATGAACAGCGATGTGGCTACAAACATTGGCTGAGTCCAGTTCCAATCCTTCTCCCACCACTTCACCTCTCTGTGCCTCCGTTTCCACAACAGTTAATAGAAGTGATGGTGACACCTCTCAGGCTTCTTGTAGGGTTATATGAGTTAATGCACGTAACGTGATTATGTTGGGGAGAGCATAGTTTAAGGATCTCAGGCTGAAGTCTCTGAGGCTCATGCCTCTCTGGCCTGGCATTTGAGGCCATTTGCCAGGGGATCCTGGCTGAGCTTCTTCATCCTCTCCCTGGCTCTCTGACTTTACCTTCCTGCTGCCCAGCTGGTTCTGGACACTTGGTCTTGCTGTCACCTCTGCCTGGACTTGCTTCTTCCCATATCACTGTGGAGATTCAGCTCAGGGACACCCAGAAAGCCCTCTGCACAGACTGCCATAGCCAAACACTATGCATCTGGCAGCTCTAGCAGCAGAGACTTATATCTGCACAGTTGTGAGGGCTTGAATCCCAAGATCAAGGTGTCAGCGGGGTTGATCTTCCTCTGACTGCAGAAGGCCAGCTCCTTCCTGCGTCCTCACATGGTCTTTTCTCTATGTCATGGTTAAATGTCTATTTTAAAATTTTCTCTTCTTATAAAGAAAGAATTTCTTGCCCACTCTAAGGACCGTATTTAATTTTATCACCTCTTTAAAGAAAGTATCTCCAAATTTGGTTACATTCCAAGTGACGAGGGTTAAGACTTCAACATATGGATATTTTTTCTTGGTGGGGAGGGACATAATTCAGCCCATAACACCCTTTATGACTCTCCCATTTGCAATCTGCCCTCCCCCACAACCCCCACTGGGATTCCATAGCCCCGGGGGCATGTTCTTAACATGACCCCTAATAAGGTGGCAAAATTCCCTCATTCAGCAGTATTTATTGAGCACATGCTATGTTCCAGGCATTGGGGAAAGGGGGAGAGAGCAGAGAGGGGCATCCTGACCCTGACTTCTCTGAGCAGAGGTCCTGGCGGGGGAGGCGATGTGGAGCAGGGTGGTGAGCCCTGGAGAAGAGGCAGAGGTGATAGTCGGGGACACAGGATGGGACCCAAACTAGGCCAGGAGAACAGAGGAGGCTGGTGATTGCCACAGTAGCTGACACAGATGTCCACTCAATCAGGAATAAAGGCAGCAGCCCACATTTATGGAGCTGTTGCTGAGTGTCAGGCTCTGGGCTCTGTGTGCGCTTATCTTGTTTACTGATCACTAAACCCCATTTTTTTTAGACAAAGAAACTGGGGTTTGGAACTCAGGGAGCTGCTGAGGGTGCATGGCTAGCAAGGGGCAGGACCAGGCCTCACTCAGGGCCACGTGATGTTAAAGTTGTGCCCTTATTCTATCCAGGCCTCCCAGCCACACCTCCTCCCTTCACATTTGCTCCTTAACTCTTCCCTCTGTGACCTCTGTCCCCAGACTCCCACCCCAGTTCTGTAGTTGCATAGTCCCTGGACACTGGGCCCCTGGCACATGTCTAACCTGGGGCACATCAGCAGGAATCTGGGCAGCTGTCCATTCAAGGGCTGGGATTCCCGCCTCCCGCCGGAGGCCTGTCCTATCCTGGCCAAGATGTTGGCCAAACTCAGTTTGATGGTGACATTGAGGCTTGGGGGCCCCATAAAGTAATGATTCCCTTTCCAAATCCAATCAAGAGGACCCAGGGAGTGAGAGAGAGAGAACGAGGCTCCTTCATCACTGATGGCACTGACACCAGAGGACGGGCTCATCCCTGTGCGACACGGGAGCCTGCCCCAAGGGGGGTGCTGAACCCCAAGCTCCCCCATGGTAGGGAGAGGGGGCTGCCACGGTGAAGCTCCTGTGGGGAGGAGCAGGGCGAGGGCAGCTCCTCGGGCAGCAGGCTCCAGGTGGATGGAAAGACAATGGTCCAGGGGTCCTGCTCTCCTGGACTCGCACCTCTGAGGGACGGATGACCGTGTGCCTGGGGCACCCCTCCTGGGGAGCTAGGAGTCGGGGAGCCCCCAGCTCTGAATAATGAAATGGCAGTAGGACCACTCACTGGGCCTCGCTCTGTGCTGGCGTGGAGGTCACCATCCTACCAGGGGGACCGAGGGACAGTGAAGTTAACTCACTTGACTGTACTCCTGGGAACCCAGGTGTGACCCAAACCCCTTGCTCTTCATGGCCCCTGCAGTGACCCCATTGGCTCTGGGCCTGGCCAGCCTTGCCCTGGCCTCCTGCTGCCCAGCCCTGACCTTCTGGAACTCTCTTCCCTTTAAGTCCAGGCTGCCTCGCGGTGGCTTCTGCCAATTTGTCCTTGTTCTGTCCCCTGGGCCCTCAGAGTGAGCCCTCCTCCTTGGTACTTGCAAAATACACTTAATAAGCTCCACTAAAGTGTGTAATTCATGGACAGGACACAGAGCATCTGTGCTTTGGATTTTTAAAAAATATTTTATTTTTTAGTTGTAGTTGGACACAATCCTTTATTTTATTTATTTTTATGTGGTGCTGAGGGTCGAACCCAGGGCCTCACACGTGGTAGGCGAGTGCTCTACCATTGAGCCCCCAACCCCAGTCCTGTGCTTTGGATTTTTAAAAAAATAATTACTGTGGAAATTGTAGGATAAGAAGCTGAACTAGCTGATTGTGTCATCCAGAAACTTCCAACCGGCTGAAACTCCTGCACGAGAAGGTGTTGGGATTTGCATAAGCTAGGAGGCAGACCCAGGCCCATTAACTTGGTGGGGAGAATGACCTTCTAGAATTTGCTTTGGAAACTGGGGAGGAAAGGAGATGTCAAGTATGGTGATTTTGTAGCAGACTGTCTTTGAAAAAAAATCATTCGTTTGTGTCTCTCAGAGGTCGTGTGGGCTCACCCCATTTTCAAGGTCAGAAAATATTCCTCCTCCATCACCCCTTCCCCGCCATCTTTCATCCCTAGGAAGCAATATACTTGCCTGAGGTCACACAACTGGTCCATGGAAAGCTGGGACTAGAACACAGATACTCTGATACTATGTCCTGTGACCTTTAGAGGCATCAATTAATTCTCATCCCTAACAGACATGATGACAAAATGTGGGCTGTCAGACTGTCAGCAGGTTGACTGAAAATGCCTTATTGGCCAAACAAGAGCCTTCTTCCAGACACCGGGTCTGATATTGGCAATGCTGTCCTGCAGCCTGGGCCTCACACTCTGCTTTTAGCTCTCAGGATGAAACCCGCTTGCTCTCCCAATCTTCATAAGCACTACTAAGAGAAAAAAATCAAAAATCCGGGATTTTATAATTTTTACAAAATCCACTCTTGGGTACCAACCGTGGCTATTAGTGTGTGAGACACCCTCCTGCCCTCCTCCCCGGAGTCGAGCCCTGTGCAGGGGGCTCCCAGCTTTCCCACCCTCGTTCCTGGCCAGCCTGTGACAGGGTGCCAGTTCAGAGCCGGGGCCCCCAGGCCTTGCCCTCTTTCAGCCGGCCTCTGGGAACTGTATTGCTGTCATGGGAACAAGCCTGAGTGAACAGGCGGGGGGATGAGAGGCCCCGATGCCCAGGTGACAACCAGCTAGCCACTCAGCCGTTTGGGTAAGGCCACCTAAGACCAGGCAGCTCCAGCTGACCTGTGGCCTGACCACAGACAGAGGGCAAGTCCAGCAGGGACCATCTGAGCCTGTCTAGACCAAAGGAACTCCCAACTGTGCCATTCCAAGAGCTAAATATGTGCTTATTGTTTTAAACTGCTGGGTTTTGGAGTGCGTGGGGTGTTTTGAATGCGGCCATGATTAACATGCACCGTCTCATGTATTTCTCTCAACAATGCAATGTGGTCACAATGACTCCTGTTTCATAGATGGCAAAACTGAGGTTCAGAGCAGTAACAGTGTGGCTGAGGTCACCCTGCTGGCACTCACGGAACTGAAATGCAACTCAGGTCTTTCCAACTCCTCGGTCCATGTTTGATGTCGCTGAAGACGCTCTGTGCCAGTGGCTAGTAGGTCGCCTGTCACTGGCCAGTGTCAGTAAGTTGGTGAAGGCTTCCTGTGATGTAACCTTGAAAAGATGCAGGGGGGAGAGGAAAGACGACTGGGATTGATTAGTGGTGGCGGCAGCAGCGTGAGTGCCCGGCATTTGCCATGAAGTCTCCAATATGCGAAAACCCAAAGCCTGGCAGGGTTTTGGCTGACGTATCTGGGTTTGTCTCCGAGGCCGAGCAGGGTGCCTCCTCTTACCTGAGACCATGCAGCCCTGCTTTATGCTCAGGTCTGGGTCCTCTAGTTGTCAGCTCTGCTGCCATGACTCTCCAGCCTGAGGGGACAGTCATGCCAAGGTGATGTTAGGATGGGAGGAGATGCTGAATCAGAAAGCACGGAATTTCCAGCTAAAAATGGTGACATTGAACATTCGATCCCAGTCCTCTCTTTAAATTGACCAAAGGCAGTCAGTGAAAAACTGAATTTAGGGCAAGAATATCTTTTTTTCTTAATTTTTATTGAAAACAGAAATGACCACAGCTTCAAACCACAAAGCCTGAAGCCTTTTTCCCAAACACTGAGAAATCTAGGGCAGAGCACAGAGGCCACAGAGGACCCGGGCAAACATCCCCTCTATGTTTTACCCAGAGGAACGCGGAGGTTTTAAGGATACGCCCCAAAGTGTCATGAGCCTCAGGACTTCATCCCCAAATCCTTGGTTTACAGCACGGAAAGCCAGTCCCAGCTCCCCTAGGGGCTTGCTGGGGCCACCCTGGCTGCTGGGACAGCAACCCCTGAGCTGTGCTGTGGTGACTGAGAGGTGGTGAAGATGACAAACTCAAACTCAGGTGGCACGCAGCCTGTGACCACCCCCCTGCAAAGATCCTCCAACCCAGAGCCCCCTCCAGAAAGGGGTCAGTAAGAAACATGCCAGGGCCACCCATGGGTGTCCTTCACTTCATCTTTGCCTTAGCAAAGACAGATGAAGAGAGGTCACCGGTGGAGCTGCCCAAGGTGGCAGGGAAAAATGGCTGGTCTTCAGGAGTCTCCACCAGCTTCCGATGACACAATGTCTCTTTAAAAAGACCCAAGAAATATGAGGACGGAAAGAAGTGATTATGAAATAACAGCACGAGATGAAAATCCAGCTGGCTGTTTTTAGCAATGAAATTAAGGATAGATAAATAGAAAGACAGGAGGGAGGGAGGGGGGGAGGGAGGGAGGCAAGGAGGGAGGGAGAGAAAGGAAAAAATTCCCAACGGGGCTGGGGATGTGGCCCAGCGGTGGAGCGTCTGCCCAGCCTGCTCAGCCCTGGGTTCCGTTCCCAGTTCTGCGAAAAAAGCAAAACCAACCAAACAACAGCTAAACAAAACAAGACCCGAAGGCCAACCCCACAAGACTCACACCAATAAACGAAAGGAGTGTGTTTAGAGTAAGGAACAGTGTGGGGAAGCCAGAGAAAATTGCACAACGTTAAATAGAAAAGAACTTTATTTAAAAAAAAAAAAAATTAGGTCATAGATGAGAGGCAAAAAGGCCAGGCAAGGGCTACCAATGAATGAGCAGTCTGTGGGACAAGAGGAATAAAAATACCCCAAGACGCACTAAAATAGCACTCTTGAAATACGGACGAGAATCGTCAGGTCAAAGTGCACAGTCTTCCTGGAAATACTGCTGGAAGAATACTGAAAAAAAAAATTGCTGCAAAAAGACAAATCTGATGGTTTAGGTTAAAAAAAAAACCCAAAAAAGCTGACTCCCAAGGTAGGGGACAGGGAGATTGATCCAAATGTCTTCTCCGTCACACCAAAGGACCATGGAGTTCTGAGGGAAAGATAAGACAACTCCCTATTTTACAGCCCTCCAGGTCGTCTTCTGAGTAAAAAAGGCCAGGGACACGTTTTCAAGCGTGCAGAGCTCAGGGAGTGGACATCCGCGAATATTTCCAGAAAAAAAAAAAAAGTCTATCAACAAAAAATTGAAATTCAAAAAGAATAAAGGAAAGATGAAGATGTGGCTAAAAATTGAAATAAATAAAAAGAGAAGGAAGAATGAATGAAGAAGGGAAGGAAGAAAGGAAAGAAGGAAGGAGAGAAGAAGAAAGGAAGGAAAGAAAGGAGGCAGGCAGGGCTGGGGCTGAGAACCAATTCTATTTAAATGCAGACTTCAACCCAAATTGCCTTTAGAACTGGGCTTGCACAACACCGTGCAGCTAGAGGCCTGGTGAGGTAATAATGTTGCAAGGAAGATTACAGGTGTGCAAACCACTGACCTTTATTACTGGGGCGTCCACACTTCCATTTAAACCCAAACCTGTACTCATTTTTCCTTTAAAAGAATGAGACCACAACATCTTAATATTTTGCAAATTTTTACTTCTTTATTGTAAAAGTATTTTTTTTAGGAAAAACATCTGCAAAGCAACATTTATCTCAAGTTTATATTTATTTCAGTTTTACCCCAATTTTCAATTCTTCTGTTAAATTAAGTAAAATGATATCTGGTCCTCTTCCGTTTAAAATAGCAGATATAATTTTATTTTTTCTCATCTACCTTTTCTATTCTATGGGTGTACAGGGGTGCCTAGGATGAGATTCACTGAGTTAAAAAAAAAAAAAAAAACTCCAGAGGGTGTGTGGGTCAGCTGTTTATTCCTGTGACCAAAATGGTCAACTAGAGCAACTTAGAGGAGAAAACGTTTATTTGGGGCTCACGGTTTCAGAGGTTCAGTCCATGGTTGGCTGACTCCATTGCTCTGGGCAAGAGATGAGGCAGAACATCATGGTGGCGTGGCGTGGTGCGGTAGAGGGAAGCTCCTCAGCTTAAGGCATCCAGGAGGCAGAGGGGAAAGAGAGAGGCAGTGGGGAGGGAGAGTCTGAGACTCCAGCAATAAAATATAAACCCCCAAGGCACACCCCAGTGACTTACTCCCACCAGCCACACCCTAACTGCCTACAGTTACCACCAAGTTAGTCCATTCAAATTATCAACCCATCAAATGGATTAATCCATTGATCCACATGAGACCATAGCTCTCATAATCTGATCACTCTAGGAAAAAAAAAAATTAGCAAGGGAGCTTTTGGGGGACACTTTAACAAAAATTTTTAAAAATTTGTAGTTTTTAGTTTTACATGACAGTAAAATGTATTTTGACATATTATACATACATGGAGTATAACTTCCCATTCTGTGGTGGTACGTGAGGTGGAGTTAACACTGGTCATGTGTGAACATAGCATTCACAGCTCTCATAATCCAACCATTCTACCTTCTGCACTTGATTTCCAGACCATAGTGGGGTAATACATATTCCTTGTCGCTTGAATATTTCACACTATACTTTTGCCATTTTCACAAAGTAAAAATTCATTCTTTTCCCTTATTTTGATCAAGTTGTGTCTTGCTCAGTGAAATCAAGGCTGCAGTTTGACAGAAGTGTGGAATTGGGAGATAGCTTTGTACAAAATACAGGAGGACCTATCAAATGGATGGTGGGGGCGCTGTGGTCAGAATGGACTGGGTCAGAATGGCCCAGGGAGGTGGTGAAAAACAGGTTCCCTGCATCGTGGGAGGCTCTGGTTCCAGGGATGGGAAGGACCCTGGGAAATTGCATGATCACCAGCCTCCCCTCATTCTGGGGCAGGCAACTGCTGACTGCACATTGGGGACACTTAGTTGTCCTTTCAGGGTCTCAGCAGGTGGGTGCAGAGCTGGGGGCCAGTGGAAGCTGGAATTGGAGGACATGGAGTGACTCCCAGCTGCAGGTGACAGTAATGTTATGGGGGGTGAAGCTGTGGAGTGGCCCAGGCGGGGCTCTGTTGAGGAGACGCCCAGTGGGATCGACTGGTGTCTAAGTCTCCAGGGAGGGGACCCGCTTCTGTCCTCCAGAATGCATGCAGATTTCACTGTATGAAATCTCCATGTGATTCGTGCCCTTACATCTGGACGGGGAACGGTCTATGGCTGCTTTGACCAATAGAATAAGGCGGAAGAAAGAGATGCCCCACAAGTTTCTGGGTCCTTCTCTTTCCTGTCCCTCCCTGGCCAGCCATGAGGAAGCGCGAGCAGCCACAGGAGAGATGATTCAACAAGTGAGGTGCCCATCCACCCAGGCACGCCAGGCCAGGTGCCACCTCGTGAGTAGTGAGGTGTCTTGAATGCTGTAGCTCTGGGAGGGTGACGTGAGCAGAGCTGAGTTGTGCATTTTACCTGCCACCCACAGCCCTGCCAGCGCCCTGGTCGAGGCCATCGCATGGAGCAGACGCCAGCTGTGAGTGCCAAGTCAGACTCCAGGGTGTCTAGAGGACACTGCCACTGTGCAACACTGTGACCTTGGTCAAGGGACTGAAGGTGGAAATGGAGAATGGTATCCACCTCCTGGGGCTTTGTGGGGGGAGGCAGGCAGGTCCATTTGGAGTGCTCGGGCCGTTCTGAGGGACGCATTAGGGTGCTACCACCTCATCACCCCAGGTGTGAGAATGCAGCCAGAGCCTGTGAAGGGGGAGGCCTGTGGCGGGCACCGCTGGTGTGAGTGCTACTGCTGAGGACAAGCCAGTCTTTAGGCACCTACTGTGCACCAGACACTGTTCCTGGAGCTTGGGTCACATTGAGAACAAAACACATCAAGGGGACAGAAGGATGGGGGCTGGGAGGACTGTAAACTGGTGAAATCCCCCACTGGGCATGTGACTCCACAGACCCCCGGAAATGAGGGTGAGATGAGTATTGGAAGGTGAACTGCCTGAAGCCATGGCTCAGCTAGCCTGGCAGAACCAGCTGTCAGCCCATGTGCCCAGAGCCCTGTGTGAGGCAGAACCTGCCCCAAGCCCTGTCCTCGGCTCCAGCATCATCTGAGACCCTCCAGGAAGCAGCGCAGGTGGGGCCCAGTGCCCAGTCAGCCCACTCTGGGCAGTGTCCTCAAGACCAACCACTTTTCTATGGCCCAGATGACAAACATATTGCTTAAAAGTGCTGTCCAAACAGAATTACGGGAACCTTTTATCACCAGAGTGAGTGTCACATGGTAGCCATCTGTGAAGGTGCCAATTGTCATAATTAATTAGACCTCCCCCGGGCTCCTGACACCTGGTCTGTCGGCAGGAACCACCAGGTCCAATAGGAGCTGCCTGAGGAGTCTGCAAAGATGGGGGATGGTGGGGGCCCACCCCATGCCTGGGCACCCCTACGGGAACACGGGGTCCTCTGTGGCTCCCTGACAACCTCAGGTGGGGCATCTCCATCTGGGGAGGCAGCCCCCACCCCACGTACCCCTGGGCGGAGTTTCTGAGACCATGAAACAGAAGGTGACTGGGAAGCACTTGTGTGTTCAGGGTAATAACAATCAAATGTGGTGGCCATGATGGTGATGATGGTGGTGATAGTGGTGATGGTGATGGTGATGATGGTGATGATGGTGGTGATGGTGGTGATGATGGTGATGGTGATGGTGGTGATAGTGATGGTGGTGATGATGGTGATGGTGGTGATGACAATGACAGCTCTCATGTTCTGAGCTCCTGCTGAGTTTAGACTCATGATCCTGTGTAACCCCATTAACAAAGGCGACCACATGACTGATCATCCCAGCTGCGACAGTTCAGAGCATGATGGGACACTGTAATAAGGACACACTGCCCATCCCCACCAGGACCCAGGACAGCTTGTCTCCTTCACTTGCTTCAGGTCTCAGCTCAGATGGCACCTCTTCTGAGCACACCTCCTGACCGTGTCTTGTCTTGCTGCCCCTTCCCTTTGTTGCCTGTCCCTGTTCTCATTCATCCCGCATGTCTTGTCATTGGTTAGTCACTTCTGTGTTAGGACTCTCTCCCTATGGGCTTCATGAGGGGAGGGCCTAGGTCTTTTCCATCCACTACTGTGTCCTGAGGCTAGACCAGTGCCTGGGCCATAATAGTTACTCATCAAACCATGGTGGGTAGGTGGGTGGGTGGGTGTGGCTGAGTGGCTGGGTGGGTAGACGGATGGTGGCTGGGTAGGTGGATGGATGGATGGTAGACAGGTAAATAAATGGGTGAAACATGGTGAAATGGGGGAACTGGGTATGCGTCCACATGTCCTCTCTACAGGCTGGGCCAACAGCTCCTCTGGGGAAACTTTAGTGACCCTTAGTCACACTCTGCATGCTGGGAGGAGGGTGCAGCTGGGGCCTGGGCTACACTGCTAAGTTGGAGGTGCCCTGGTGTTAGGCAGTGCTCCCTGGGGGGCAGCTCTGCCATCAAGCAGCTGCATGACCTTGAGCCTGTCACCTTCCTCATCTGGGCTCTTCTTCATGTGCAGGACCTCAGCCTGTCCCAGGGTCACTTTGAAGAGGAAGGGAGGTGAGGGATATGATGGTGCCTTGAACCAATGCCTGGGACTCTGGGGGGGAAAGGGGCCCCTTTTTCTCTCCCTAGCGTGCACAGCCTTCCAGAGATGGTCCCCAAGAAGGTCCCTCACTGCCCACCCATCCTCCTGCAGCCTGCTCATCCCCTCTACAGGGTTTAGTTTTGGAGCCCAGTCAACCAGGCAGGCCCTGCAGAGTGGCGACTTGGACTGTTAACCTCTTCTGAGGCAGTGAGTCACCTGACAGTAGAAGACTGGGCACATGGGGACAGGGGGACAGTGCCCCAAGAGCCAGAGTCCGTTGTCTCTGCTGCTGTGCCTGCAGAAGGCTCACATTCCCTGAAGAACTTGGTTATCTATTTGCCTGAGCTTTTGCCCTGTTATTACAACCAGCACTTCCTGAGCACCCTCCGCGATCAGGCACTGTGCTGGGTGCTGGGTGCTGGGTGCTGGGTCATGCCAGGCTGACCTAGAGGTCAGAGTGTAGGCTGAAATAATCGTGCTGATGGATAAGAAGTCCCTGGTGCAGGGGCTACAGAGAAGACTAGAGGAGGTGGGGGAAGGGAAAGACCTCCCAGGGCTGTGACATCCCCCCTGGAACCTGACAGCCTGGAGCTCTTAGCAAGGCAAAGAGGAGGGGCGCCATTCCAGACAGAGGGAGCTGTAGGGGAAGGGACCCTGACGTGGAGAGTGTGTTTGAGGGCCTGTGCATGGCCAGGTGCTCTCTTCCCTGTCGCTAGGTGATGGTCATAAGGATGCTGTCATTTTTCAGTTCCCTGCTGCGCCAGGCACTGTATTGGGCATCTGCACACATGACCTTGAATATCCTAATCATTTATTTGCATTGGTGACACTGAGGTTTACAGCTGTGAAGCCACTTCCCCAGGCCACCCAGCTGGTGAAGGACCCAGGAGAAAGTGGAAGCTGGGTCTGGCCGGGTTTCTCGCACCTGTGGCGCATCGGCACTACTTGCAGAGTTGTCTAATGCAGTTCTTTGGCTTCCAGCTCAGAGATTTGTCACCAGGTGTCTTCACCTCTCCGGGCTTCAGTCTCTCCATCTGTAGACTAGAGGTGAGGTTCGGACCTGCCCCAACCCCTTTTGGAATTCCAGGTTCCCATAGACAATGTGAGGATTAGAATAATTAATAGAATCAAATAAATAAAGCAAGCTCTTAGAACAGGGCCAGGCACACGGCAGGCGCTCACTGAGCGCTTCTGCTTGTGACGGTTGTTATTGTTAGTGTGGACCCTGGGAAGGGCTGGCTCTCCCCTGTAGAGTGGAGGGGCTCTGAAGTACTGCTGGCCCCCAAATTTAAGCCCCCTTCTAGCAGGAGGTGCATTATTGTCATCGTTACTGCTCTTACCATTACTCTTCTCAGTGACCCCTCTAGCCACTGGTGGGGGCAGAATGGTGTGGTGGCTAGGGAGGGCCCTACTTGCACAACACCAGCTCTGCGTCTCTGAGGAGGACCCTGGATGAGCACCTTCTCCCTCTGTACCTTGGTCCCCTTGTCTGTAAACAGGGCCAGTCATAGCATCCAGAGGCTCTGAGGGTGAAATGTCACCTATAACATGCTCAGCACATACCTGGCACACAGTAGGTTCTGAAGCACTGCTATTACAGTTTACTAAGCACAACACACAGTAGGTATTCAACAAGTCATTTTTTAAAATTGAGTTGGTGTGTCAATGACTAAAAGGAACTTGACGAATCCAGATGCCCAGCAAAGAAAGGGACCAGCCCCACCTCCAGCAGCAATAACACCCTGACGTGGGCCCGCGCCTGATGGTTTGCAAAGCCTTCTCCCATCTTTCAGGTCACTTCCTCCTCTGCCTTTTTCTGAGCAAGTACCACAAAGCCTGGTAGACGAGACCAGGGAAGGGGCTGAGGCTGGCGGGCTGGGCGGGCACCTCTGAGGAACTCCTCGTGGTTCACAGTAGTGAAGCCAGGCCTCGAGAAGGACAGCCAGGTGCCCAAGGTGACACAACCACCCCTGTGTCCTGCAGGCGTAAGGTGAGGCCACTGCCTCCAGGTCCTACTGGGGGCCTCTCTAATCTCCAGCTCCAGTATGGCTGTCCCGGGGGCAGAGGGTGCAGGGGCACAGGAGGTCCTGGAGGGCGCTAGAGACTCCTTTGGAGGGGCCTGAGCCTGTCCCTCTCCTTCAATTCTCTCATCAGGGCACAGAGAGATGGAGGCACAGAAATGGGGCCAGAGAAGGGCAGGGGCAGCTGAGGACAGACCTAGAGAGCCACAGTGGCAGAGGGCAGGAAGTGTCACACTCTGCCTCCTGAGAAGCCTCCCTGATTGACGTGCTCCAAGAGTCGTATCTGTCCCCGCTTAGAGCACTTCTGGGTCTGGTGTCCTGCTGCCCATGCCTGGCACGGGGGAGTCAGGGGGACGGTGGCATTTTCACCTTGATTACCACAGGCGAGGCCCTGGGAGAGAGAGCCAGCATGAAGGGCTCTGGCTCTGAGACCCGGGCTCCTGAGTGTCTCTGGGAACACAGACCTGTCCAATGGCTAAATGGATCCCTTCTGGGTACAGTGAAGCCTTCTCCTCATGGATGGGGAGGGGTCACCCAGCAGGGGGCTCTCCTCTCAGACTTGTAGCATCTGGATTTTGCCCCACATGTCCCTTCCCCTGCCCTCGCTCAGGCCACTGTCACCTCTGTCCAGAACACTGCAGTGGCCTCCTGTCTAATGTCCCAATCTTCAGTGTCCTTCAGCCATCTGACCATTTCCTGGCCTAAAATTCTCCCCAAGCCCTCCTCTCTTCTATCCCCCTGTCGTACAGTCCACATATCTTAGCCTGGTGGTCCAGGTCCCTCTAGGCCTGGTGATACCAATTTTTCAGCATCATGCTGGCCTCCCCTGCCCGCCCAGCTTCGGCTTCACTCAACTCGTCACTCCCTAAGTCATCGTGGCCTTCGCACATTCTATTCCCTCTACGGGAATGCTCTCCCGGGATCTCAGTGCTGAGCAAACTCCTACTCACTCCTCGGAGCCCTGCTGGGTTTAAATTTCTCCCTCAAGCCATCACCAACAGCCCCAGGGCTGATGACCCCTCCTGGGGCCCTGGCCTGCTGAACTGTCACTATATTATGTATTTGCCATCTTATCAGACTGTGAGGACCATAAAGGACAAGGCTATGTCCAGTTCTTCTTGCCAGCCCCGGAGCCCAGCCTGGTACCAGGAAGGTTGTGTCATTTATTAAGTCTGCACTGAGCCCCTGCCACCTCCAGGCCCCTGTCTAGGAGCTTCATCTGCAGCACTGAATGAATCAGACAGAAATCCCTGCACAGAAGGTCCATGAAACCAATAAACCCACAAATTAATACATAATTATAACTCACATTAAGTGCTCCGAAGGAGAGGAAATGGATTTGAAAGAGAATCTTAGGGAATAGAAGCTAATTTACATTGAGTGATGGTGGCCAGAGGAGTTTCTCTGAGGAGGTGACATCTAATTTGATGTTAGGAGGTCTAGGGCCCTCCAGGTGGGGAGCCGCCTGAGGGGGAGGGAGCCCAGCATCCGGAAGGGGCGGAGCCTGGGAGGCAGAACCGCAGGGGAGGGGGCCAGGGGAGGGGCCAGGGGAAGGGTTGAGGGCGGGGACAGGGGCGGTGCGGGGGTGGGGGGCGGTGCCCGGGCCCGGGGAGGGGTGTGAATCCAGAGGGGCTTTTGAGCCAGGTCACCTTGGTAGTTCCCTGCAGCTTGTGCCTTGCAAAGGGCTGGGGTCTGATCTGAGAAAACAGAGGGAGGCCTGAAGGGTTCTGAGCCAGGAAATGATGGAGCCATATTTGCACAGGGGACATTACTGGTGGTGGACCGGGGCCAGATGGGAGGGGCGCGTGGGTTCATGGGGAGAGTAGCCAGAGGCTTTGGGGTCCCAGCAGGGCAGGGAGGGCTGGGCCAGGCTCGGGAGGCTTGGGGGTGGACTGGGCCATTGCTGGATGGGGAAGGCGTGGCCCCGGCAGAGGCAATGGCCTGTGTGTGGGGGGAGCTGTCCCCCTGGGGTCTTTAATCATATGATGCCCCCAGCCTCAGGTCTGCAGGAACCCTGGTCCCATACGTGGCCTGGAAAATGCCAGATCCTGGGTGTCCCGTGCCATGTCTTGGACAGGGAGCACCCACCCTGATGGGCCTGGACTGGTCAGGTGGAGCCAGGCTGGTGTCCCTGGCTCTGCCTTGATGGGGCGGGTGCCCTTGGCAAGACCCCTTCCCCAGCTGGACCCCAGGCCTCGGTGACCTCCATGAGGCTCCAAGGCTCTCTAAGGCAGACCCGTGGGTCCCCTCGCTGCGCGGACAGAGGGGTTAAGCCGCAGCGCTGTTCGGGCTGCAGAGCTGCCCCCCCTCCTGTGATTAATTCAGTTTGGTAAAGCGGCCTTTACGCTGGGAATTTAATCGTCATTTCTGATAGTGAAGGAATTGAAAAATAAATTGAAAGTGTCAGATGATGCATTAGGGAGGGTGATGGAGTGGAAGCGGCCGCCCCCCCGCCGCCCCCCTGGGTGGTTCTTGGGCCCAAGAAATTAGCTAGGTTCTGTCGGATCAAGATGATTGCAGGCCGAGAACCAGGTGATGGGGGCGGGGAGGGGGCAGAGGCAGTCCCGGGTGGGGGCGGGGGCAGTAGCAGGCTCACCAGTCCACCCTGGTCACTGAGGAGATGGCCCAGCAGGACAGAGACCTGACCAGAACGCCGCAGGACAGAGACCTGACCAGGACGCCACAGAACACCAGGTCAAGCGAGGCTGGGACCCAGACCTCCCTCCTTCCAGCACCAGGCCAGGGGAGGACTTGGATGGGCGCTGGCTCTGAGGAGAGGGATGCTCTGCCCCACCCAGGGTCCCATGGGGAGGGGACCTCACCTCCCCCGACTGCCCCTCTGCTTGGGGAGGGGTTGCCCATCCTTGACAGCCAGGGAGACCCTCACTGACAGACTCAGGTCTCTGAGTTGCAGGGACAAGCCCCTCAGCAATCCCTGGCTCTCCCAAATGACTCTTGACCCTGGGGACTGGGCTGCTATAGTTAGGGTCTGAAAAATCCCTGGGGGTCCACTGAAGCTATTGGGAGGTGGCGGAACCATCTGAGGTGGGGTCATTGGGTAGAAGTTAGGTCTCTGGGGTTGTGCACTTGAAGAGGCTGTTGGACCCCAGCCCCTTCCCATCTCTCTGTTTCCTGGCCACCATGAGGTGAGCAGCTTGCTCTCCCATGCACTCCCTGCTGTGAGGACCCGCCTCACCACAGGCCCTGAGGATGCAGCCAAGTGACCATGGACTGAAACCCTGAGTCCGAATAAACCATTCCTCTTTTTAAGCAGATTTTCTTGGGTATTTTGTCACAGCAGCAAAAAGGTAGCTCCCCCGCTAGGCTGGATGTTTCTAAAGGCAGAGCTATGTCCCTCATCAATCTGGGGATGCTCCCCCTGGGTTAGCAGCTCCTGTGGGCAGGTGTGTCTCCTTCCTCAGGTTTGGGGTCTCCTGTGGTCAGGACAGCCCTGCCCCCAGCCTGAGTTCCCCCTGAAGGCAGTGGACAAGATTCACCATTGGCCACATTGGACATCTTCTCTTTACTCCTTTTAACAGCCAGGTGGACGGGTCTGTTGGTGTCCCAGTGGCCAAGCTGGCTCTGTCCTGACATGGCAGATGTGGGCAGAAACCTGGGAAGGGGGTGGGAGTGGCCTCTGATTCTTAAGCTCCTTGGGTACAAGCCAAGCTTCCTCTCAGGAGAACCAGCAATCATGGGGTCAGGCCCCTACTCCGTCCACCAGCCTGGGAGGGCCCAGGCGCAGCCAGGACCTCTGCATGGCCATGCTGAAAACCCTCCTTCCCAACAGCTATGGAACACTGAGGCAGGAGGCCTGGGCTCTGCCCGTCCAATCATTCATTCTTCATCCACTCATTCGCCCTTTCTTTGAGCACCTACTTGGTGCCTGACAGTGGGCAGGGCTCTGAGGACACGGCAGGCACAATCTCCTGTCCTCGTGGACCCTTGGGGAGGATGTCCCAGGTGCTGATCATCTGGGAGTGATCTGGAGGCCCGATGGAGGTCCGTGCACGGTTGGGAGATGAGGCCTTGGAGGGCTGGAGATGGCCGTGGCTCATGCACAGCCTTGGGGCCCTGAGGAGGGCTCTGGAATTTATCCTGAGAGCAGCGGAAGTCCCTGGGGGGTGTGGCAGGAGGGCACTATCATGGCAGCATTCCGTTCAGACTACAGCCTGGGTATTGGAGGAGGGTTAACATGGGTCAAAGGCCCCAGCCAACCAACAAGCAAGGTGGCGCGAGTGAGGAAGACTTTGTGCTCCAAAGCCGTTGAGATCTGGGAGGTATTTGTTACTACAGCATAGCTTCGCCTCTCCTCACTGATGCAAATCTCAGCATCTGGAACTCAGAGAAGTGCTTATAAAATTTGAGGAGTCATTAGTGATTGTTTTAAAACCACTTCTTTTTTCTTTTTCAGAATAGAAAATCCTGGGAGCGAGAGAAATGCCCCTTGCTTTCTCTGTTTCATGTTATACATCCGTCCGATTCTGTCTTCTCCCCAAATCCAGGCTCCATCCCAACACTCCCTCAAGAGCTCACACTGAACCTCAGACCTGATCATGCCACTATTCTACTCAAGGACCATCCATGGCTCCCTATTGCCTACATGATAAATTCCAACCTCTTTACCCTGGCAGCAAGGGTCTTTCCTCACAAGCCTCTCTCCTACAGAGCAGAAAATTAATCAGTTTTTTTTTTCTCCCTTAAACAACTCTTTGAATCTTTCTCTGAGTGAATTAAAGACCTCTGGTTTGCAAGACAGACGACTCGAGGCCTAGACCCTGCTTTGGTTCAGATTTATAGTATAAACTTGGGGAAGTTTCTGGGCCTCACTTTCCGCATCCGAAAAATGGGGAGTGGTTGCTGAATTCAGTCATCTTGATGCTTTATTCTGAAGCAAACATCCTGGGCCTCCAGGGGCCAGGCTGCTGCCTCAGTCCCCGCCCGGCCTGGACTGCCCTCCTTCGTCCCGTCCACCCTCTGCCTCTGAGGAGTTAAACCTCAGGGCTGATCCAAGCCAGGGCTGGACTGCAGATTAGACTGATGTGGAGTGCGGCTCCTCAGACACAGTCTGAGCACCTGGGGACAGGTACTGGGACGGGGGCCGTGAAGGGAGCTGGCCCGGGGAGAGCATGGAGGGGTGCTGAGCTTGCCCTGGATGGAAGCTCTCCAACACCCTGTCTCTTTCTCACGGCGCTGTGTCATCTCTAATGATGATGCTCAGTCTTCATAATGACTCATCATCACCGTAAATCAGCTCCTGTTCACTGAGCACCGCCCGCACCCGGCCCTGCTCTGACTTCTCCAAGTCTCTGAATTAATCTCTCATGGTTCAAATATGGTCTGTTCTCTCTGAAACTCATGTTGAAATGTGGTCCCCTGGGGCTCAGTCTTCAGAGGTCATGGGACCTTTAAGAGGTGATTAGGTCATTAAGAGGGATGAATGCAGATCTCGGGGACTAGTTACCATGAGGATTATGAAGTAAGGCTGCTACACATGCTCAGTGTCCCTTCTGCTTCTTTGCCATGTTATGCATAGCCTGAGGCCCTCTCTAAATGCAGTCACCCAATCTTGGACTTCCAGCCTCCAGAACCATGAGCTGAATAAACTTCTTTTTCTTTATAAATGACCTAGCCTCAGGCATTCTGTTGTAGCCACAGAAAACAGACTCAGACAATACCTAATCTTTATGACATCTCTGTAAGTCCCTGCTACATTATGATCCTCCACTTCCTGGATAGGAAATTGTGTGGTTAAGCAGTCTGCTCAACATCGTGTAGCCAAAGGTGCTGATGGCAGGATTTGTACCTGGGAGGCTGGGCTCTGTGCCCAGTGCTTGACTATGTCTCTGCCTGTCTCTGTGTGGACCCCAGCTGACCCCCAGGGCAGGGATCACTATCTTTATTTGACAGGTGAGGACACTGAGACTAAGAGGACAGTAACTTCCAAGGTCACACTGGAACATTGCAGGATGAAGTCTGCTCCCCAGATGGAGGGGGCACTGCCTGTCCTACTTGAGCTCTCTCCACTGACCCAGGCCTTGGGAAGGAGACAGGGGCTTGAGGGCTTGGGCTTGACCTCCTGAGTGGTCATGGAAAGGACCTGGAAAAGGAGGAGACTCCGTTCTTCAACAGACCTCACCCATGTCCCAGCCCTGACACTCAGTGGCTTGTGTTCAGGAGACAGTCACCCACTGCTCTGAGCCTGGTTGACTCTCTTGTAAAGTAGGGTGGCCACAGCTTTCCAGGGACAGAGGCACACCCCGTGCTGTCAAAATGTCAAAAATGCTAGAACTAACCTTTCCTGGGTGCTCTGAATGTGCACCCCCCACCCCCTGAGGGACAGTCACCTTGCCCAGCAAGAGATGAGGACAAGAGGCTTGGGGAGGTGAAGTCAGCGACCAGGAAGTAGACACCCGGCCCATCTAACCCCAGGTACCCTTATGCCATCATCTGCCACCTTTGTGCCCTGCCCCCTCACAAGGTGCTTCTGACCTGTGCCCTGCCCCCAGTTGCTGCACGAGCACAAACACACACTAGCACAGGTACCCACCCCTGTGCGCCTCGCCCCACATGTGCCCCCTGTTCTCATTGACACCATCGACCCCAGGCTCTTCCTGCATGAAGTCCCCCTTAGCGGCCTCGTCTTACAGAATCTTCCTTTTGCTTCTTTTCTTTTTGAGGTGCTGAGGATGAACCCAGGGCCCCAGGCACCCTCCGCCAACGCTCTACCGCTGAGCCGCTCCCCAGCTCCAGTCTTCCTGGATGTGCCATAGAACTTGCCAGCGGATGTGGAGTGGAAGGCAAGGAGGTGCCAATCTCATTTGTTGAACGGTGGCAGAGAAGCAAAGCTTCGTTGACAGTTACAATAATCACGGATTCTGTTGTCATCGGTGGGGGAGGCGCTGCATTTGCTGGCGGAGGCAGGAGGACGGTGTGCAGGGTTCCGGAGACCAGCTCTGACCCGCTCCCAGGTGCCAAGGGAAGTCTGCTGAGCACTGTGGAGCTAATGGAGTGACAGCGTGACAGAGAGGGAGCAGAGGGTCAGTCTTCCAGGGGAGGCACAGAAACACGTGACCCTCACCTGTTGAGCCTCAGAGCCCGTGAACAGGTCCAGGGAAAGAGGAGGAGCACAGGAGGGTCGGACCTCCTTCCCTGGCTGGAACCTGGGGTGGGAGCATGATGTTCTTGCAGGAGGTGACCTTGCTCAGCCGTGGGTCCTGTCACAGAGTATGTCACTTGTCTGCTCTGGGGACAGCCTGGCCTGATTCACAGGGTGATCTTGGTTCTGTCACCCAGCCACTCTGCTGATGTGGCTCTTGGCCACTTCTAAGTCCCTCCCCAGTCACGTGACACACACCACCACAGCAGGTGCGCTGAGAGGGCAGGGCCTCGCTCCACTGCACCCCACGCCTGTCCTCAGTGCCCAGACCAGGGCCTGGCACACAGGAGGCTCCCAAGAAGCATTTGTTCAAAGTCTGCAAGAGAACGAAAAAACAGGGCTCACCCACGAGGTGGGCGTTCCTGTCCCCATTTAATAGAGGAGGAGGCCAGGCTCAGAGAGGTGAAGTGACCCACTAGAAGTCACCCAGCTGGTCAGGGGGCAGGGACCAGGCAGAAGAGGGTCAGGGCTGGGGCTGGGGAGCAGCTCAGAGCTGGGAGGGACAGCCAGAGCCCCCTGCACTCAGGTGATGGATCAGATGCTTCACCAGGCCCCAGTCCCCTCTGGGAAACTCAGCCCCCCAGCGCCCCCAGCCCCCCAGTCCCTTCCTGGGAAACCCAGCCAGCCTGTGTGAGGCCCAGGGCCAGGGCCTGGGGAGAAGGGAGCAGGGAGGGGGCAGCTTCTTTTGCATTGAGGTGACTCTACCTCCATTTCTCAGGGGTGGAGACACCAGGGCCTGGCCAGTCACCAGGAGGCTGGGAGCAGAGGTGGGTAGAGCCCTGCCAGGCCCCACCCCAAGGCCAGAACCAGGCCCCTTCCCCTACAGCCACCAGCCTTCCCAACCCCCATTTCCCACCTTGAATACTTCAGTCCTTCCAGCAGCCCCCTGAGTGCAGGAGTAACCATCTCCATTCTGTAGCTGAGACACAGAGAGACCATGCGACTTGCCCACCGTGGCCCAGCGAGTCAGCCGCAGACCCAGAGCTGACCCAGGCCTCCACCCCTGTCAGGGTCTGCCTTCCTCCAGGCTGTCTGGCCCAGAGCCCCTGCTGGGTGCCCCACCCCCAGAGCCCCTGGTCCTGTTACCACCAGCCCCCTGGGGGTGGGGGTGGGGGTGGGGGACGACTTGGCTCAGAGCTGCTGCTGCCTCCCCAGCCCCCTCCACAGCCTCCATCTCTGAGCCCCAGCTCTTTGCCCCCAGACACCAGAAAAGGGGGTACCAGGATTGCTGGGGACCCCGATTGTGTGGCCCAATCCCTGGGGGACATGTGGTAGCAATGGTCCCTCAGTGGCCACACTGTGCCCTCACCTCCACCCCAGAGGCCCCCGGGCCTTGTTGGGTGGGATTCTCCCTCCAGCTCACTGAGGTCTGCCCTTCCCTCCAAGTCCCCTCCTGCACCGGCTCCCTGCTCTGGGGGAGAGCAGGCCCCGCAGGCCCTGTCAATCTCACAGGCTCCGCCTTCACTGTGGTGAGCACCAGGGACCATCTGCAGGCCTTGCCTGGTCACCGGAACATGGCACAGGTGGCTGCTGGTCCAGGGATGTGAGAGGTCAGCTGCTCCTTGATGAGTCTAGAAAGGACCCTTGGCAGAGTAGATGCTGGGCAAGTCCCAGCAGCCCTGTGTCCCCTGAGCCTCGGTCTCACCTGTCCAGTGAGTCCCCCTGCCCTGGTTGTTGTGCGGATTGTGCAGGTTGAGCTGGGTGATGTGGGTGAAGCCCAGCACATGCCCGGCACACAGCAGGCCTTCCACACAGTAGGACTTCCATAAGGATGGCTGCGAGGATGTGGAGCCAGATCTACCCCATGTGGGCAGAGCTGGGCAAGGTATGGACCTGGGGCCTGGCCTGCACCAGCAGAGACTGGAGGAAGTGACCCGAGCCCTGTCTGCCTCGGTCTCCTCATCTGTAAGATGGGGTAACAGTAGTGTCTCCTTCATGGGGCCACTGTGAGGGCTGAATGGAATCATACTTGCAGCAAAGTACTTAGAACAGAGCTGGGCACACAATTCACTCAAATGAGGTTTTTTTTTTTTTTTGTACCAGGTATTAAACCCAGGGGGGCTTAACTGCTGAGTCACATCCCCAGCCATATCTATATCTATATCTATATATAGATATATATTATATATGCATATACTACATACATACATATATACATAAAATTTATATATATAATTTATATATATACACACATTTTTATGTGTGTTGATGCACTTCTGTTTTCATGTCCCCTCTACCACTGAGCCAAAACCCCAGACCCTCAATTTATTCTTTTATGAATCTTTCATTTGATACTGCATCCAAGAAATACCTGTCTAACCCAATGGCACAAAAGTATTCTATGTTTTCTTATAGAAGTTTAATAATTTTAGATTTTACATTTAGGTCTTTGATCTATTTTGACTTAATTTTTGTAGGTGGCATGAGATAGAGTTTTTTTTTTTTTTTTTTTTTTTTAATGTAGACACTGAGTTACCAGCATCACTTCATGAAATGGAACTGCCTTCATCAAACATCAGTTGTCAGATACGTGTGGGTCAGTTTCTGAACTTTTCTGTCCCACTGATGCCAATGCCACATTGACTTCATTACTGTAGTTTTATAATAAGTCTCGAAAAAGTATAAGACTTCTAACTTTTTCAAGGTTTTTTCAGCCATTGTAGGTTCTTTGTGTTTCCATAGGACTTTTAGAATCAGTTTCTGCAAAAATCCTGGGTTTCTTCATGATTCTTGCACTTGGCTTTTATTGAGCTCCTCTCTTGTGTGGGATAATAGTTTTCAGCGAATGTGAAATGTTTTGTCACTATTTTTTCGACCATCCTTTCTGCGGCCCCTCCTTTCGGGTGCTTCAATTATACATGCTCGTTAGACAGTTTGAATTTGCCCCACAGTTCACTGCTTCTCTGTTCCCTGAATTCTCTTTTCTCTCTGCCCAGTTTGACTGGTGTCTATTGGTGTCAAGTTCATTAATTTCCTCCCTGAAGTTTCTAAGCTGCTGTCAGTTCCACCAACCTATGTTTCATCTCATAGGTTGTCTTGATCTCTCCGTGTTTTATCTGATCTTGTTTATAGCTCCCACTTAACATTTTGAATGTATGGAACATAGTTATAATAACTTGTTAAGTCCTGATCTGCTAAATCTATTATCTGTGTTGGTTCCGAGTTGGTTTTGATTGGTGCATGAATCTCCTCATTATGGGTTACATTTTCCTGTGCTTTGTGTGTCTGCAGATTTTTGATCGAAGGCTAGGCATTGTGGATTCTACTTTGTTGGGTTTTGGATATTTTTGAATTTCTCTTAAATTGCTTGAGCTATATTCAGGGTGGAATCTGGTCTCATTTTTAAGACTTGTTAGGTGGAACTGAAGTGGTGCTTCATCTGGGGCTATTGGCTGTTTACTCTCTCTTCTGCATACTGCCTAGGTCAATTCTCCGTGAATGATAAGATTTTCCAGCCTGGCTGGGGAACAGGTGTCCCCTCTATCTCCATGTGGGTGCTGGGTACTGTTACCTTCATCCTTTCCCCACTTTCCTCCAATGCACATGCTCTTCAGTGCTCAACTGGAGTACAAACTTGTGACCATCCATACAATTATGTTTAAAAGAAGGAAGGTGGCTTAGGAGCAGGCTCTGAAGAGGAACCTTCTGCAGACTGCACTTCTGTTTCCATGTCCCCTCTTAGTTCTCTGTCCTACAAACTGTCTTGTTCTTCCTGTTTGCTTGGCTCTGTCTCTTTAACTCCACTCTTCCTGGTTCCTCCTTCCTGCACCACAGCCTGGAAATTCTCTCAAGACAGTAATCTGGGGAATCATTAGTCTCATGTTTTTATGTCCCATCTCTTGGGAATCACTGACCTGCATTGTCTGATGTGCAGTGTCCGGGTCTTGGCATTTTACTCCTGAGCCTCAGTTTCCTTATCCATAAAAGGGGACTAATAACAATAACTCTCCCTGTCCCCTGGATCCCCAGAATTGTCATGAAGATCAACTGAGATAATCCATTAAATCACTCAGCCCGGTGCCCAGCATACCAGGGGTAGCTGCTGTGATTAAACATCACTACTACGGCGGCTGCTATTCAGTCGAAACAACTGAGGAAACACAGGGTGGACAGAGGCTGCCAGGAATTCAGAAAGAGTTTCTCTGTCATTGTGATCACAGGAGCTCACACTCATAACGATGGTGGTCTGCTGTGTGGAGAGCCGGTGATTCCATCTCTAAGAAGGTGCTTGGTGCTCTTAGGTCTGAATATACAACAGCTGGATTCCAAGACCCTTTGCATTTTGCACCCCCCCCCGAGTTTAATAACCTCCCCTCTGCCTGGGCTCCAGTAAAGACCAGTGGGGACTTCTGATCTGCGTAGATGCGGCAGTGTAGCAGTGACAAGAATTTAGGGTTCATTAGGTCGGATTAACCTATCCCCTCCCCCACCTAAGAAAACTGCTCAGAGTCCCAGGCCCCTCCTGGAATCAGAGCTGGGCCCTCCCCCCCAGTCCATCCCCAGCTCCCAGAACTCTCCTCCGCTGAGGTTTGTGGTTCTTGATTTTCCCCCGTGAATACATAATCGTCTCATGCCAGAAAACCAGCTGTCACACTGTCTGCACAGGGCGCTCCATAGCCTCTGAGCTGAGATGCAAATGAAACACATTCCACAGGATCATTAATGAGCTGGAGGGGGATGGGAAGAGGGAGGAGCTATCATAGGATGGAGGCAGAGAAAGGGGGTGGCATGAAGCATGAAGGTGACGAAGAAGCACGAGCAGACGAAAGGGGAGCAGGTAGGAAGGGGCAGGAGGAATGAGGAGCCCAAGTGTGGAGCCTGGACTTCCTCTCAAAGCTCTCCTGCAGGAGGGCGGCGTTGGGTGGGCTCACGGTTCCCTTTGGAAACGTGGGGAAAACAAGTCCTTCTACTGTTGCTCCATGTGCTGGGGGCTGGATGTGACAAGCAGAACCCGCAGTGACAACACAGTCAAGATCTCTATCCCTCTGGGGTCCACAGTCTGGTGGAGGAGACAGACATTCGGTTAATAACCCACCAACAATGCGGGTGAGTACAGACAAACTTTGGTCAGTGATGTCCAAAGGGGTGGTGGTCAGGAGACAGGGCTGCCTGGGCTGGGATCCCAACCCTGCCGTGTTCTGTGCAGGCGCAAGAAAGTTCCTTCTTCTCTGGCCCTCAGTTTCCTCATTTCTAAAATGGAGATTAAAGCACCTATCTCATAGGGAAGTTGGGAAAATTGAATTAGTTGTTGCATAGAAATCACTTAGAATAGTACTGACCCCTGGTAAGTACTGACAGTCTCTTCTTAGCAAACTTTAGACAGATGCCTTTGAGTACTCTTTTCAGCTAGGCTTTGACCTTGTGTCCATCTTTGCCAAGTCCAGCTTGAGCAAGAATGCTGCTAAGTAAGTTTGGGAAGAACCCCCCTCCCCCACCATGGAGAGCTGATCATTTCATCTGTCATTAGTAAGCATTCAGGTAAGTCCATTTGCAAGAATCCCCTTTCCTTGATGTCTCCTCTTAGTGATTTTCCATCCACTGACTCCCTCATCCCTCTCCCCACCTGTCTTTGTATTTGGAATCGAGCTCAGTTGTATACTGAAATCTCTTTCCCTCTTGTGTAATAGTTTCTGAATAAAATCTGTCTTTACCACTTTAACTAGTGTTCTCTTGGAAAGCAGCACCCAATGAACTCCAGCTTTGAATATAAAAGAGATAGAAAATAAAACAAGAAGGATTACAAGGCTGTGGCTCAGCTCCAGGGTCAGGGCAGTCTCCTGAACAGGTGTGGACAGCTCCAGGAGTCAAGAAGAGAGGGGACAGAGTGTGCGGTGGGCATCTGGCTCTGTTGGCTTGCTTGCTTCTGGTGAGATCACTCCCTGGTTGTCCTCACCAACTCTCAGTCCCTTCAGGTAGGGCAGACTCAGCTCCTGGCTCCTGCTACCCAGGCCTGGCCATTCAGTGAGTTTCACCCTCGGTGTGCAGAGAGCATTTCAGTTGTGGGCAGATGGCCCAAGCCAGGCCAATGAGAATTATACTAGAAACTTTTGCTAATGCTGTCAGAAAAGAGAGCTCAGCCCGTGTGATGTAAGCCCAGGGCTAACAGTGCCCATTTCCTGCCTAGAATAGGGAGCATGGCTGATTCTGCAGTGCAGAAGAGATGGAGATACTGTAGCCTGATGGCATTATTGAAGTCTCTGGGTCTTGTTGTGCGTGAAGCCATTAATTCCTGGATTTTTCTGATAAATGCATCAATTAATTTTCTTTTAAAAACTCGCTTATTTAAACCAGGTTGAATGTGATTCTTTTTCCACTTGCAATGGAAGCCATCCGATAAGCACATCTCTGGCAAAGAAAACAGCATGTGTGATGTCTCTGAGGAGCAAAGTTTCATGGTCTAGTCTAGAAACTCAAAGGATGACAGTGTGGCAGATGTGTGGAATGTGAGGGGACAGTGGTGAATGTCTGCCTGTCCTGGATCAGGGTGCCAAGAAGTCTGAGCATGCACTGGGGAAAGTGGAGCGGGACACCATGCAGACTAGAAACACTGACACCATCTTCTGATTCTTTGTGATCAGCGGGCCCCGTGGCCTGTTCCAGAGGAGGCCCCATCTCTCATCATGTCTCAAGCTTGGCTCTTTACCCACTCACGGAACAACTTAAATCAAAGACACAGGGATAATTTTGGCTCCTAATGGCACAGTTATGGAACATAAATACCACTTAGTGCAATATTCTTATTTTGTTTTATTTAAGCTAATTGTCTAAGTCATATAAAATACATTACCATCATAGAAAGTCTGATATGAATAAAGCAAATGGCTGAATTTTAAAGAATGAAGAGGAGCCCAAGAATCCCCATTTTATATAGAGAAATCTTGAGATAATAGCAGGAATGCATTTTTTTTTTAAAAAAGCATTAACTATGTGCCAGTCACTATACTAAATTTTTCACTTTCATTCTTTGGATTTTGTTTTCACCACAACCCTATGACGTATTGGACAGCAAGACCGAGCAACTGACCCAAGATTATGTAACTAGTTGACGGTGGAACCAGGATTTGAATTTGGGCCACGTGTCCCTAGAGCCATTCTCTCATTCCTGGTAACAATGCATGGTTTTCAAGAGCAAAATCTCCTCATTCACCAAATAATTCTATCTAGAAGATAGAGGAAATGAGTGCTCCTAGGAATCTGAAGAGAAAGGCCATCTCAATTTTCCCTAGAGCTCTCCATGGTGCTGAAGCCCACACAGACAGGCAGACCCTCCAGCCAACACAGGATCCTTCACCCCAAGGCCACTCTCCCATCATCACCCCCACGGATCCCCCTGAAGGTTCAGGCTATTTTTTTAAAAAATTTATCTATTTATTTTACTTTGTTCTACATGACAGCAGAATGCACTTCAATTCCTAGCACACACACAGAGCACAATTTTTCATGTCTCTGGTTGTACACAAAGTGGAGTTGCACCATTCAGTCTTCGTGCATGTACCTAGGGTGATGATGCCCATCTCATTCCGCCATCTTTCCTACCCCCTGCTCCCTCCCTTCCCCTCCCCCGCTTTGCCCTGTCCAAAGTTCCTCCATTGGTTCAGGCTCCTTTTAACCACACCCCTCTGATTTCACTCACTCTGGTTTTAGTGAAGGATCCCTTGGACCGACGTCATCCGTGCCCAGCCTCATCTCTCTCCATCAAGTCTGCATTTATCCTTTCTGGAGGAAAGCTTAGTTTCTGCCCGCGAGGACCTAAAGGAAACCTAGGCCTAGAATATATACAAAATGTACGCCAGGGAAGGCCTATAAGATCCCAGAGTGGCACAGGAAGTCCTGCAAGGACCCCCCGACATGGCCTCTCGTATCTATGATTGCTGCCACCATAGCCCCTGGCACAGCCTCCTGCATGCGCACTGAGCTCAGGTGCCACCTCTTCCAGGGAGCCCACTGTCATCCCTCCCACCATCACCACCCTCCCAGACAGTAGCTTCTCCTAAACTTTTGAGGCTTTTGATGGTAAAATAGACAGCACTGGGGGACGTTACAGAGTAACCACATAGGGTGGCATTCTCTGCCCACACTCCAGTTCTTCAGAGGCAACCCGGGGATGAGCCCTAGGTTTGACCTAAGGAGAATTGAGATCTTGTCTGGAATTTCCTGAATTCAGTGTGTGGCCATGGGAACAATGTCCTCTTTCTCTGTGTGCCCTTCTGGAGCAGGAGGGGGCTCAGGACAGGAATTCAAGGCTCCACTCCTCCTTCTGGAGCAGGAGGGGGCTCAGGACAGGAATTCAAGGCTACCGTGAGTGGGGATCTGGATCCGCGCTGCAGGGACGGGGTGTGGCTGCAGAAGGGGATCAGGCCGGAGGAGGGACAGCGTCCCAGAGCTCAGGGAGGCCTGAATGCACAGAGGAGGGAGGGCCTGCTGGGGAGGGGCACAGCGGCTTCCTTGGGAAGGAGCCCTGGGTGAGGCCCTGAAGCATCTAAAGACGGTGCAAGAGGCAGGAGCATTTCAGAGAAAATAAAAGTGGGTTCTGGCATTCTAGAGGCCATGATTCTGGGCTCTGGGCTCTTATAATTCTAGGTCAAGGGTCACTTTGGGGGTCCCTGCTCTATCCTGGATGCCTCTGGATTCTGTAGTTCTGGGTTTCTAACTGTGTGATTCTGACGGCTCTCAGCAGACAGGTTCCACACCCTGGAGCAATCTGAGGGCTTGATTCTCAGGGAAGCGAGGAAGGGGCGTAGTCTGGGGGTTCACGTGCTTTCAGGGAGTCATCCTTCAGGGCTGGGCATTGTTGGGGCATAGCCTCCCCGCCTGTTTGCTTTCCCGAGTTTCCTGCAATGTAGTCAGTCAATTAGACCCACCAGCCCCTCCACCCCACCTGGGCCCATCTCCAGACAGGGGCCAGTGAAGTCACTCACTCCAGGGGTGCTTAACCACTGAGCCACACCCCAGCCCCTTTATATATTTTATTAGAGACAGGGTCTCACTGGGTTGCTTAGGGCCTCGCTAAGTTGTTGAGGCTGGCTCTGAACTCACAATCCTCCTGCTTCAGCCTCCTGGGTTGTTGGCATGACAGGGGTGAGTCACTGCGCCTGGCTAAGTCACTACCACTTGCCCTGACATAAACACACACACACACACACACACACACACACACAAACACACACATGCACACACACACTGTAACCTCTGGCTCCCAAGGGTCCAGGATGCTCTCGAGGGAGGGTCTGTTGGGAGAGAGGATACTTGAAGCACAAGGACAGATGTGTGCAATCGTCTCAGGGTGGGGGTACATGAGTGTGACTGTGTGTGCCAGAGGCCTGAAGGTGGGGCTGTGGCTGTCTCCAGCATGAGGGTGGCTTTTCAGAGGTCATGAGTGCCTGTCTCAGAGGCAGGTCCTCTGTGTCCTTGGCTGGTCCTGGCTGTGCTCTGGCCCTTCCCTGAACTGCTGCCTCCACCCGGGGAACTCTCAGCCTGTGGGCGGAGGCAGAGGGCATTCTCTTTTTACTTGGCTTTAGGTTATGGAACAACAACAACAAAAAATGAACTGAAGCTGTTTGCAGAGAGGTCATTTCCCCATCCCCGCCCTGCAGCATGGACCCACCACCTCGTTACTTCTAATTAGGTGGGACTATGAATGGTCTACCGGGCAGTCCCAGTGTCCCCGAGCCAGTGTGGGGCCTGCCCAGATGAGGCATCTGTCCTCTGAGCAGCAGCAGGACTTGCCCAAGGTCACACCGCCAGCTGGTTGATCCCGGTTCTGCCCATCTGGAGATCCACGCCCTTGGCCATCACATGATGGGCAGGACCATTCCAGGGAACCAGAATCGGCACAACACCAATGCTCTGGGAACCAGTGTTTGAAGAGCACTGGGAAGTTACTGGCCAAGGAATTCAGAGAGATCCTGGGAGGACCTGGCCCTCTGCCGGACATATCCCAGGTATCTGAGGTCTACATCTATGGAAGTAGGTCACTGTCACAGCCCTGCCCGACATCGCCTTGTGCATCTTTGGCAGGCTGCCTCTGCCCTCATGGCTGGGGTTGCTTGGCCTCACTGTAGGCTCCCTGCTGTGCCCTGGATCAGCCTTGACCTGAAGCAGTTTCACCCGCTGGGGTTCAGCATCAAGTCCTGAATTCTAGATTTCAGCCTCAGAGGCAGGGACCTTGCCCATACCGTCAGGAGCTCCTCCTCTGGCTCCTTCTACTTTCTGCACCCCACACTCTGTGGTCCTGCTGGGAGCTTCTTAGAACCTCCACTTCCCGATCTGTAAAAGAATACTAGATTCCGTTTTGGGGAGCCTTTCCGGCTGCAGCATCTTTTGGATTTAATTTTCTTTTTTTTTTTTCCTTTCGGTCTCATTCTCTTTCTCCCCTCCCCCATTTTCTCCCAGGAGCCGCTGAGAGTGGGGTCTCATGATGAGCCTCCATCAGCAACAACACCCTCCAGCAGGCCAGGCCAGATCTGGAGGTGAAGTCTGGGGAACGGAGGCAGCCATGGGCCCCACATGCACACCCGCAGGAACACCCCCTTCTTTCACACGCACACACACCCTACTTGCACTCTGAGACACGTCTGCAGGAAAGGCCCTCACAGCTCCAAGCCAGGGATTCTCACCCAGCGCCAGTCTCGGGGCAGGCCCTCCTCACCCTCCAGCGCCTGGCCCCGGGACCACCTTCTCGTCTTTCACATCTCCCTGAGGATCTAGCTGGTAACCAGCCCTGGGAACGGAACAGAAGACCTAAAGACAGATTAATCCATGTCCCGTGACCTCTGACCAGCCCAGGGGACAATGGAACGTCAACCGAGGCTGAGAGCCCTCTGAGGAGCGGGCTGGCACCGCCTGGCCTGCAGGTCCCTTTAAGACCCTGCACCCTGGCCGTCCATTCCCTTCACCCCAGCCTGCTGAGGGGTGATGAGAGGCCCTCTGGACACTCCCTGTGCGGTGTGTGTGGATGCTGGGCCCATGTGGCCGTAGGAACAGAGGTTCCAGGCTCCAGGGCCTCTCCTGACCCCAGCTGAGGGGGTTAAAGGGTTCCAGCGCAGGCCATGGGTTCTGGACGCTGGCCACTGGCTCGCTGTGTGACCCTGAGCAGCTTCCTCCTCCTCTCTGACCTCAGGTTCTTCACCTGCCGAATGGGGCCAGGAGCAGGCCTGGGACCTCGTGGGCTCTGGGGCACAGGAGGGGCCTCTGCACTCTCCGTGGATGTCCTTCCTACGCCCTCCACAGCCCCACAGCGCCTGGCCCCACATCAGGGCTGCAGATCCCCATCCCCTGGTGAGAGAGGGGATGAGCTGACCATGCAGGGCCCCAGCAGCACACCCACCAGGGTGCTGGGGTGAACAAGGGCAGCCTGGGGTGGCACCATCAGGGGCTGGTGGCCAGAGGCCAGGGAGGCTTCCTGGGGAGGCAGGCAGTGGGCTGGCAGGTTTGGGTGGAGGGGAGGCTGTGGGGGGGCGGGAAGTGGGTAGGGTCCTGCAGGGGCAAAGGAGGAGGGGTGTGGGGCCAAGGGACCATGCCCTTTTATGCTCTGAGGGCGTCCATGGGTGAGTTTAGATTTGGAACTGGAGTCCCTCTGTTACTCAGAGTCTTGGTGGTGTCAGCTGGGAAGTGACACCCAGGGGATGGCACCCCCTCCTCTCGGTGTGGCTATGAGGCTGGCACGGGTGTGGTGGGTGTGTGGTCCTGTGCAGAGCTGTGCACCCCGGGGACATTGGTAACAGGAGCCCCTGCCCTGTCACTCATCCAGGTCTGCTGCCCTCTGCCCTCAGGTGGACCTCCCCACCTGGCCAGATGAGGTCCATGCAGGCAGCAGGCTTTGGTGCAGGGACCTGGGGATTGAGGACACCTCACCCCTCTCTGGGAAGAGGCCAGGCTTCCTTGAACCCCTGACTGTGAGCTCCTCCAGCCCCACCCAGTAGGAACCTGCAGACAGAGAGGTCAAGGCAGTGGCCCCGGATGCCCAGCCCCCAACCCTGCCTCCCAGCTCTGTGCGGAGCCTGTCCACAGACGCCTGGCCTAGGAGCCTCCAGGGCTGATTTGTCTCCTGTCCTCCCTCTTCTCATCTCCATTTGGTCATTAGATGGACCAGAGAAGCTGGAACCTGGGCCCAGGGCTCCCTGGGGGCACAGCAGAGACCTGCAGGCCCAGCTCCCCGAGGCCTTGGCTGGGCGGGGAGGGGAGGGTTAAGCTGAGCCGCCCTGGCTGCCCGTGTTCAATCTGCAGTTTCTAAAGGCCATCGGGAGCCATGGAGCAAATGTTTTTTCTCTTAATGACACTGCAGCCGATGAGGAGGGGCCCCTCTTCCAGCTGACACTGAGGAGAGGCCATCCATTCCCCAGCAGAATGGGGATTGGCAGCTGAGTGGGGGAAGGGTCCCCCCATCCCTGTCGTCAGCCAGTCCTGCCTGGTCCCTCTGACCCCCAGGCCAGGAGAAGACAGCTGGGAGAACAGAGACAGGCTGGTGCTCGCTCTTCAGCTCAAGAGAGCTGCGGGTCCCAGTGAGCCACAAGTTGACAGCCGTCTCTGTCCGAGTGCGGTACTGCCCTGTCTTTTTCCCCCATCCGTCTTCACCCCCTCTTTCTCCAATCACTGATCTGCTTTCTGTCAATACAGACTTTTGCATGTTTTAGAATTTTATATGATTAGAATTACAAAAAGTATATCCTCTTTTTGTGTGGTTTCTTTCACTCAGATTGATTCTATTTTCTTCCACATAGTTGTTATTAACAGTTGTTTCTTTTTATTTGCAGAGCAGTAATTGATGGTGTGGATAAACTGCAATTTGTTAATCCATTCCCCTGGTGACGGACACTGGGGTTATTTCCAGTTTTTTAATATTCCAGATAAAGCTGCTACAAACATTTGTTGACAAGTCTTTGTGCACAATTATATATTCAGTTTTTTCTTGGGAAAATACCTAGTTGTGGAATGGCTGGTCATAGGGTAGTTTGCATACTTGATTCTTTTTTTTTTTTCTTTTTTTTATTGGTTGTTCAAAACATTACAAAGCTCTTGACATATCATATTTCATACATTAGATTCAAGTGGGTTATGAACTCCCATTTTTACCCCAAATACAGATTGCAGAATCACATCAGTTACACATCCACATTTTTACATAATGCCATATTAGTAACTGTTGTATTCTGCTACCTTTCCTATCCTCTATTATCCCCCTCCCCTCCCCTCCCATCTTCTCTCTCTACCCCATCTACTTTAATTCATTTCTCTCCTTGTTTTTTTTCCCCTTCCCCCTCACAACCTCTTATATGTAATTTTGTATAACAATGAGGGTCTCCTTCCATTTCCATGCAATTTCCCTTTTCTCTCCCTTTCCCTCCCACCTCATGTCTCTGTTTAATGTTAATCTTTTCCTCCTGCTCTTCCTCCTTGCTCTGTTCTTAGTTGCTCTCCTTATATCAAAGAAGACATTTGGCATTTGTTTTTTAGGGATTGGCTAGCTTCACTTAGCATAATCTGCTCTAATGCCATCCATTTCCCTGCAAATTCCATGATTTTGTCATTTTTTAGTGCTGCGTAATACTCCATTGTGTATAAATGCCACATTGTTTTTTATCCATTCATCTATTGAAGGGCATCTGGGTTGGTTCCACAGTCTAGCTATTGTGAATTGTGCTGCTATGAACATCAATGTGGCAGTATCCCTGTAGTCCGCTCTTTTAAGGTCTTCAGGGAATAGATGGAGAAGGGCAATAGCTGGGTCAAATGGTGGTTCCATTCCCAGCTTTCCCAGGAATCTCCATACTGCTTTCCAAATTGGCTGCACCAATTTGCAGTCCCACCAGCAATGTACAAGAGTACTCTTTTCCCCACATCCTCGCCAGCACTTGTTTGACTTCAGAATGGCTGCCAATCTTACTGGAGTGAGATGGTATCTTAGGGTTGTTTTGATTTGCATTTCTCTGACTGCTGGAGATGGTGAGCATTTTTTCATGTACTTGTTGATTGATTGTAAGTTCTCCTCATACTGTTGGTGCCATTTCCTGCAGTGCGTGGGAGCTACACTTGAACCTCATTTTTTCCAACGTGGCATTTGAGTGATTCTGATAGGTGTACAGTGATATCCCGTTGTGGGTTCATTTGCATTTCCTTAATAATCACAGATGCCAAAAGCCTTTTTCTGGCCTTATTTGCCATCCACATCTGTGTAAGTCTTATGTCTATTTTAAAAATTGGGTTAATTTCTCTTCATTGAGTTTTGCGAGTTCTCTATATACTCTGGAAACAAGTCCTTGGTCAAATGTATGATTTGTGGATCTTTTCTTCACGTCTATGGCTTGTCTTTTCAATCTCTTACCACTGTTTTTGTAAGCTTGGAAGTTTTTACATTGGGTCCGGCTTGGTGGCGTACATCTGTAATCCCAGCAGCTCGGGAGGCTGAGGCAGGAGGATGGCAAGTTCAAAGCCAGCCTCAGCAAAGGCAAGGCACTAAGCAACTCAGTGAGACCCTGTCTCTAAATAAAATATAAAAAGGGGCTGGGGATGTGGCTCGGGGGTTAAGTGCCCCTGGATTCAATCTCAGGTGCCAAAAAACAAAACAAACAAACAAACAAAAACCCAGTTTTTACATTTGGTGAACTGCCGTTCCAACCTGTTACCATACTTAGGACACTTACATGCCTTCTGTCATCTGGGGTCCCATCAGCCCCACCGCTGCCAGGGACTCCTGTTCTGGACAGTTTCCTGACATCGGACCTGGCTCACAGAGCTAAGCCACCTGGAGCTTCTTCTCAATGTTGCTGATGCCCCAATTACCAGAACTTTCCAGGCCCCCGAGGAGCGCCACCCAGCTGTGGTTTTCCATTCTTACACGCTATCTGCTTCCTGCTGGCTGCCCCACGGAGCCTTCTGGTCTCCGCCCTTAGCTCACTCCTTAGCTGGTGGGGTGGATCTCTGGTGCCACGTCATGTTGCACTTGGCTTTTTCCAAGATTTCAAGGGCCGTTCAGGTAGCACAGTGAGCCCACCTCCTGGCCAGTCCCAGAGTGTTCAACCCAGTGTCAGGATAGTGCCCCTAGGTCAGGTGACCCAGCTTGGTACTCTGTCCCCCTCTTCCCACTACTCGGGGGACCCCCTTCTGGTCGACTTTCCTGATTCCCGCTGCTCTCCGCGGTCGGGCCTTCAGATCCTTGGATATACCATCTCTCTCCTCCTGGGCCCGTCCAGTACTTCAGCAGTGGTTTGTGATGAGATCTGAGCCGAGTTCCAGGTCTAGTGGCCCAAAGGGGACATTGGGGCAGACCCTAAAGAAGGCCACACCAAGCCTGCAAGTCTCCATCTCACTGAGGCCACTGCATAGTCCAGCGAGGACCCCTCCTGCAGGCCCAGGGGCTTTGGAGGAATCTGGGTTCCCACGTTCGTCCACCCGAGCATCCCCGCCCCAAGTGTTGGGCCATGTCCCTTCCCTCTTGGGGCCTGACCAGCACAGGAGCCCTGCCTTCCAGAAGTCACCCCTCTTGGAAGCTCTCTTCCGGTTACTCCGAGGTCTGTGCCTGGCCTCTGGCTGCGGGAGATGGCTGTCCCTCCCACCCTGCCAAGTGGACGCTCTGAATCACTTTGAAATTGCTGGTGAAGTGATGGGAGCCGAGGACTGTTAGTTCTCAGGGCACCCGGCACTTAGCAACAGCCTGTTCCCATTTCCTTGGGATCATTCCTCCCATGCTTTCCAGTGCCAGGGACTTTGCACCAGCCGGGGCCACCCTCCCCCACCTCGAACAACGCACTGGCCACCTCAGGGGCTGTCACCGACCCTCCGCCACCAGGGTTGGGAGTCCCAGCTCCACAGTTTCAGCTTAGCGTCTGCTTCCCAGGGCCATTTCTGTGTGGGGGGGCGTGGGGACCAAGAAGTGCCTCCCACACATGTCAGAATGGACACTGTCCCTCTGCAGAAGGCAGGGGTCGAGTTCCTGGATGGGAGTGAGATCACAGGGGGACAGGCCTTCAGCCAGGCCTGGTTCTCTCCTGGCTCCTCTGAGCATCCAGAGGACTCTCCCAGTCCCAGGGGATCACCTGCTCTGGGCCAGGCCCTGTGTGGGGCCAGCCGGTCTGTCAAAAGCCCAGCACAGGCCGTGGGCTCAGGCACAGCTGTGCTCAGATGGTGGGTCTGTACTTACTGGCCGAGTGTCCTTGAGAAGTCCCTGTTCCCCCGTCACGGAGCTCACTGTGCGTATCACACAGGCTTTCCACGGTGATGAGATAAAGCAGCATCCGTAAATCCCTCCCAGAGATAATCATTAGGAGTTACGGTGTTTGTCAGGAGTCTTCAGATGACAGGGGAGGAAGCCCAAACCGGCTGAAGATAAAAACAAGCTAGAAAACAGAATGGGATTTACCGGCTCACATAACTAAAGTGACGAGGTCAGGCCTGGCTGGATCCAGGTTCCTAAATCTTATCTGCAGGGGCCTCTCGCAACCCTCTCTGGGCTTAACTTTCCCTAACAGGCTTTTCCCAAGCCGTGGCAAGATGCTCCCCAACTCCAGGCTCGTGCCTTATCAGTGCAATGATCTGGCACAGAGAGAGACCATGTGATCCAGCCATTTCAACCCTGCAATTCGATGATTCATAGTAAGTTTGCAGAGTGGGCAACCAGCCCCATGATGAGTTTTAGGACATTTGAACCCATCCAGGAAGATCTCCTGGGCCCTTTGTGTCCATTCCTGTCCTCACCTCCAGCTCCAGGAAACCGACAATCTTTCTGTCTCTGTGGCTTTTTCTGATGGGCTTTTAAGAAACCTAGCATAATGTTTTTGAGGTTCATCTGTGCAGCAGCATGTACCGGTAATTTGTTCATTGTTGAGGAGCACCCTGTTGTATGGATAGGCCACATTTTCTCCATCTATTTAGCAGTCGGTAGACTTATTTCTCCCCATCATTTAGTTTGGGGCTAGTAGGAATAATGCTGCTATGAATCTCTGAGTAAAAATTTTGTGCATCCAGTGTGAGGTAGGGGGTCCCCTGAACCCACCAGATCAGACTTGCGTCTCCACCTTTCACCCAAACTGCTTTCTCTTGTGTATTAGTTTTCTATTGCTGAAAAAAAAAAAAAAAAAAACTATACAAACTAAGTGACTTCCAAAAACATGCATTTATTATCTTGCAATTCCCAAGAGTCCGGAGTCTGGGCACAGGATAGCTGGGTCTTTAGAATCTGCAGTCTCACAGGAGGCACGGAGCGGGAGAGGTCTGCTTCCACACTTCTCCTGGTTGCCTGCAGAATTTCTCTCCTGTGGCTGCATGACTTCCTTGCTGGAGGTCAGCCAGGGCTGATCTTAGTTCTTGGTGGCTGTCCCCAGTTCCTTGCTGTGTGACTCTCTGCTGTCTCAACACGAGGCTCACTTCTGCAAAGCCAACACGGAGTCTTTCCTGGGTGTGCTGGCACGATGGGCATGTGTGCAAGTGCACACACACACACACACACACACACAGGCGCAGAACCAGCCATGGCAGCCCAGCCTGTCATCTGTCCATGGGTGAGAGGCACCTGGCAGGTCCAGCCCACACTCAGTGGAGGGGATGATGCAGGGCATGAGCGGGCTGTTCTGCCTTGATCCACAATGGCTGGGAGGAGGGTTATCTAGAACCCTTAGCAGATGGCGCTCTGAGTCCAGAGCGCCATGAAGGAAACCAGGGGAGGAGCTGCCTCACTCAGTGCCCAGTCAGTGCTGGCCTCCTCCCGCTTCCCAGGAAAGTCCTTCCAACCTCCCCAGCACCCGCCAGACCCTCCACCCCACTCCACCCCTGTGACTGCTGGGGAGGGAGCCAGGCATCTGAGGGTGGCCCCTCCCTGGGCAGGTGGCTTCCTCGGTGGTGACCCTGGGAGGCCCAGTGGGAGGGGCAGAGGGCGGGGGAGAAGCTGGAAGGTCAGGATCCAGGCTCAGTCCCTCCTGGACCCTCTAGGGACCCTGGAGAACGTGGTTCAGATGTGTCCCCAGGGGGAAGCTGGGTGTTAACACACTTGCTTCTGTCCTTCCTGGTGAGGGGCCCCTGGGGTTTGGGGTCCTGGCACTTGGGCTGTCCTGCCTCTGGGCTGGTCACTGTCAGGACCCTGGAGAGTGTCCCCCTGGAGCGGTGGAGGGAGCAGTGTCTAGGGGAGGCAGTCGGGCACGCTGGGCCTGCACCCGGCCAGGTGAGTGCAGAGGGTCCCCGGGAGGCAGGGTGGGGTGTCCACAGCTCCACCTGGGAAGATGGCCTTCCTCTGGGGGGACCTGGTGCTGCTTAACCAGCCTGGGCCGTCTGGCTGCCCCTGTTCCAGCAGCCCAGCCCCATCCCAGCTCCGTCCCGCCCAGCACCCACGACCTCACCCTCAGTGCGTGATCTGCTGCAAATTAAACTTAATAGAAATAGAGAAATTATGTTTCCCAAGGGGCCGGGGAGCACAGGCTGAGGGGGCATCACACTCCAGTCTCCCTGAGCAACATTCTGAAGATGTGGGTGAGAGGAATCCAAGCCTCCTGGGAGAGCAAAATCCATCCAACACCTCAAAAATGCCTGTTCTTGGAGATGGAAGATGGCAAATCTATCTCAAAGTATAACCAAAGATGGAGACAAAGATCTATGTGAGGGGTCCATGGTCCAGCATCATTTGTAAAGATGGAATTTAGATGGCAACCATCTAGGTGCCCAGCAATGGGGGATTTGTCAGGAACAATCATGTAACGGAGGAGTCCCCCGTGCAGACGTTAAAAAGGAGATAGTGAAGAACTAATTCATGTTAGGAAAATGCTGATAGAACAAGAACAAGAGAGAGAAGCATCATGCACATAAAGTCATTTCTTTTTCTGGTCATAAAGTACATTCTAAATATTCTCAGAAAAAGAAATCTCAGAAGAGAGTATACAGAAACCAGCAGTTTGGGATTAAGAGGGGTTTGGATTTTCTTCATTTTCCCCTGCAACAGAACATCTATTACTATTTTATTCTCTTTATTTTATTTTGTGAGGTCCTGGGAATGGAACCCAGGGATGCTCTGTCACTGAGCTACATCCTTAGCCCTTTTTATTTTGGGACAGGGTCTTGCTACATTGCCCAGGCTGTTCTTTAACTTGAGATTCCCCTGCCTCAGCCTCCTGAGTTACTGGGATTACAGGTGCACGCCACCTCACCTGGGTGTCTTTATTTTTTAAAGCAGATTCAGATGGAAGGAATTGCCCCTCCCACCCTCAGGAGACTTCCTATAGGAGGTCTGCAGTTGGGAGCATTAATGTCAGGCTCTTTGTATATAAATCTCTGGTTGCAGGATGGAGAGGCTGTTGGTCTTCCCAGAATCCCATCTTCCTTTCCCAGTAATAAGAGGCTGATACTGTTGTGGGTGGCTTTGTGTTTCAGGCCTTCTTTGCAAATATGGATGGTCAATGAACTATGAATGAAGGTGGTGAGGACAGCTTCTAACTCTTAGCTTAGAGCTTATTAAATTGGCAGGAATCCCTTTTCCTTTCCCTCCTTTTAGTTAGCCTGGAATGTGGCTCTCTTGGGCTGGAACTTTAGCAGCCATCATGTAACCATGAGGTAACCATCAAATAAAATCATGTACCAATATGAATGGTGGAACAAAAACAAGAGGGAACCTGATAATTTGACAACTTTGTGTGTGAAGCTACTAGAGCATCTCTGGACTTCCTGTATCCAGACTTATTTAATCTAAGAGGAAAATAAACGTTTAACTGGCCTAAGACCTTATTTTCTGGATCTGTTTCTAGCAAGATAAATGCATTTCCTAATAGACACATTGGGTCAGGGTCAAGAATGGCTTAGAGGAAGCGAAACCCAGGCTAACCGAAGGGACTTCTGTGGAATGGGTACAAAATGGGCAACTTTCTTCAGTACAAGGGAGAGAAGCTCGGATTGAGATGAACTGAACAGAGACACCTCTAGTTAGAAGATCTATGGGGAAAGAGGTAGATGGCTGGAGGTGGCCCAGCAAGCAGATGACGGATGCGCTTGTTGGAGTAGGAAGAGTGGAACAGGAGTCAGGGCTGGGGTTCACCTGGGCCCTAAGCAGCCTCCCCCTTCTGGGCCTTGGTTTCCCATGTTCAGGGGGAGGAGTTAGCTGGGCAAAGGAGGGTCTCAGTCTGAGCTAAGAGTCTCTGGCTGTAACTGGGTGGGCAGCTGCAGCCCGGGGAGACCAGGAGATGGGGAGGGAAGTGAACACCCCCCGCAAGCTGACCATCTGCCTCCTCCCTGGCCCAGGGGCAGCACGGCGTCCACCACCAGCTGTCCCTGTCTGGAGGCTGAGCCTGGCGATCCGCGTCTCTATCCAGCCGTCTCTGGCACCCCCAGGGTCGGCAGAGGGGTCGCGGTGGCCACAGATTTTCTCAGCAGTCTTAGCGTTTGGAGGGAACCTCAGGGGTCTTCTCTAGCTCGTCTGGAGCTGGGATTTCTTCCCCAGCAGCCACTGCCAACGGCAAAACTCACTCTGCCTCATTAACAGCCTCGTCGCCATCATCACTAGCATCAGCCCTCATTGTCACTGTCACCTCCCGGGCACCTTCTCCGTGCCAGGCACAGCCGGGCACTTTCCATGCTGGATTCAACCATCCAACGCGATGGGCGCGGGTTCTGATTTACGGATGAGAAACGGAGGCCCAGACAGGGCAGCTGACGTGCCCGGGCCTCAGCTCTGCCTGCTGGCTCCCTGGGGACATGGCTCCTGTCCTTGTCTGTTGGTCCCTGCCCCTCAAAAGGTCCAGGCCAGCAGAGGATTCTGTCCTCCTCGTTCACTTCAGTACCCCCGGCACCCAGTGTCCGGCAGGGTCCAGTCAATATATTGAAATGAAGGGACAGATCTCGTGGGTTCTTTCCAGGTTCAGCTCCATGACTGGAGGGTCTGACACCCCATCTGGCCCCCTGGCTGTGACAGGGGCTGCCTCTGTTTTCCATACTCGACCTCGTCCTGCCGATGAGCTGGCACCCAGCCCTGTCCCCTCCAGAGCCCAGCCCCAAGTCTCCCCTGGTGTCCTGCCTTGTCCCACCCTGTGCCAAGTCCCCCTCCCTCTCCTGGGGCTTCTCCCGCAGCCTCCTGACCCCGCCCTCCTCCTGACCCAGAGGCCGGCCCAGTTCCTGGGCCCTTGGTCCTCCTCTGGCTTCCTCTTCCCTTGATCCTGAGTGAACTTGGACCTGCCCTTGGCAATCCTGCCTGGGGCAGGCAGAGAAACAAAGCCCCCCTCCCCAGGCCACCAGCTGCCCCCTCAGGACCCTCTGAAGGCTGACCGAGGGCACTCCTCAAGTCCAGGTCCGGGCAGACTCCAAAGCTTGGAGCCCCAGGGGCCCCCTGGAGCTTGAGCAGCCCAAACAGAGCCAGGCTGAACCCTCCCTGACAGGTTCAGGGCCACCTGGGAATCACACCTCCTGGCTCCCGAGCCAACAGGGACAGCGTGGTGGGGACAGTTGTCTGGGGCATTGAGGACCCTGGGGGGGGGCGGGGCTGTGCCCGCCAGCAGCTTCCGCACCTGGAGGGCCCCTTCCAGTGCAGGGCCACGGAGCCCCATGGGCCCCTCCCAAGCTCAGTGACATCAGGACCCTGAGCAAGAGTCTGTCCAGCCCCCAAGGTGCAGACGGGCACAGTGAGGAGGCGCTCTGGCTGGAAGCCTCTGATGGAGAGCCCTGGGGGAGGGACTTGCCCAGTGGCCTGGCCCCTGGGAGGTGGACAGGGACCTCCTAGATTCCCCAGCCCTCTCCCTCAGACCCCAGGATGTCCCCGGATGGCTGTGTGGGTTTCCTGGGCTGCTGTGTCCCCGAGTTGACATAATCGCTAAGGTCTGGGTGGAGATGAGCTAGGACAGGCTGCGGTGGGTGACAGCATGTCCATGTCATTGCTCTTGTCACAGTTCTGGGTCACCAAGGTGATTCTGTGCTCCATGTCTAGCACCAGGTGACAGAGCGCAGTGCCCACGAGGAGTGGGGGCCAGAACGAGGCTGGCAGCCTCTGACAAGACCCCCAGGGAGGCCTGGCCGGGGCCGCTAGCTCTGTCTTAGGGAAGGAGAGATCAAGGTGAGAGAGAGTGGCCCAGCTCAGCTCACACCGTGGGAGAGCGACCAACAGGGACATTAGCCCGGGCTGGCCTCAGAGCTGGCTGAGACTTCACGGCCTCCCCACCCAGCTCCTCCCGGGCCGGCTGCTGCCCCCTCTGGGACCCAGAGGTCATCTGGGTTGTGGGTGCCCTCACCAAGGTGGAGCTCCGAGGTCACAGGGGCCGGCGTGTAGCTCTGGACACTGGAGTCTGCCTCTTGGCCCAGCTGTGTAGCCTCTCAGCCTCAGTCTCCCCCTGCAGTGGGGTAATAAGGGGCCCAGGCCAACCTGGCTGTGAAGCTAGTGTCACTGTCCCTATTTTATAGCTATGAAGACTGAGGGTTGGAGAGGCTGGGTGAGTTGCTAAAACTCTCCCAAGGCACAGGAGGATGTGGGCTCTAGTTTATCTGACTTCAAAGCCTGTACTTTAATCTACTTTGTTGTATTACCTCTTCTACTGTCTGGAAGTCCTTCCTAGTGTCATGACTTGATCCCTGTGGCTGTGATCTCAGTCAGGGCCTTCATGATTGGCACAAAAGGGAGCCCACAGCATTAGGAATTCCCCAGCACACCCACGCACACGCACATACGCGCACACACACGCGCACACGCGCACACACGCTCTGAGGACAAAGCACATGGCCCCCTGCTCCTTCACACACAGGTATGTGCACACTCTCTCACGGGTACATGTGCACATGTGCAGGCAGTGTGTGCAGGTGCGTAGGCCTGTATACACACAAGCCCACCCTCACACAGGCACACGCGGGCTCACCGCCCTGCTATGCCCTGCCCCTTGCCCCCTACCTGCTCCTTGGAGTTCCAGGCCCTTCCCCAAGGTGCACAGCAGGCTGGGCCCTGAGCTTGCTCCCTCTTCATGTCGTCCCAGCCTCTGAGCTCTGTAGAGAAGAACGTGGTGGCCACCCTCAGCTGGGATAAGGTGGCAGGCTGTGTGACGGAGCCATGGTAAGGGCTGGGGTCAGGGCCGCATGGGGCGTGAGGTAGAGTGACTGTGTTACCTCCAATCAGCCAGAGGCCAGGAGTCAAGCCAAAGGCTTGAGGGAGGAAAGGGAAAGGGTGGGGCTTGGAAGAAGGTCAAGTTCAGAGAAATTATAGAATGGATTATATTAGGGTCAAAATTCAGATAAAATTAAGATTCAAGGTCAAAATCCAGAAGGTAAAGCCAAGGTCAGATCAGGGTTAGAATAAGGGTCTTGGTCTACTTTCTGTGGGAGGCTGGAAAGAGATTCAAGGTCAGGGTTCAAAGCAGGATGAGAGTCAGAATTCAGGTCAGCATAGGATTAGGCTGAGGTCAGGATCAAGGTCAGGTTAAGGTCAGACCAGGTCAGAGTCCGCAGTGAGGAGGACCAGGCGAGGCTGGGGCAGGGGTCCTGGCAAGGCCAGGCAGGTCCTGGCTGGACGGGGGCCATGCATGCACCATGTACTCCTGCTTGCAGCCGTAGCCCTCGCTGTCTTCATCTGGTTGATGTGCGGCAGGAGGTCGGCCACCCGCACTGCAGGGCGCAGCTGCCCCATGTGGTAAGGGGAGCCCTTCTGGCCCCACGGACGCCGTGGTGAGTCCTCAGGAGGCTGCTGGCCTCAGTGACTCCAATGCTGCGCTGGTCTCCTGCGGTCAGAGGAAGGAGAGGGGTTCCTGATATGCACAGGCCCCAGCCTCAGAGCCCCAGGTGGACTCAGGGGCAGGGAACATGGCCAGTGTGGAGGATACCTGGATTGTTCCCTGGGGCCAAGAGACCTCCCTAGGCCTGCCCTGTGTGACACTGGGCAAGTCCCTTCCTGTCTGCATCTTGGGTTTCTCAGCTAGGAAACGAGTGGGCCTTAGCCTCCGTCAGTGGGTGGGTGGATAAGGAAAATGTGGATGGAATACCATGAAATACCAAAGAGCTAAGCCTTGCCATTTGCGGCAACATAGCTGAGCCTGGAAGACGTTATGTGAAGTGAAATAAGCCGGGCCCAGAAAGACCCATGCCGCCGGGTCTCACCTGTGGCTGTGGGGCAGGAGAGAGGATGTGGCCAGGAGAGAGGACGGCAGGGTGTGGGGGGGCAGCTGGCAGGAGGAATGACTTCTGATGTGCTCTAGCACAGCAGGAGAACTAGGGTTGGCAATAATTATTGTATATTTCAAAATAGCAGGGGAGAGGATTGTGAATGTTACCAACCCAAGAAAGGGTGGATGTGTTATAAGGTGATGGACACAGGATTTTCACATGCGGTATACACACACGGGAGTATCACACTGCTCCCCATAAATAAGAATAATTATTGTGTGTCAAACAGAAGTTTAAAAAAAGAAAAATGGAATGAATGGTTTGATCAGGTGACTCCTAGGACCCTGTGGCGGGCCACCGCATGGGACTTCTCCATGCGGCCTGCAGGGGGCAGTGCTCAGCAGAGAGCCCCTGACAGCTACCCTTATCCTCCCTCTTCCAGGGAATAATTTGGAACACTGGCCACTCCCAGCAGCCCCCGCCCTGTATCCCCACCGTTCTAAACACAAACAGAATTAGCTGCCACACTCCCACTGCCCCCTCTGTGAGGAGCGTGAGGCATCTGAATAGACACATTTCTCCTGTGAAGGACTTTCATTGTCAGTCTGTGCAGTGTCCCTCCAGGGGGGACAGGTTGAGAGGTTCACAGGGCCCCCCACACCTCCTGGTTAGGTAGCTTTTGTTGCTGTGACCAAAAATCCTGACAAGGATAACCTGAGGAGGGAAGCTTACTTTGGCTGACGATGTCAGAGGTTGGGCCATGGTGGGCGGGCTGCCTTGCTCTGGGCGCAGGTGAGCAGAACATCCTGGCGGAGGGGCTTGGTGGAGCGAAGCTGCTCAGCCTTAGACCAGGAGGCAGAGAGAGAGGGGAAGGGGTCATGGGGAAGGTGGACCTTTCTAGGCCATGCGTCCCGTGACCTTCCTCCTCCAGCCTGCCCCTTCTGTCCACAGCTACCGCCCAGTCCGTCCATTCGGACCAGGACAGACTGACGGGGCTGCAGCTCTCCCCGTCCAGTCACTCGGCCTCATTAACACAGGAGCTTCTGGGGGACCCCTTAGGTCCAAGCCATAGCAGCTCCTTTCCCCAAACCCACCCCCAGACCCAGCTCGTTGGGTCAGCATCCCCAGGGACATCCCACCCTGGTTCTCTGTCAAGTCTGCGGTGGAGAAAGCAGCCGGCTGTCCCTCCTGTCTTGACACACAGGCACTCACCTTGTTTGTCTCCTCTTCTTGGGCACCACTGTCCCCAGCTGCCCAGGGCGCTATCTGAAAACGATTGTTGCACACCTTCTGTTCATCCCCTGAGTGCTCACGGTGGGGGGAAAGCACTGTCACTAGAGATGGCCAGAGGCTCCAACCTGGGTGTGGAAGGAAGTGACACTGCACCTTGGTGTCTGCACAGGGTGCTCTGGGGGACGTGGGCCGAGTGCCTCGACATCGCTGTGCACACCCTCCAGAACAGGTGCACCTTGCAAACCGAACCCCCAAACCCACCAACCAACAAGCCCCTTCTCCCCTCCCCCAGCCCCATCACCCCCGTTCCACTTTGTGTTTCTGTGAACTTGACTCCTCTAGAAACCTCATATAAGTGGGATCAGTAGCATTTGTTTTTCTGCAACCTGTTTATTTCTTGTAGCATAACAGGTTTCATCCACATAGTGTCTCAGAATTTCCTTCATTTTTTAAGGCTAAGTAACATTCCGTGGTGTGATATATGTGTCTATCCCATTTCCCTTATTCGTTCATCCATCAATGATCACTTGGTGGCTTCTTCCACTTCTCGGCTATTCCAACAGTGCTGCACTGGACACGGGGTACAAACGTCGCTTTGAGACTCTGCCTTCAATTCTTTTTGATATTCTGTGTACCTAGAGAGAGAGTGGGTAGATTGTCATTTAGTTCTATCTGCGAACTCTTTGAAGAACTGTCGGTTTTAGCTCATGGTTGCTGAGGTTTCCAGTTCATGGTCACTTGAGTCTGTTGTTTTTTGGGAGCTGTGATAAAGCTGCTTACCTCATGGTGGCCAGGAGAGAGAGAGAGAGAGAGATAGATAGATAGAGAACAAGATATATCCTTCAATGACATGCCCCTGTGACCTACCTCCTGATGTCTATGCCACCTCTCACGGGGCCACTAGCTAAGGACAAGGCCCTCAACAGATGAGCCTTTCGGGGGACATTATTTTACATTTTCAACAACAGAGTGCAAGTTTTCTAATTTTCCCACATCCTGGCCAACACTCGTCATTTTCATTTTTTAAGATTTTCTTTTATTGAACCCATTCTAATGGGCCTGAGCTCTTTATTCCTTTATATGACTGTATACATGTGGATATACCTCGTTGTGTTTTTCTATACATCACTTGGAGGACATGGGGCTATTTCTACTTTGGGGCGATTATGAATAATAATGTCCTTCCTGTCTTGACACACAATATGAATATTTGTATGCAAACTTTTGTCTGAATATGTTTTCAGTTCTCTTGGGTGTGTGTTGGAGCGGGATTGCTGGGTCCTGTGGTAACTCTGTGCTGAACTTTCTGAGGAGCTGTCAAACTTTTCCCAAGTTGGCCTTCAGAATTTTTATATTCTCAAAGCAATATATTTCCAATTTCCCTGTATCCTTATATTTTTATTTTTCCATATTTTTATTATAACATCGCTGGTGGGTATGCAGTGGTTTTTATTGATTTTGGATTTGCATATCCCCAGTGGCTAAGACTCTGGAAGGTTTTATTTTATTTTTTTTATTGGCCATTTGTGTATCTTCTTTGGACACATGTCTATGCAAACCCTTCGTCCGTCCGGTTTTAAGTTGGGTTGTCTTTATATTGTTGCGTTGTAAGAGTTCTTTACATATTCTGGATATGAGGTCCTTATCAGACATTTGCAATACCCTCTGCCGTTCCCCAGGGGGTCTTTTCACTGCAGTCGAGTGTCCTCTGAATCCCGTCTTTGTCTCTGGTCACTGTGCGTTATGTGTGATAGCCAAGAGTCCTCTGTTGAGTCCAAGGTCAAGGTGATCTACACCTCTGTTTTCTTCTGGGGGTTTTAAAACTGTAGTTCTTACCCCTGGCAGCCATCTCTCTTGGGCCTCAGGAGAGTCTGGGCTCTGGCTAGAGCTCAGCATGTGCTGCTTCCCCTCAGACACCAGCAGGCCTGGGCCCGTCACTAGTCACCGAGGGTCCCGAGTGGAAGCTCCTGGAGGTCCTCTGCCGCCACCTCCCATCAGCCCATCTGGCCACCGAGCAAGGAGGTGACAGGGCCCAGTCCCTCCACCCTCCAGATGGGTAGAGCTTCTGAAGAGCCCCTGGATAGGCCTGGCTTCGCGGTGGGGACAGCAGTCACAGGGGAGACAAGAACACCATCTTCTGCAGCAGGGAGCCAGCAGGCAGCACCTGCTGAGAGCCAGAGCCCCCTGCCCAGGCCTGCTCTCTGCAAACTCACTCATTTCTAAGGTCCAGTCACTTCCTGACCTTCTCCCTTAACCGAATCACACCCCCACCCCAGCATTTCCACAGCCTCTCCTCTGGGCCCCTGCTGCACCCACGGAGATGGAGGCAGACAGGAGATCTTCCCAAACCAGACCCGACCATGCCCCGTCCCTCTGCGGAACCCCTTGTGACCTCCCATCACCCTCCTCCACGGTCTACAGAGACTTATGTGATCTGTTTCCATGCTATTCTCTATGGCTCTGGGAACACGCCAGACTTATCCCCACCGCGGGTCTTTGTCACTTGACCTTCTCTCTGGTGGGAAGCTCAGAGCGTTACCTGCCTGGCTCCACTGTCTTTCTGGTCTCAGACTAATGGCCCCATCTCCCACCTGCTGTGCTCTTAGCCCATCTCCTGGCTTCCCTCTGTGCCGGGTGGGGAGGACTCGGGATAGTTCCCTGACTCTGACCCTGAAGGCTCTGTTGAGAAGAAGGAAGGACCAGAACAATATCAGTCTCTCTCTCTCTCTCTCTCTCTCTCTCTCTCCACACACACACACACACACACACACACACACTGTAAGGGTCCGGCGAAGCGTCGGAGAAAGAGACCACAAGAGACCAGCCTCATGCAATAAGCAGGGGGAAGTTTTATTGAACCAGCATGCTGGGGCTCCGTGCCCACTCAAGAAAGGAGAGCAGCCCAGAGTCCAGAGCAGAGGTCAGGCAGAGCTTAAGTACACTTTTTGGAGAGGGCGGGGGGCTTTGCATACATCAGAACAAATCATCATGAGGCGCGGGAAAATTGAACAACAACTCTGAGTCATGATTAGTACATTCATTGGCGGGAACAGATTGGGCAGGGGTGATTGGTTACTTCTAAGCGGGGTGAACATTTAAACAGATTGGTTTTGGGGCCCGGGGTGCCTACGTGCCGGGCTACTCAGAGTCCCAAGTTATTAGACAACCAGAGGAGCCAGTGAGAATGTTTACAGGGCAGTTCGGGTATTGTCCTAACAGCTACAGAGATTACAGGTTCCGGGGGTAGCAGAGGAATTTAACAATACTTGGTCTTTTACTTTTTAACCCAAGCCTTGCAGTTTAGAAACTTCACAATGTCCGATATTTTACACTTTAACTCAGGCTCTGCGGCTTAGAGTCAGCTTAAAAACTTTACCTTTACACACACCACACACACACATGCACGCACGCACACACACACACACACACACACGAATGAATACAAATGCAACTGGTTCTGCCCCACAGGAAGCATATGGGTGGCATGGAAATGTGTCCTGGGGGCCTGGCCTATGGTAAGGTTTTGTAAAGAAAACAAAACGACACCAACCAACCACCATCAACAACTAAAACCCTGTCACTCTCCCAAGCAACCAGGAAAACTGCATCCTGCGGCTCCTGCCTCAGCAAGATGGAGTAGGGTAGCAGGCGTGGCTGCTCTGACTCCCCCACCAGGTGGAGACAGCCCCGACCCTGAGCTGAACACCTCTCCACCACCTCCCCACCTCCGGGGGTCATTGGGAATTAAGGTGCTGATGCCAACTCAGTGCCCCCAATCCCCCCCAGTTGGCAGATGTGAGCAGCTCCTGACAGAAACTTGCTTATTGTCCAACTGACATCCAGGAAGTAGGATGTGGGGGGGAGGCAGGGATGGTTGGTGCTCTCCTTCCCAGCTTCCCCTCCCGTGGTGTCAGCAGGTTGAGGAGCTGAGCTTCTGCCCCCTCTCTTGAAGGAACAGAGTGGTATGAGTTTGTCCTCAGCTTCCTCTGTCCCTGGGCTCAATAGGGCACCATGGGAAGCTGAGCTTGACACCACCTCCATTCAGCAGCCACATGGAGCACAGTGAGGGTCCTGTCTTTGTAGCAGCTGCAGGAGCTGAGCGCGCACACACACACACACACACACACACACACACACACACACACACACGGGTAGCCCTCTTGCTATAAACTGTTGGGGGTGGGGAGGAAAGAAAATAGAATCCAGAGTCTTACAATCTATGAGATGTTCAGAATACAATAACAGAAGAATCACTCATTGTATCATATCAAGAACAGGGAAATTGCAACTTGAATGAGGAAAGATAATCAACAGATGCTGAAGCAGAATCAAATGGCAGAATAATTCTGACAAGAACTTTAAAGCAGCCGTCGTAAAAATGATTCAACAGGCAATTATGAATTCTCTTGAAACAAATGAAAAAAAATATAAAACATCTCTGCAAATAAATAGAAGCCATAAAAAAAGGAGCAAGATGGAAATTACAGTCCTGAAATACACAATGACCAGAATCAAAATGCAGCGGTGGATCAACCATGGAGAGGGTAGAGATGGAATCCATTAACTGGAGGACAGATCAGTCGCATTTACTCCCTCTGAGCAGCAGGGAGAAAATAGATTGAAAAATCAAACACCACCAGAGTGTCACCCCGCTTCCTCTTGAGTGTGCACCTCAGAGATCCCACCAGGGGACAACAGCACAAGAACTAATGGTTATGTCATTGGAGTCTCAGAAGGAGAGGAGAGAGAGTGGGGCTGAAAAAAGTATTTGAGGAAATACTGGTTAAAAATCCCCCCAGTTTAGTGAAGGACATGCACCCATAGAGTCAAGACGCTGAACACACCTTGAGTAGGTACAGCCAAAGAGGTTCACGTCAGGACATGTCACCGTTCCACTTCTGAAAACTAAAGGCGATGGAGACACCTCGGAAGCACTTAAAAAGAAACCACACGTTCCTTATGAGGTACAGAGATGTGAATGTCAGCAGATGTTTCTTTTGAAACCAAGGAGGCTCAAATTAAGTGGCAGCTCAGTTTTCAAGTACAGAGAGAAAAGAACTGTAGACTACAAATTCTACATGTGGTGGAAATAGACTTCAAGAAGGAAGGGAAGATGAAAGGTGTTCTGAGGTGGAGAAAATGGAAGAGAGTTTGTTGCCAGAAAATGTATCCTTAAAGAACATCCAAGAGACATTATTTAAACTGAAAGGAAATGAGACTTGGGATCCCAGAAGGGAACAAAGAGGATTAGAATTGGTAGCGATGAACAGACTAGACCACCCTTTTCCTCTCAGGTTTCTTAAATCCTATTTGGGAGTTGAAGCAAAAAAATCAGAATAATCTAAAGTATTATCCAATGTTATGCAAAAGAAGTAGTTAAGACAATTACTTATAAGGTAGGTAGGGTAAAGGGACCTAAATGAAGTAAAGTGTCTGCATTTTACAGTGTAAAATAGCAATGTCTGTAGGCTGTAATATGTAGAGAAAATACTAAGAAAACTATACAAAGTGATGTTTTAAAAAATACTACACATAGATCAATATGGAATCCTAAAAATGTTTAGGAAAGCGATACAGAGGAATGAAAAGCAAATAAAATATCGAAGATGAAACAGCACACTTAAGTCCTGACATATCAGTTGTTAAATATAAATCATCTAAAGGCATCAATTAAAAGACAGAGATTAGCAATGTGGAGCAGAAAACAAACCAACAAACAAAATCTCAAAAAAACAACACAATCCAACAATATGCTGTACATATGTAACTCATTTCAAACACATAGGTGATTAAAATTTAAAACATGGAAAAAGATCTATGAAAATGTTAATAAAAAAGCAAGAGTGCTATATTAACAAGAGGAGAAGTAGATTTCAGAGCAAAGAATATTACTAGAGGGAAAGAGGGAAATCACATAATGATAAAAGGATAAATCCACAAAGAAGACATCGCAATCCTAAATATACATGCGCCAAGTAATAAAGACTCAAAATACATAAGAAAAAAAATCTAATAAAATTGAAAGGAGTAACAGGCAAAACCAGAATCTCAGAAACTGATACAATCAATAGAAAGACAATTATCAAAGACACAGAAGATCAAAAGGATCTAATTGACATGTATCATACGCTGTACCCCCCAAACATACATTTATTTCTAAATGCCCAATGGGACGTTCACAAAGATAGACTTTATTTTGTGCCACAAATAACAATCACCCAAAATAGAAAGTCGACCAATGGTTTCAGTGGACCAATGAAGCTGGAAGGAAGGGAACTGTCAACTTGAAGACAGAACAACAGAAGTCACCCCATCCGAACAACAGAGAGAAAACATTCTGGGGAGAGAGAAAACAAAACCAAATCAGACTTAAAGGACTATAAACAAAGATCTGACATTCATGTCGTCAGAGTCCCAAAAGGAGAAGACAAGTGGGAGGGTGTGGAGGCTGAAAAATACTCAAAGAAATAATGACTGAAAATTCCTCAAATTTGACAAAAGACACAAACCTACAGATTTGAGAAGGTGAGTGAACCCCAAACAGGATAATTTCAAAGAAATCTACACCGAGTCACATCGCAGTCAAAATCCTGAAAATTAAAGACAAAATATCTTGAAAGCAACAAAAGAGAGTTGATACCTTAACCTTATCTTTAGGGCACATATGTTTGAATAACAAAGATTTCTCATCAGAAACCATGGAGGCTCAAATGAAGGGGCCCAACATTTTCAGCTGCTGAAAGAAGGAACCGTCAACCCAGAATCCCAAGTCCAGTGAATGTATTGTTCACGAAGAAGGAGGAAGTCAGGACCTTCTCAGATGAAGAAAGGCTAATTTGTCACTAGCAGATCTACCTTAAAAGAATGCCCCTAAATTCCTCAAAATAGAAAAGGATCTAATTGACGTGTATCATACAGATACTATAAAAAGAAGAAAATCTGAAACACCAGGAAGAGGAAGAGGGTACCCATAAATATGACTGAATTCCATAGATTTTTTTTTCTCTCAGGTTTCCTAAATTGTGTTCCATGACTGAAACAAAGACTAAACATGTATATAAGAAATTCTGTGCAAGAAATAGTTAAGACACTAATATGACAAATGGGGGAGGGGAAGGGAGGTAAGATTTATATATTTCATTCAAAGTGGTAAAATAATAATCAGAGTATTTTGTGATAATTTATGGACAGTAGTTCCCTCTTACTCTTGGGGATACATTCTAAGACCCCAGTGGCTGCTTGAAATGTTGGATAGTACTGCATCCTATATACCAGCACTGAAATACTGAGACAATTGATCTGATAACCAAGAGGGTAACGGGAGGGTTGTGTATACAGTATGGATACACTGGACAAAGGGATGTTGCACATTCCAGGTAGGATGAAGCAGGATGGCACTAGATCTCTCATACTACTCATAATGACATATAATTTAAGACTTATGAATTGTTTATTTCTAGAATCTTTCCATTTAATATATTTGGACCAAAGTTTACCTTCAATAACTGAAATGGAGTAAACTGCAGATAAGGGAGTCCTGCTGTATAATGTAACACCTAAAGGGACCACTAAAGTTGCTCTACTGAGATCTGCTTTTCAAAAGCAGAATAGACACATCAGAACCGAAATCTAAAATAAATGACAAGTAACTCACAGCCTTTTTTAAAAAAAATCACGGTGGAGGAGTGGTTGGTTCAAAGTAACGCAAATTTTCAACTGAAAAGTTGGGGGATAATAGGTTTGACCTCATAGAGAAGGTTGTGAAGTTTAGAGGGGCCCAGGTACAACAAATTCATTAATGCCTGACTCATATAGTTTATAGTTCACCTTCAATAAATGATAACTATAGGTTTTCCTTAAAAACAGTCTCACAAGTCATTGTTTCCCTGGTCTGCAGTCTCAATCGACCTACTTTTTAAGCTTATAAATTCCAAAATATATTTGAAACATTTATAATTACACATTCAATGCAGCATATTTATGTAGAAATCAGGATGATGGGAGAAATGAAGGATTTATATTTAAATATCTGTGCCCTGGTGTTTCTCTATTCTTGGCTCTGGTGTCCACCACCAGGTGAGTCTCACACTCCAGCATCCTGCCTCCTCCTGACAGCCCCAGTTCCACCATCACACCTTGGAACCACATCTCCACCATAGAAAGTCCAGGAAGTCCCAGAATAAAGCCTGATTGGCTCGGATTGGGTCATGTGCTCATCTCTGAACCAATCGTTGAGGCAGAGGCATGCAAGGCTCCAGTTGGCCAGTTCTGGAGTGCTGGCCACCCCTCAATCTGGGGGCTGATTGATTTCTGCAGGACCCCCAAGGTCTCAGAGGGCTACTCTCGGGTTTTCCAAGGGAAATAAAGAGGCTGTTATTAGAAGCGAAGCCTGGGAGGAAGGTGGACAGAATCACTGAGGCTGGTGAACTGGAATCAGAGCTGGGCTTTGTATTTTATTTGCTGGGACTTGACCAAGTCCCACCCGCTGGATGGCTTAGACACCAGCAATGGATTGTCTCACAGTTGTGGAGGCTGGAAGTCCTGGATTAAGGTGTCAGCAGGGTCGGTTCCTCCTGAGGGCTGTGAGTGGGGGTGTGCTGTGTGTCCCCTAGTTTCTGTTATGTTGTGGTGCTCTTAGGTTCTCCTTGACCCAGCACCCAAAGCACCACCTTTATCTTTGCAGGTGTCCCTTAGCATGCACGCATATCTCTGTGCTCAAGTGTTCCCTTTTTATCAGGACACTAATTTATTAAATTAGGGTCCACTCTAATGATCTCATTAATTCAATTGCTTCTGTAAGACCCTGTCTCCAAATGAGGTCACGTTCTAAAGTACTGGTGCTTAAGACTTCAGTATGAGATTTTTTTTTTTTTTCCATACCAGGGGTTGAACCCTTAAGCACAGAGGGTCATCACTAGCCTGTTTTTAAATTTTTAAATTTTGAGACAGAGTCTTTCTAAGTTGCTTAGGGCTTCGCTAAGCTGCTGAGGCTGGCTTTGAACTTGCAATCCTCCTGCCTCAGTCTCCCAAGCCACTGAGATGTGTGCCACCATGCCTGGCTCGGCATAGGAACTTTTAAAGGATATAACTCACCCATAACAGGCATGGTGTCCACCCAGGTCCTCTTTACTGGGCCCTTGGACCTGTTCTTAAGCCAAGGAGGGCTAACTGCAGAAAACTCTCGCCACACAATGACCTTCTCCAAAGACCCTGCGCATGTCTCCCTGCGAATCCCCACCAGGCTCCGAGGCTCCTGGGAAGCCTGTCCTGCCTGAGTCCCTGCCTGGAGCGGCTTCCCTGTCACCCCTGCTGTCTCATGGCCCTTGTTCTCCCTGGGGACCCCGCAGCACCATGTCCCCAGGCTCAGAGGAGGGCAGGGCTTTCACCCCCAAACTTCTGCACTCACTCATCGGGATTCTCCCCACGTCTGCTCCGGGGCCTCACGAAATCCAGCCCCTCTGCCCCCTTTCCACGTCTCCCGGCTCCAGGGTTGATTAACAGAACCGCAAACAAACTGCAGAATCCAGTGGAAGCCGCGTGTCCCCGGCAGCCACGGTCTGTTGGCAGACGGCAAATTGCTTTGCAGCCAGTATTTTTTGTTTTCTTGATTTTTTATATAGATAAAGAATTAAGCTAATTAATATATTTTTCTTTCTGTCTTCAGGTCTAGGAACCTCTCTGCCCCACACTGAATTGGTTACCATGTTTCAATAAAGGCTCTGTTTTTGCAATTACACTTCATTAATAGATTTACAAGGGAGGGCGGATGGTTGAGACCCACTAAGAGGATTATTTTGCATTTCCCTTCTTTTAATTACACAGTTATCTCCTGGACCAAAGCTCTGTGAAAAATGGGGGGGGGTGGTGGTGGTGGGGAGTCCCAGTACCTCATCTTGTTCCAGATGTGAAAGCAACTGATATAGGACACGGCAGGCGCCGGGCAGGGGCTTTCTGTTAGATGAGACCATGAGCTGCCTTGGCGGACAGGCTGGGCCACAGGAGCTCAGTTGGCATTAGGTGTGCCGGCATGGGGATGGGGGGCCGATCTGCTCCTGGGGATGCGCTGTCCAGGCGTGAGTCAGGATGGCCCGGCCCTGGACCTCTATTGAGCTACCATTTCTTGGGCACCTCCTATGTCCTAGGGGCTTTTCTAATTTGAACGGCGCAATGATCTGCTAGACGGGCACATTGTACAGACAGAGGAACAGATGTGGGTGCTTTGCTAGGTGCGGAAGGGGATGGTCACAAACACTTTACAGACGTTAGAGGAGACCTCAGGGTATGGGGGACTGACCTAAGGCACTGGCGCTGGACCTGGAATTTGAAGTTGGGCCTGTCGTCTCAGAAGTTTCTATCCTTTTACTTTCTCTTTGCCATTATCCAGTGGCTCTTTCTGGGCCTCAACTTCCCCATCTGTGAAATGGGTCCTGGATAGCAGACAAGAGGAGCAGGAGGCCATCTTAGGCTTGCGTGGAATGTTTGGATGAATATGACCCTGGAATGGAAGGTGGGGGGCTAGTACGGTGGGGGCTGGCACCGGGGAGCTCTGTGTTTCCCAGAATGAGGGGCCTCTGGTCCCTGGCACTAGGGTGGGTTCAGACCTGGTCAGGAGCTGCTTTTATCCCTGTCACTTGAGGCACATTAGCAGCATCTGATCCTCCTCCCCTCCTCCTCTTACAGGCTCCAGAGGCCTGCAGTGACCTCTCTCCTGGGCAGCCATGGTCTGTGGTCTCCTCCAAGGAGGACACCCCTTCCCCAGCTGGGCCCTTCTCCGCGGCTGGCCAGATGTCTGTGTGGGGGCCGTCTCCCACCTCTCTGGGCTCAGGATGTTCAGACACTTTGCCAGTCAGGAGGCAGCAGCCCACGCCTGGCTGTGGGGGTGAGGTGTCAGAGACACCCAGGCTGAGGTGTCTGAAGACCCAAAAATAGGAGCCACAGGGGAGCACAGTCGGCAGCCCCGCCCTGGTGTGTGTCGGCTCTGTCCCTGGTGTGCAGGTGGCAGTGGCCTGTGACTACACCTCTGGGGTCGGCTGCTCAGGAGGAAGTGGGGATAATAATTCCTGTCGCGGGGTGGAGCCTGTGGGATGAGGTGTGTAAAGTGCAGAGTGCGGCCGGGGCTGGCGATGGGAGGTGGTCTGCCCCTTCACAGCTGGGCTCCTTTGCATGGTGACAGTGCAGAGTCTGGGCCCAGGGACAGGCCTCAGTCCTCAGGAGGAGGCAGCATCTCTTGCAAATGACCAGCTGTCCTTTCCTCCCTGTTGGAGGAATGTCCAGTGTCCCTCTTCCTGCTATCAGTGTCCTTCAAAACATCCCACACAAGCTTAAGACGGCCTCCTGCTCATCTTGTCTGCTGTGTGGGACCCATTGCACAGATGGGAAGTGGAGGCCCAGAAAGACCCACTGGATAATGGCGAAGAGAAAGTGGAAAGAATAGAAACTTCTGAGACAACAGGCCCGACCTCAAATTCCAGGTCCAACCTAGGGCCTGGGTGGCTCATTTATGTCCTTCCTGACTCTTAGAGAAATGTGGGCAGCTGCCACATTCAGCTATGTTGACAGGAATCTGGGTGCACAGGGGCCTGGTCCAGAGAGTGGTATAAGAATGGTCAGCTGGGAGGATGTGATAGCACTGACCAGGGACAGGGAGCAGCTGGGGTCTTGTGCCGTGCAGGACACGCTTGATTATCTCGAGTCCCCGTGTGACCAGTAGGCCCCACAGGAGCCGTGGTCCTGGGCTGGCTGCCTCCTCCCGTTGCCAGAGTCCTAGGTCGGAGGCCTGACACTCAGGATTGGCTACTTTGCTGTAACAGCAGACAGAACAAGTGACGGTGAAGGGCATATTGGGAAGGCGCAGTGAGACCCAGCCTTCCCGCCCTGTCCTCACGGTGCTGATACGAGCTCTAGGTTTAAATGGAGCAACAACTGGGGAGGCGAGTCTTGGTCTCTGAGCCTGGTTGATCATCATCACAGTTCTGGTTCTGCGAGGTGGCTCTGGAGAAGTCCTTGTCCCCTAGGGGGACCATCTCCACTTCCTTCCAGGGTGCAGGAAGTTTGCCTAGCTGATCCATGATCCCAGAAGGGGGCGATTCAGTTCCTATGAGATGACCGCTCCTGCTTCAGGGGGGTGATCACCTTGGGGTGACCTGTCAGCAAGACTCTGCTGTTCCCAGAAGGTGGAGGGCAATGACGGGACACTTCTAGGTACCTTCCAGGGTCCAGAACAGAGGGTTGAAAAAGTCCTGTGGATCTTACACCTTAGTTAATCTTACCTGAGCCTTGCAAGGTGCTGTGCTTGGGATCTGGACTGTCCCCAAAGCTCGTGTGTCAAAAACCTGGTTCCAACGCAGATAGGCTCAGAGGTGGAGTTTTCAGGCAGTGGTTGGCTCCTGAGGGCTCCGACCTCATCAATGGATTAATCCACCAAATGGATGGACCACTGGGAAGTGGGGCTAGCTGGAGGAAGTGGGTCCTGGGGGCGGGTTCTGGGAGGGGTCTTCATCTTCCCGCTGCTTCCTCTTTCTCTTGCTCCCCAGCTGCCATGAGCCAAGCACTGTTCCTCTCCACCTCCTTCTGCCATGAAGCCCCCTCACTCAGCCCAGAGCAATGGAGCCAGCCGACCCTGGGCTGAAACCTCAAGCCAAAATAAGCCTTTCCTCTTTGAAGGTGTTCTTGTCACTTGATGAAAAACCATGAACACAATAAGGTGGGCGGGTAGCTTAGGTAAATTTAGGGTTAATAAACCGCGTGTTCCCAGATGAGCATGTTCTAAACGGTGGGCAAGGGAGCTGCAGTCTGAGGAGGGACAGGATGAAGGAGGAGATGCCAAGCTCCTCCCTCTTTTAGGTACCCACCCGGCATCTGCAGGCCCAAGTGAAGTTGGCTGCTTTCAGCAAATCAGCTTCTAATTCTGTTACACCCTCACCTCCTCCTCCTCCTCTCCCCAACTCCTGCGCCTCCTCCCACTCCTTCTCTCCCCTCCTCCCAGCTCCTCCCAGCTCCTCCTCCCTCAGCCTCCAGCCTTTCCCCCACCTCTTCTAGAGCCTCCCAGGGAGTGGAGCATGCTCACTGAGGACACAGAGGTGACTTCAGGCCAGGCACACACAAACACTCTGTATGCTACCAGCCATGCACGTGCTTTAATGGCTATCAGAGAAAACCCCACAAGCAATTAGCACATGGAGCCTTGGATTTCACGGATGTTACTGCTGTGTGAGCCGCGTAGGACAGAGAGGGGCCATGGCAAGGCAGCTGGACCGGCATGAGGGCGGGGACACTGTGCAGATGGAGACAGGGTCGCGAAGTTGCTCGAGCTTGGGAGGCACTGGACCGGCCTGTGGCTGAGGAGCTTTGGACAGGTCACCGCACCTCTGTGAGCCTCAGTTTCCTCTTCTATTTGATAGGGATGGGAAGCAGCAGCTCACAGGGGCGTGGTGAGAGTTAAAGGGGACAAGGAGTGCTGGCAGGAGCTTGTCATGGGGTGGCCTCAGCTGGGGCAGTGGTAACTAAGTCACTGTTATTAGCATTCATGCCACTTTCACTCTCAGGGGCTTGGTTCTGGGTGAGGGGACCCAGGGCTGAGAGTCAATCATGCCAGCCTCCAGCAGAGCCCCACCAGGGGCGTCCTCAATCCTTAAGCAGGGCAGCTGCTGTGTTGGGGGTGCACTTCCAGTGTATTCAGGTCAGAGGAGACAGGCCGAGTGACAGCGGGCTCCTGCTTCCAGTCCCCCAGCTGCTCCTCCCAGGCAGATGCACCAGAAATCTCTGCTCAGGCTCCTGTCACCAACACACAGGGACCCACAGGGGCCCCAGCAGAGCCGTCAGCAGAGGGCAGCCGTCCAGGCCTTGGGCTCAAGGGCTCTGACAGCCTCAGGGCCCGTGGACCCGCTCGGCCTGTGGAGGTCGTGGGCTGGAGACACTGGGGTGAGCCAGGCCAGGAGGGGGCTGGAGTTGGGGTCTCCCAGGGACCCCACAGTTTGCTACGAGGGGAGCTTGAGACGCTCAACCCCACCTCCTCCCACACTTGATCTCAGCCCAGGGCTGAGGAGGCCCAGCCCCCTCCTCCTGCAGACGCTGAGGCGCAGGGAGGTCTGGAACCGTCCTCCTCTCCTGCGGGGACCTTCAGATCTCGCTGTCCCTCCGCAGCATCTGTGACACAGAATCTTGGGATCAGAGCTTCTTTCAGAATCTGAGCATCTGGACCCTTTCACAGAATCCTGGAATTCTAAAATCACAGGATCATTTATGGACTCAGAGCCAGGAGTCTCAGAATTAAGGAAACTCTGGGGTGGACTGGGAACCTCACCCACTGCTTGTTGGACCCCTGGAATCCCAGAATCGACCCTGAAAAACCATGGGATTTTCACAGATATCCTGGAAACAGAATCTCAGCCCAGGGTGGGACCTTAGTCAGCTCCTCACAGGGCGGTCACCATTAGACAGGGCCCCTGGTCCCAGGGCTGGGCAGATCTGACTGCTGATGCTGAGCCTCAATTTACTCCATGTGACCCCACCCTTCTCCCATGAGGACTGAACCAGGACTCCAACCCCAGAGGCTAAACCTGGCCACATGCAATTTCACACTTGGCCAGAGGATCCCCCTGGGGTAGAGGACATGGGAAGTGATTGGGCCACTCTGCTCATGGGGACTCTCTCCATTCACCAGAATGAGCAAGAATCTAATCTGATTCTCTCATGGAGGAGGGGACAGTCAGGGACAGGGAGGCAGACAGGAAATACCACAGGAAGGAAGTACCAAGGCCCCCTCCCAGGGGGAAGAGGATGCCCAGGGCCAGGGGTGCTGGACCAGGCTGCTCTATGGGCCCAGCATCAGTTCTCCCAGCCCTGACACTGAACTCTGGTGGCTTTGGGCAGGTGACTCAGTGTCTCCGAGCCTTAGTTTGCCCACCTGCGAGATGGGCTAGTGAAGCCCCCTTTGTGGTCCATGCTGGGCTGTGTGGGGACTCACCACCAGAGGGCGCTCAATGCAGCAGGGCCCTTGGCTTGTGTCAGGACAAAGTGTGTCTCCTCCCTTCCTCCAGCCTCGGGCCTTGGGGGTGGGTTTCTCCAGGTGGAGGTGTGGGGAGGGGCCTCCAGGTGAAGGGGACACGGCTGTGCAGAGGCCTGGGGGTCCCAGCACCTGGGGGTGCTCGGGGAGCAGCAGGGGGCTGGGGAGCCAGCACTGGGGTGAGGCTGCCGTCTGAAGGGGCAGTGGCCCTGGTGGGAGGGCAGTGGGAGCCACGGCAGCAGGGCGGCCCTCGGCAGAGGCCCCACCTTCAAGCTGGGGACAGGGCAGCCACCCACCTGCTGGGACCCACCAGCCAGGAAGGCGGAGAAGTGGAACCACCTGAAGCGCCTCAGAGAGAACCATCAGGGACAGGTCTGCTGCTGCCGCCAAGTCCCAGCCCCGCCCACGTGCCAGGATGTGACCTGAGACCAGCGCGGGGACAGGGGAGCAGTGAGAGGACCTGAGGGGGTTTATTCTGAGATGGGGTTTATTAAGTTCACTTCAGATGTCGCCTGCAGAATAAGGAGCAAATCTTCAGATGAGCCTGGACCACTGCACCAGCCCAGGGCAGATTTGGGGACACGGCCAGAGGCCTGTCGTGGGGCCACCAGAGTCTGGGCTGGTATCCCAGTTTGGCTGCCAAGAGCTGTGTGACGTGGAGTAAGTCACCTAACCTCTCTGTGCCTCCCTTCCTCCCCTGGGAATCGAGGCTGGTGATGGCAGATGCTCCTCGGGGCTGTTCCCCAGGTGCTGGGTGGTCCTCTCCTCCCCTCCACTCCGCTGTCACTCAGGATCTGCCTTGTCGGCAGTGGGGCTCCTCCTTCCTCAGTGCAGTCCTCCTGCCCTCTCCCCCCTCCAGGCTGGCTGCCCCATCACTGTCCAGTCCTTCCCCAGAGTGTGGACGGCTGGTGCATGACCCTGGCCTCTGCTTAGCCCCGGTCCCTGCCCAGCCCATAGAGGCTAGGTGTGACCTCGTTTGGGTCTCAAGGACCCAGTTCCCACCCACCTCTCTTCCTGTGTCACCTCCCCCTCCAGGGTCCTTCAGGGACTGGGCTTTAGTGTCTGGACCCTGGAGGATGGGCTGAAGCTGCCCATCTGCTGTGGAGCCTGCTACTGCTCCGTGGATTCTGTGTGACTGGGTCAGGCCACCTGCCCTGGCTCTGTCCTGGGAGGAGGTTTCTGGACGGTAGAAGGTTCTGCCTCCTGTGGGTCAGCTGAGGACAGTGGTCCGTCCTCCACACTGGTCCTCACGATCCTGGGTTTATCTACAGTGTGTCCATGTCTGTGTCTGTCCACTCCTCTATATCTAAATTGTCCTTCCAGGAAGTGGAGCATGGGAGGGGTCCACTGAACCAGGAGGTGACGAAATGGATCATTCTCAAAATCGAATCCCTTCTTGCCTCAATGAAGTATACCCTGCATCTAAATGCTCATTGTTTGGTTGCACTAATTAATTGGTTTTATTACCTCCACTTGAACCTCTGGAGCCATGGCATGCAAATATATGCAAATGAGAAGGGGAGCAGGCTGAACCCAACTCGGGGGAGCGTCTGCCTGAAGTGGGCTGGTTTCTCTGCTGGTCTTCCCTACTGTAATTCTGAATTCCCAGGGAACAGGTGGGGAGCTGGAGAGAAGTAGGCCCCTTAGGGCTGGAGAGATCCTGGTTCAAATCCCAGCCCTGCCTTTTTCTGCTGCGTGTGGTCTTGGGCCAGCCCTGTGGGGTCTCAGGGCTGGAGACCCCGTCCTGGCATGAGAACGATGATTCTCATGACCGCAGGGAGCTGGGTGGCCCAGGAAGCAGGCACCTGGTGACCACGGCTCACTCAATTGCTTCGAGCACTGTTGCTGCAGGAAGCGACCCTCGGGTCCCCTAATGAATGGCACCTGCTCCCTAATGGAGCCCTGGCCTCTCGTCCTGTCCAGCTTGGCATGTCCTGTGTGTGACCCTTGCTGAGCGCAGTCCTTCCGGGGAGAACTTATTTAATGGAGCTGGAGCGGCCTGGAAGGCTGGTCTATACAGGGGACTAGTGCGCCTGCGCAAGGACCACACAGGCTCTGCCAAGGACGGCTGAGGGGCTCCAGGCCCAGCCGGGGCCTCTACAGGGTGGGGCCAGTGAGTGGGAGGTGGCTCAGTTACAGGAGGCCTCAGAAGCGTCCCTGAGTGCCCGGCTCTGAATTGGACTGGTGGGGGTGGGGCTGGGCTCCAGGGAGGCCGCTGCGCCCCAGGATCTCGCCTGCTGCACTGATAGCCCCAAGGCCCCCACGCAGACGTGTTCTCCCCCTTTCTGGCGGGGACTCTGAGTCCTGAGGGACAGACTGACTCATCCCGGCTCAGCTTGTTAAGTAGCAGGAGAGGGCTTTGAACCTAGGCCTGGTTGACCGAGTCCCTGCCCTTCCCTGGTCTCAGGTGAGGGGACATGGGGTTTTGTGCATCGGGGGCTGCTGGGCCTGCAGACATGGGTGGTGGGACTTGGCACAATTCAGCTGAACCCTGAGCAGGTTCTTGTCATGTGCTAGGCCAGGGTCCAAGGGAGGCGGGTGCTGAGGATGTTCCCACCAGCTCTGATTAGGAAAAGAGGCAAAGGGGCCCTGTGGGGAGCCCTTGTAGGGAACCCTGTTGAGACAGGCTTCAGCGACTGCAGAGGCCTCAACTGGTGCACAGACCAGGAAGGGCACCGAGGCAGGGGTGCTAGTAGGGGACAAAGGCTGGAGGTGGGGCTGGGTTGATTGACAGGTGCATTAACTGAACACAACTCCATGGGCACAGCCAAGCCCTGTTTTTTCTGGTTCTGGAGACAAGAAGACTCAGGGGTGATTCTGCTCCAGTGGCTCATGACCAGCAGGACCAGGGCAGGGGACACAGGGCCGGGGAGAACAGGCAGCGGCCTTGTGGGGCAGACCTCAGCCTCCCTGCCTCCCTTCCAGCCTCACCTCCACCTCCCAGGGGCCCTGGCTCCACTTTCCTGGGGGTCCCTGCCGCCCACCTTTTCTGACCTTCAGAAGAGAGTTAATTAATACTTCCTCCATACTCACATCTGAAATTCTGGGATTAATTAGCATATCCTACTGGTTGGGGACTTAGGCAGCACTGACATGGCCTCCCTGCCCTGGCAGGTACCCTAGCTTCTCCCAGCAGAACAAACTGCCTAATTTGTGGGGCCCATCGAGAAATAAATACGTGGATCCCTTGTTTAAAAAGCTGGGTGAACGTGCCGTGAAACATACTACCACAGAAAACTGAATATTCTTGCCTGGTTATGGTGCTTTTGATTTGCTGCTTGATAGTGCTCTAAAGTGGAATTGATAATTATCAGCATGAACTTTACCATTTATTTTTATGTTGTGCCACGTGGTTTTCCATGCAAACAGAGGAGCGTTGAACTTGCAAGTTGAAGTGCAGAAGGTACCCAATTGGTGTTTCCTAGCTCGTTCCCGGGTGAGGCTTCATTCTTTCCAGAAGGACGGAAACTACACAAAATGAACTCAACCTTGGCTTTGCATCTTGATCTGCATTTTTACCAACGCTCTGCTGCTTCCAGAGCAGGGGCGGATGCACGGTCCTCCCTGGCCGTTTGTTTCTTAGCATACCATGGCCTGCCTTCTGCTTTGGAGGAATGTTCTGCTTCAAGTGGAAAGTGTGGTCCACTGCCAGCCCCCTCACCTGCTCCATCCTGGATGTGACACATCTTCTAGTCTTGACCTCACTCTGAGCCCTGCTGAACTCACACTGATGGGGCTGCCGGGACCCTCGGTTAGCGGGGTCATCGTGCCCACCCTGTGGGAACGGGGCAGCGAGAAGCCGCAGCTGCTCCGGCCCCTCTCTCCCTTAGCAGCCCTTCCTTCCTCCAAATCCTGCTCTGCTAATCCATGGGTGGGCCCCCTTTTTGTCCAACCAAAGCTCCCTAGCAAGAATCCCGGCCTGGACTTCTTCTTGTTGTCTAGGGATGAGGGAAGCATGAACTCCACCCAGACCCTCCTTGTGTCGGTCGGAAGCCTCATCTCTGAGCTCTGTGATGAGGAGCTAGGTTCTGATTAGGGGAAGGTGACACTGTCCTGAGTTTCTTTGTTCTTAGAGACACAGGCAGCAAGGGGCGGGGGGAGGAATAAAAGAAGAGAGAGAAGAGGAGGGAAAAGGAAAGAGAAAATGGACATCCATGCTCTGAGCTGGGGACGGAGGCCCAGGGCTTTGAGACCTACCGCCAGTGCCTGAGTGACCCCGGGGTGGGAAAGTGGGTGACCCAGGAGACCAATAAGCCTGCAGACTCAGAGGTCAGCTTCAGATCCCGGACGCCTGTGCACAGGCTGTCCATGCAGTTCAGCTCTGGTAAAAATGGACTGATTCATTTGAAGAAAAAGATCCAGTGCTGCCAAGCTCTATGAGACATGGGCACAGACCTGGGGAGACCGTGTGTGGTGGGGTCTCTGTGCACAGAGCCCCGGATCCCGCCACTGTCCTGCCACCACGGGCTCTGTTGGCCCCAGGGCTGGAGGTGGAATTGGGACTGGGACTGGAGGCATCTGGCCTCTCACCCTTAAGGGGCCAGGCATTCTTCCTCTCTCTAACCCTGACTCTAAGTTGCTGGGGCTCTTGGGAGGGAGCACAGGGAAACCGGGCCCTGGCTGGGCTGAGCCTCTGCTGTAGCTGAAGATCACGTTGGCCTGAGCACAGCAAGGCAGAGGTCACAGGACCAGTGTGACCTCAGCAGCCCTAAGGCTCCTGCACCCAAGGGGACAGTTGTCTCTTGCAAAAAGCCCCATCAGGGAGTCCTTGAGGTTGAGACAAACCAACCTGTCAGCTAGTCACAAGGCAGAGGCTGTCCTTGGGCTGTCCCCGATCACCTCTAGGGAAGCATCTAGAGGTGCCTGGGGACGCCCCACTGGATGTACCCTGGAGGAGAGGGGTGGCCCTGTCCTGTCAAGGCTGCAGGTCCTCACCCTCCCAGAGGCTCTCACCTTCCAGTTACCAGAGCAGGGCCCAGCTTCCCTCAGAAGCAGGAAAAACTCCCACTCCTGGTTCCTGAACATCTACTAAGTGCCAGCCCCACCAGCAATAAAGCCATTGAAGTAAAGAAGAGGGGTTTCTAATATCTGCCGTTCGGGATACTGCATCTCCTGGGGGCAAGAGAGTGGTGGTAAAAGGGATTCCTTCAGAGAGCAGGAAAACAATTCCAGATGAGAATATGGACTTAACACAAGTGGGAAAGTCACAGCAGATGATAACTAGGTGGATAAATCATAAAACACTTTTTCTTAATCTTTAAGTCTCTTTAGAAGACAACTGACTCCTTATAAAGCAAAATTAGTGGTGATGTATTTTGGGGTTTACAACAAATTTGGAAGCAAAATTCACCAGAAGAATAGCACAGAGGCCTGGAAGGGAGGAGAGCAAGCGTCCTGTTCTAAGGCTCTCATGCTGTGTGTGGAGTTGTGGGATTCGCTCAGCTGCTTCGCTCTGTGCCCTCCCACCTCAATTTACCTGGGCCTGAAACAACAGGGTTCCAGAGTGTGTTAACGGTCCGAGCCTTGAGAAAGTGCGCACCGATCCCCCCACAACATTCCACACCTGTGCATGGGGCAAAGATCCATATAAATTTAAAAAATGGCCCTGTCCAAGAAGTGCAGCTCAGAAGTAATTGAGAAGATGATTGATTACCTGTGTGATTGGCAAAGGGGGAGGGGTGGCTTTGGAACAATGTTGCTTCTACTTGGGGTTTTGATGAATGAACAGGAGTTTTCCTATTGGATAAGACGGGAAAGCGCCCTTAGAACAATAATCACAATGTGTGTCAAAGGATGGAGTAGCGGGGAGAGCCCAGGGGTGGACGGGTCATGCAGGGTGAGAGGGGAGGGGGTCAGAGTCAGGTCTAGAAGGACCTTGAATATCAGGTCCATGAGTCTCTGGCTTTTGGCTCTGCGGGGTTAGTTTCCCGCTGTCTCTCCTTGGCGCTGTGAGTGTTTGGAAGATCACCCTTCCCAGGAACCTTAGGGTTGGGCTTCTGGGGACAAAATCCTTGAGTGTCAGTTCTGGACAAATTAATCGCCCGCAGCCCCGCCCTGTGAGAAATGTTAAAGGAAGCCCTTCAGCTAGCAGGGAAATAACACCAGGTGGCAACATGGACGGCTGCTACCTTAAGAAACCAGAAAAAGAGAGTGAATTAATTTTAAAATTAGCTGAAGAAAGGAAGTAATTAGGATCAGAGAGATCATCAAAGTAATTCCCAGGACCTCTGTTGAGTCCACTGGGAAACAGTGCTTTTCTCCAGCACCTCTGGAACCGGTGACCTGTCCCAGCCTCCCGGGCCCCCAGGGCAGAGCCAGAGGGAGTGTGCAGGAGGTGGGGTAGGAATCTGAACTGTGGAAAGGGCCAGGTTTAGAGAAACATAGGATTCTGGAAAATAAGGATCAGGAAATTAGCTCTGGAGTGGATGAGTTGGTAGAATGGAATAGTGTTGTCCAGGACAGGGGTCGGTTAGCTGACTGCACGAGGGTCAACGGCTCATCCAGTGCCGCACACAGTGGACCTGGGGGAGGAGAGACTCCGTGAGCTTCCGTGTTCTGGGTGTTGCCTGTGCAGATGGAGATGTCTGTATCCTGATGTTGCCTTTATGAAATATTTGGTGGCGGGTGGCGTGCTGAACCTCTCTGAGCCTGTTTTCTTTTCTGTAAAATCTCATCGGAGGGTCTCCATGAGTATTACATAAAAAGTATGCATGGGAAGCCCCTTGTACAGAGCTGGGCAGGCAGCAGAAAACCAAGGAGTGAAGAAATTGATGAGGAGAGGGTTTCCACGGGCAGGAGCCTCTTCTGTCTGTCTTGCTGCTGTTCTCTGGACCTGTCCTGGTCCAGCACATAGTAGGTGCTCAGAAATGGACTGGAGCTGCTCAGACGGTGGAGCCCACACAGCTGAGTTGACTGATGTTTCTGCTTTGCAAAACTGACCTGCGCCCTGCAGGCTGAAGGCCCCCGCAGCAGCTGCATGTGCTTCTAGGGAGCTGTGTGGAACTGACGTCCCGTGGGTCCCCGCCGGCGTTGTCCCTTCTGCCTGTGGTCTGCAGTGTCCTCTCCTCCATTGGTGGAGCCTCCCAGAACCGGCCCCATGCTCCTCTGCCACAAAGGACAGCAACTGTACCTCGTGGCCTTGGAAGAACAGCCCGTGGGCACCCTCCCTCCTCCCCCTTCTTCCACTTTACTTGGGTCCTTGAAGCATCTTGTTATCGGCTCTTGTGATTTAATGGGCTTGAGGGGCCCTGATGGAGCTGGTGGCAGAATGTCAGGGAGTCAAGGTCTCCCCGCCTTTGCTGAAGTTTTTATCAGCACAATTTCATGTGGCTTGGAGCCCCAGACACCAATGACTGGAGAAATTTGAAAACCACGTGACATCCCGGGGCCCGCGGGAGCAATAGAAGTACACTGTCACCCCCTCCACACCGCCGCACCCTGGACAGGAAGGGACCTTCTTGGCCTTCCTGGCTGTGCTCCGAGGACCTGGCTCATTTCATGTGCACTTCTCCATAATTGCTGTCACAGAATCGAAGGCAATTTTCCTGAGATGAGAGTTAAATGGCCCAGCACACTCTCCCCAGAAGCCGCGGCGCGCCTACTTCAGGGTGGCACAAGGAGGCAGAGCCCAGCAGGCAGCGCCCATCAAGGCTGATCCCGGACTGGGGCTGTTCCCTCCCCCACCTGAATCTAAGTGTGCCTTTCTTTTTTTTTTTAATTAAAAAAAAAATAATACAAGTGCATTGTAAACATTCACACTACGGGAAAGTAGATCAAGAATAAAATCAGGGACTTGACTGTTGACCAAGACAGATTAACAGGGACTGGATTTTTTTCCTGCCACCTAAAAGGACCGAAAAAAAAAAATAGGCAAAATACACAAAGCAGTAGTTTGTACGTAGCTCACGGGTAGGTGTGATCTTAGCACGTGTGAGAAGCCCTGGGTTCAATCCCCAGTGTTGAAGAAGAACTAAAACCCAATAAAGACAGCAACAGTTTGCAGGAGCCGGGCAGTGAGCAAGATCGGGGTGCGCTTTCCCTGCCTGCAGCCCCGGGAAGGCTTCCAGCAGCATGTGGTATGGGGAGAGGGTTCCAGAAGAGCAATGGGCTCCCGGAGTCGGGGAGACAGAGCTAAGCGTCCAGGGCACCCCCACATCTGAAGTTCACAGGACAGAGCTCTAGCAAGGAGAAAAGGGTGGGCGGGGTGGGGAGGCATCTTCAGAGATCTGCAGCGCCTTTGCCCGTGCTGGGCTGAGTTCTAACCAGGGCATATATCTGAGAACTCTACCTGTGCCCAGGGGCAAATGTCAGGGCTGGAATAGCATCTGTCTCCACACGCCAGATAGGGACGTCTTGCAACTCATGTAACACTGAGTAGAATTCACCCAGGATCTTGCCTCAGGAATGGGGCATAGTTTTCCCCAGATTGAACATCTATCCTCTGGGCCTGCCTAACTCTGCTTAGGCAAGACCCGAGAGGGTTAAACCATTTTAAAGTAATTTAACTGCATCCCGGAACAAAGCACAGGAGTACGTATAGGAATACAGAAATATCCAGCCCCTGAGAGGTGTGACTCACAATGAGATGCCCAGCCAAAAAGCACCTGGCATGTAGACAATCAGGAAAAGATGAACCAGGACCCTGAAGAGGAGATGACCAATTGATTGAGACTAATCCATAAATGACACAGACCAGTAAAGGCCCAGAAGATCCCAATACCACTATCATCTCTCTTAATATAAATGACATTTATGGAATACTCCACCCAAAGAAGAATACACAGTCTTCTCAGGTACACACAGAACAGTCACCTAGATAAACCATACCAAGGGCCACGGGAACTCACTGTGCTGCCCAGACTGGCCTTGAAACCCTAGGTTCCAGTGATCCTCTTGCCTCCTGCTCCCAAGCAGTTGGGACTACATGTGTGTGCCACCGTTTCTAAAACAAATTTAAAATTTTTTTTTTTAAAAAACCAAATTATACAATGTATGTTATCTGACTTTAATGAAATTAAACTAGAAACTGATAATAGAAATATGTCTGAAAAATTCCCTTAGAACTTTAGAATTTAGCAATGTATTTCCAAATAACCCAAGGATCAAAAGTGGGGAAGTCTTAGGAAAATAAAAAATAATCTTGAACTCAGTGAAAATGAAACTACAACACATCAAAATTGCAGGGTGCAGCTAAGGCAGTGTTTAGAGGAGGATTCATAGTATTGAATATAGAGACTGAAAAGAAAGATCTGAAAATCAATAACCTTACAAAGATTAGAGAATGAGGACAAATTAAACCTAAAGCAGGTGGAAGGAAATAACACAAATTAAAGCATAAATAAATGAAAATGAAATCAGGTAATTAGTAAAATCAGTAAAACCAAAAGCTGGTTCTTGGCAAAGAAAAATAAAATTGGTAAATTTCTCATTAGACCAATGGGAGAGGGATGGATAAGAGAAAGAAAAAACACAAATCCACCAATATGAGTCTTAAGCCCAGAGACATCACGAGTATAAGGAAATAGTTTGAAAAACTCTATGTGCATAGATTCAATAACTTACACACAGTGGGCTGATTCCCTGAATAGACTAGTACAACTCATTCAATAAATAGATGTATATTTTTATATTTGTATGAATAAATTAAGAAAATAAATAAAATTTAAAAAGAAATATATAATCTGAATAACTCTATATAGATTAAAGAAAGATCAATGTCATTCACCACATTAACAAATGTAAAACACAAAAAAAGATCATTTAAGCAGCAAAGAATTATCAGAAATTTAAGAAAAATCCCACTAACAATGGCATAAACATATGAATTGCTTAAGGATAATTCTGATACATGGTTCACATAAATCTTATAATAGAATACTACTTGGTGGTGTAAAGGAGCCCACTAATGATACTGAATGGAAGGAGACAGATGGAAAAGCACAGGTATTGTAGGTGTTCATTGATATTAAATTGTAGAAAATGAGAACAAACATGTAATGACAGAAAGCAGGTCAGGGCTCCCTTGGGCATGGAGAACAGAAGGGAGGGACACTGAGGGGCAGGAGGAAGCTACCGCTGGTGACGGATATGTTCACTATCTTGACTGTGGTGATGGCGGGTTTCTGGGTACACATTTATGTGAAAAGATTTCCAATTTGATACTTTAAATATGCTCAGTGTGTTGCATTTGAGGCAGGAGGATTGCAAGTTCGAGGCCAGCCTCAGGAACTTAGCATGACCCTAAGTGACTTAATGAGTCCCTGTCTCAAAATAAAAAATAAAATAAAATAAAAAGGGCTAAGGATGGGGCTCGGTAGTCAAGCACCCCTGAGTTCCATCACTTGTACCAAAAAAAAAAAAAAAAAAAAAATACAGAGCAAGCACAGCTGTGTGTGTGTGTGTGTGTGTGTGTGTGTGTGTGTGTATTTTGAGTCTATAAAGATCACATACCACACTGATAACATTATTCCAAGGGGGAGACTGAACATCAGGGGTAATTGTGGAGGACAGAACAGAGGTGCTATTCAATAAGATCATTTAAGGAAACAACTAAAGCATTGTATTCTTTCTACTTCCCAGATGAAGCCCTGTAAATAACAACAAAAATAACAATCCTGAGTGAGCTCACTCTTCTTTCTGCTCTAACAAGCATTTTGGATACATCGGATCAACCTGCCCTCTATGAACCCTGGGAGGTAGGTATTGCTATTGCTTTTTTTTTTTTTTTGGTACCAGGGATTGAACTCAGAGGCATTGGGCCACTGAGCCACATCCCCAGCCCTACTTTGTATTTTATTTAGAGACAGGGTCTCACTGAGTTGCTTAGTGCCTCCATTTTTTCTGAGGCTGGTTTGAACTCACAATCCTCCTGCCTCAGCCTCCCAAGCAGCTGAGTGTTATTACTTTTTAAAGAGGAACGAGTAAGGCTCAGAGATGTAGAGTGATCCACCTGTTTTAATACTCACTGCAGAGATCCGAACCCAGTTCTTTGATTCCAAAGCCCATACTCCCCCCCTCATATATATATCTCCTAAATTTTATTTCTTTTCAAAAATGGGCTTCTTCCCAGTGCTGCTTCACTCATGGCCCCATGTGAGGCTGCCTGGGATTCTGTTGCCATAGGCACCATCATTTATTTAGGGAGCTCCCTATAGGTGCATTTGGTTGCTTTTGTTTTTCTGCTATTTCAACAGTGTTTCAATAAGCTTATCCTGAGTTTCCTTCATTCATCTAAAGTTATTTTTAACGATGCAAGCGCTGCACACAGACGTTCTCATTGTTTTACGTTTGAGAATTCAGACAAAGGAACAGCGCCTCTGTTCTGTCCTCCACAATCACTGCTGATGTTCAGTCTCCCCACTTGGAATAGTGTTATCAGTGTGGTATGTGATCTTTATAGACTCAACACACACACACACACACACACCTGTGCTTGCTCTGTATTTTTTTTTTTTTTTGTACAAGTGATAGAACTCAGGTATGCTTGACTACCAAGCCCCATCCTCAGCCCTTTTTATTTTATTTTATTTTTTGTTTTGAGACAGGGACTCATTAAGTCACCTAGAGTCTTGTTAAGTTGCTGAGGCTGGCCTCAAACTTGCGATTCTCCTGCCTAAGCCTCCAGAGCTGCTGCGATTACAGGCATGTGCCACTGTGCCCTGCTGCTCTGTGTGTTTACAGAAGCACAAATGGCGTGGTATTGTGCTGTGGATGTTGTTTTGTATCTTATCATTTAAAGTCCCTGACCCCCTTCAGTGCACAGACAGAGCTGCTGCAGTTTGGCTCACAAGGCCAAAGTGTCATGTTTGCCCCCACACCCCTGCCCTTGATTCCCCCTCTTCTTTCTTTCCTTTCCTATTCCTACTTAGGGATATTTAGGTTGTTTCCATTTTTTCCTTTGAAGGTACTGCATTCAACATTGTGCTGTGCACACGAGAATCTTTCTTGAGCCCGCCTGCCCATGAGTGAGGTGGCTGGGTTGAAGGGTGTGCCAGACGTGGCTTGTCTGTGGCCACGGGAGGCTTGGGAGGGTGGGTTGGTGGGTCCCAGACTGCACCGAAAGCCAGCCCTGGGTAAGATGGGAGGGATCTTCTCTTTATCCAGTAGCAGCCATTTGAGCAGAAGCACGGGAAGGGCCCTGGGGGCCACCTGGGGGCTCAGCCCTGCACATCATTTGACCTCCTTCCCTCTTCCCCCTCGTGCCGACGGGCGATGGCTGACACACTGCCAGGAATCCCACAGGAAGGCTGGGGGATGTGCAGCAAACTGCCCCCAAACCTGCCTGCGGCCAGGGGGACATGAAGTGGCAGGGCCCAGCTATCAGGGCTGTGACGGTGGGTCACATGAGTGGCTTCCTGGGTGGTCAGGGAAGGTTCCTGGGCTGGGTCCAGAGGATGAGTGGGATGCACCCAGGAGGAACAGGCTTTAAGGGTGAGCCTTGGCACACCTGGGCAGAATTTCTGCTCCCTTTTGCTCTATTTTTCTAGTAAGAGCCTGTCTTCCCCTTTGTGAAAACTTCCCACTGTCTTCCCCTGATTGTGGGAACTCAGTTCCTAACCCGCCTCACCCGAGCCAGCCCAGGGGTGGAGGCGTGACCCAGGCTCGGCCAATCAGTGCGTGACCCAGGCTCGGCCAATCAGGCTTCTGGATCACACTCTGGGCCGCAGGGATTGGTTCAGAGTTGGGCCAATCAGAATCTTCCCTGGTACTTTCTGCGGGAGCTAACGGGAGAAGCTCATGGCTTTGAGATGATGAAGCCCGGAAGAGCTGCTTGGGGCCACCTTCCTGGAGGGGGTGGGGGGTGGTGGAGAGAAACAGGCCACTTTGCAGACAGGAAGCAGAAGTGAGCAGGGGTGAGCTCAGTTCCTGCAGTTCTTTCTTTCTTTCTTTTTTTTCCCCTGTCTCAAGCGCATCCCTGGGCCTGGGAGACCTGTCAGGGAAGAAGTCCAGCCTCACAGAGGGTGGCAAAGAGCAGCCCCGACGCCAACTCCTGAGTGTCCAAAGGAGACCTCACTCGGGACATCAGAGCAGGCGGGCTACTGCTTACACACAGCCCAGGTCCCTTGTCCCAGGTCCCACAGGGCAAAGGGATGGGTGCAGGCAGCGGGCGAGGATGGAGCTGTGGAACCAGGCCGAAGGTTCGAGAAGCAACGAGTCAGCAGCGGACATCATAACAGGCAGCCAGCAAGCTCATTCCCTTCCTGCAAGGAGCAGGAAGTCGCTCCGGGGTTTGGACCCACACCAGGCCTTTCGCCTGCCGACAGCTCCCATGGTTTCTCCCCAACATGCAGAGAGATGGATGCCCTTGTTTTGAGCTCGCCGGGCCATGGTGACAGGGTTGCTACGCTCAGTCCAATGATGATCCAAATAGCGAGGGCTGGCCGCCTTTCCATTCTGATGGCATGCACAGGGGTCCATGGACGTCCCACCAGGGTGTGGCAATGGATTTTAGAGTCCCAGGTCCACAGAATGCTGTCCTTAATATACCTATCAACCACCCCCCATCCCTGACCCGAGACCCAGCCATCAGGTGTCCCCAGAGCTGGCAAAAACACGGCACAAACAGTCCTTAGTAATAGTGTCCAAGACCAGGGTGATGGCTTTCAGTTTGGCCCCATATGGAGGGTGGCTGGCCAGCAGGGTCAGGAGGCGGGCCCCCCTACTTCGAGGAACACCTGCAGACAGAGGCTACCTCCCTCCCCAGAGGCTGAGATCAGCAACAGAAACCTGGGGTTAATGGTGTCCTTGTCCTCGGGGATGACCAGGTCCCAAAGGCGGGGCTGCTAACACATCCTGCAGCGCTGCCTCTAGCGCCACCTGCTGTTCAGGTCTGGGGGTGCCTTCCACAGACCTGGCCAAGGGGTGCAGAAGGCTCAACAGTTTCCCCCAGTGCTGGGGAGTGGAGTGAGCCGGCTTTCCTCCCTAGCTGGGTGGGGTGGTGGGGCAGTGCAAGAAGCTTCTTTCCAGTCTCAGAGGTAAGTCTCTGAGTCACAACCCATGCACGTTGCTCCCGGAATTTGAATTTGGTGGCTGGTGCCTGTCAGGAAGTCTGACCCCTCTTTTTACAGATAGGAAACCTGAAGCTCAGAGAGATTGGTAACTTGCCTAGAGTTGCACAGCAAGTGAGTGGCAGGGCTGGGATTTGGACCCACACCAGGCCTTTCGCCTGCGCCGATGGCTGTTGGTCTCTCCTCACGGGAGGCTCCTTCCCTGACTCAGGACCATCTGTGTCCTTATTTTTGTTCCATCTGCAGGCTGATCTCCATGACTGCCTGGGACTGTGGGTGTGGGCGGCTGCTGACCCAGGCTCCCCAGGCCTGCTTCCTGCAGCTGTTGTTTATCCACCAACTCAACCTGGCAAGGCCTGGGGGCAGGTCCTGAACCCCCCCAGGCCAGTTGCCAACTCTGGAACTCAGGGGGTCCTGGGGATGCAGGAGTGGCTGTGTTCTCTCCTTCCCGTCCCCTGCCAGCGCCCAGCTCACCTGCGCCATCTCTGTGGCCTCCTGAATGCCCCCACTGGAGTCCTCCAGCCTCCCTGCCTCCCTCTTCCATTCTTAATCAGGTGGTTGGGTGGGGTGACCTGCTCACCGCTCAGGGTGCACCCCCATCACCTAAGTCAGATGGCCCTTGGCCCTGGAGCCTGGCGCGGCCGGTGTCATTGAGTGGGATATGAAGCTTGTGCTTTGACTTCAGGGAAACTGTTCTTTCTTCCCTTCAGCAGCAAGAGACTTTCTCCCTGCTGAGTGGCAGGATGTGGGGAGGTGACCGGTGGAGAACCTGGGTCGTTGGGGGTGAGGGTGGAATAGGGTGGGAGGTGGGGGTGGGAAGAGAAGGGGCGAGGCATGGATGATCCTCTGGGGAGCCTGAGCATTAAATTGGCATCCCAGAAGCCAGGGCAGGGAGATGGAGAGAACCTGCATCTCTCTTGACATTTGAGCCACTGGGTCAAGCCACACCTGATACCCACCATGTGGGTCTGAGTCTCTTTCGGAAACAAAATCAGGTAATTTGAGGAGCGTTTAATGAACAATTCATAAAGGTGGGGCGGGGTGAATGCTGAGCACCCCAGGGCCAGTAATAGAGGGGCCGCTACTACTCTTGGGTCTGAAAATGGCAAGGGGAGGGAGCAGGCATTAGGCCTGGAGAGAGGAGCATGTGGAAAGGGTGCTCAGCCCTTGGTGGCTCCCGCAGGGACATGAGCCATGAAGAAGCAAGAGGTGCTGCAGGCGGAATCCACGAGGACCACCCTCTGGGCGCAGAGGCTCTGGGTGAACTGATGGAGGCCACCCAGAATGTTCCCTGGTCGGTCGGTTTCCAGCCATATGTTCCCTTGACCGTTGGAGAGGCCGGGTGAGTGGCCCTTCTTCTTGCCCCATGGAGGACCAACTGCCATAACCTGAGGCCCGGTCCCAACCCCATGTCTTTTCTCAGCTTCGACCCTTCCCTCACCTCTGGACCTCTTCTCTCCCTCCCCTCCTTGGGTTCCTAACCCAGAAACTGAAGAGAAAAAAGCAGAAGAGCACAACTAAAGGATGCCGGGCTCAGCTCCACGTTCCTCTGCTTACCTTGCTGTGAGTCCTTGGGCAAGTGGCCTACCCTCTCTGAGCCTCAGTTTCCTGCTTCATCACCTGCCAGGCACCCCCCTTCCTCCCAGACCTCTGTGCTCAGCAAGGCATGCTGGGAACAGCCCTGACCTACCTTGGCCTCTAGTTTGCCATTTGTCCTTGGGCAGATCTCTACTTTCCCCAGCCTCAGTTTCCTCATCTGTAACCTCAGGGTTTGTGTTGGGTGGTTTCCAAGCCCCCCGTAGCCCCCTTTCTCTCTGGCTCTTCTGACTCTCAGCTGCTCAGCTCGACACACAGCCTGGTGACTTCCTCCAGCCGGGAGGGGAGTCACCGAGGGAGCGGGCTGGCGGCTCGGCAGGGCCTGGCACGTCTGCCGTTTGTGTTTAATTACTCTGGCAACTGTTTACTGCCTTCTCGATTTCCTGAGCAAACAGCCTCATTATCTGGAGTAATTTTCTGGCACTCGCATAAGTTGTGAGGAATGGAAGCTTCAGGGCTTGTCCCTGATCCATCTCCCACAGGGACACCAGGGCCCTATGGCTCTGGGTCCCTGGGCCCCTCTGACCCCTGCAGGTTTGCTCAGTCTGTAGGCTGAGGCTCTGCTGCCTAGTGGTTAGGGCCGAGCCTCGGAGCACAGTAGCCCAGGTTTACCACTGTGCAACCTCGGGCAAGCTCCTCTGCTCTGGGAGCCTCAGTTTCCTCATCTGTGAAAGGGTCTTCCCAGTTCCTCTCCCTCCTCAGGCACTGGCCTCCAACATTTTACCTGGTGGTACTGGGGGCTCCCACAGTCTTTCTTGATCTTGCCCCTCTCCTGGTCATTATTATTAGTCTAAATTTGGGCTGGTCCTGGATCCAGCTCGCAGACCCTGGAAAGGTTGATCTGGACCCCTGCTCCACATGCTGCTGCTGTCCCTTCCTGCTGTGGTCTGGGTGTTTGGGCTCCGCCTCACCCCACCTCTGGAAGCTTCCGGTGGGGCCTTGGGCACCCTCTTGCTCACCTGCCTTGGGTCGAGTTCCACGACTACACACTCGGGGTCACTCCAGGTGAACCAGGCTGCACAAAATAACCACACAGAGACAGAGAAATAGCTTTTTCTTTGGGTTCTGTGGCAGCTCCTCCACCTTAGGGGCCCGTGGATGGAGAGCGGGGAGCACGTGCTGAACCCTTTTATTGGGAAGAAGCCATTCCAATGAGGCAGGGGTGGGATTGCAAAGGAACAGGTGAGCTCAACCCTCTGGGTGTCACCTGCTCCTAGGGCCACACCTGCTATCCCATCGAGGGAAAAGCCCGCGTCACGAGTCGTGGCACGACCGAGCAGACTGCAGTGATCCTTCAGGTCCCCGTGGCGCATCAGGACTTCAAGGTGTGTCATCGGAGTGGCCCCCCACAGCCTTGGCCCACCACCCCAAGCTCCTCTTGCTGATTTTATCTTTCCCTTCCCTCTCCAAACCGGGTACCCCTGGGAACCGACTCCTCCACTCTGCAGAGTGGACCCTTCATTTCAGTTCAACTTGGCCGTTCAGCCTGCCCGCCAGACCCTGTGCCAGGCCCCCTTGCCACCCACATCCCACCGGGTGCCCAGCAGGGCCACCTTTTGTGCCTGCCTGAAGCCCTGAACCTGGGGCTAGAAAGCCAAATGCAGACCTCGCTGAGAAGGGAAGAGTTTGGCCCCAGCTCCCCGACACCTGGGGCAGGACTGGTCAGCCTGGGCCTGCTTTCCTCTGATGTCTCAGGTCTTGGAGTCTTGCCCCTTGAGACTGAGTAAGCCCTGGGTCCTTGGACTCAGCCCGGCCACTCTCTGCAGGAAGCACCACTGTCCTCCCTCAGCCTTGCCAGAGTTTTCTTGGTGTGGTGGATTTTAAGGCCTGGCCCCAGACTCCTCCCACCTGATTTGCATACCACAACATGCAACTTTGTAACACCCAGTTTCTACTTGTGTCCCTCTTGAATCTGGATAGCCTGTGGCTTGCTTTCACCACAGGATTCAGAAAAAGACATTTTGTCCTCTTGGATTGTTGACCAAGACCCCCTCATTAGGACCCTGGCTGAATCTGTTGGAGGACAAGGGGCAGGGAGAACTGAAGCCTCTGGTCACCAGCCAGCTGTGAGTGAGGCTCACTGACTTTCTGGACCAGACTGACTGCAGCAAAAGAGTAGGTCCATGTGGGACTAGCAGAGAATCATCTCACAACCATAGTGTCATAAGAAAGGGTAAGTCTGTGTTGTTTCTAAGCTTCTAAGTTTGGGTTGATTTGTCACATAGCCATGGTTAACTACAACACTGAATATTGGTGAGATTTTTCAAGAAAAAAAAATTTCCTGAGAATTTTAAGATGGAAGCCAAGAGTCAAACAATTTTGAATATCATTTTGTATCTTAGGTTGGTATTCTGGGTATCTTTCCTACAAATCTCCCAAATTTTAGCAAATCTCCCAAAATTTAGTAGTGTGAAATAGAAACCAGTCTGTGTGTCAGGAATTTGGATGTAGTAGGGATGATTGGATCTCTATTCCACAAAGTCTGAGACCTCAGATGGAAAACTCTCAATGGCTAGGAGTGACATGAATAGTAGGGAGTTGGAAGCATCCAGAAAATTCTTCATTCGCATGCCTGGTGCTGAGAGGATGACTTTGAAGGCTGGACTTGGCTGAGAATGCCGAGACCTGTGCCTCCTCATGTGGCTTGGGCTTCCTCACAGCATGGCAGCCTTGGGAGGGCAGTTGAACTTCACACAAGGCAGGAAGTGACAAGGCCTCCACCACACACTATTGTCAATCAGTCCCAGTTCTACATTCAAGGGGTAGAAGTAGACTCCACCTCTCTATGGAGGAGGAGAAATAGAAGAATTTGAGATAATGTCTTATAATCACCACTATGGTGGCGGAGAATCTCGCTGTTGCAGGAAGCTGGTAAAGATCATCCCTGCATTCTGGCTGCATGTCTGCAGTGGACCTGCCCAACTCCATCTGTCTCTTCACTGGCCTGTTCCCTCTGCCCTAGAACACAGTGAAGACTGCTCTCTGTGAATCCCAGACTGTCAGGACTAGGCACGTGTGAAAGTTTCCTCTTCCTCAAAAAGTAGCGCGTGGGGATGGAGCTGGTCAGCTTCATTTAGAGCAGCGTGTCCTCAGGAAAACCTGGGCTTGCAACTCCCCGTGCGAGCCACCAAATGCCGCAATCTGGCTGGGCACAATTCAGGAGCCACTTGTCAAAAGAAACTAACTTTATTTTTAGAACCACACACGCCAAACAAAACAGCTCCTCAGGAAAAACCCTCAGAGCCCAACTGCCACCACGGGCTTCCCACAAGCCACACACCCCAACCCAGCCTCTTCCTCCCACAATCCTCCTGCTCTTGAGGCCGATTGGCTGGGTCGCATGGGCGAAGCCAAAAAAGTCCCCCAATGAGCAGCTCCGTGGTCTGAAAGGGCAGGGAAACAGCCCAATGAGCATCACCGCAGAGGAGCCAATCAGCTAGGTGTTGCTAGATGTTGCTGGGGCCGCTGTGAGCCAATCATCAGCTGGCAGTCTGAAAGTTTGCTGGAGCCCCTTCGGCTGTGGCTCTCAACAAGAGGCCACCAGAAAGACCTTGCCCCTGCACTGGAGGCCTGACCAAGTGGCCACTGTGAGTTTGTCCTTGGCCACCTCACAGGAGGAAGAGTCTGAGACTCTTGGAGGGTGTTACTTCGGGGCATGACCTTAGGTGGCCCCCGTCTGACCCAGGTAGATTCATCTGGAGTGTCCAGCTGATTTCTAGGGGAGGGGGATGGGCTTAGAGCTCCTAGAGCAGGTCTCCAGCTTTGCCACAGATCTGGACTAAGAAGAGGATGGATGGGAAGTCACTTCAGTGACCTCTAACCCTGATGTGGGTGAGGGTGCATTTGTGATAGATGTGTGGTCACAGGGCTCCTTGCCTGCCCTGGAGACACGACTCTATGCAGACCTGCAGCGCTCTCACTTGCTGCCTGGGTCTCAGGTGTTTCTGGGCATGTGACTTGGCAATGAGAGGGGAGGACTGTAGGTAGGACACCAGGCCGGGTCTGGCTGGCCTGTCTGGAAATTTGGCTTTGCAAGGGCTCAGTGCAGGTAGCGTGGGCTTCACGGCCTCCGCTTCCTACTGTCTGCACCCCGGTCAGGAGCCCTGGGCCTACACTTAGACATAAATCTCTGCTCAGCTGTGCAAGAGCTGTAGCAATGGCTGCTGGTGTAGCCTAGCACCTGGACTGGGCCAGGGGACAGAGGGTGGGCAGGACAAATTTCTGACTGTCAGGGAGCCAATGATCTGGTGTGGGGTGATGGAAGACAGCGGGTAGAGGAGCCCCTGACCAAACCTGGCCAGTCAAAAAAATGTCCCTAGACCTCAAGGCCTCTGTGTATTGCTTCTTGAGTTGTAAGGTGCACAGTCTGGTGACATGTGACAGGGGGACAAGGAGTTGGGGTGGGGATACCTGGTGAGGAGAAGCTGAGACTCAAAGATGAAAAGGAAGTGAGAGGAGGGCAGGAAAAGACAGGCTAACTAGAGGGAACTGCATATGCAAAGGTCCTGTGACAGAAAGGGGCTTGGAGGGAGACTCAAGGGAGAAACAGCAGAGAGCAGGGCTGCAGAGGTGGGCAGGGGATAGACCACACGGACCTGGTGCCATGGAGAGATGTCTGCACTTGATCTTGGGGCAAATAGAAGCCACAGCAGGGGCCCCAGAGGGGAGGGACATGACCAATTCATATTCAATAACATACTCTGAGCCCAGGGCTTAGCATAAGGCCTGGCATACAGGTGGTGCTCAATGAGTGCTTGCTGATGGTGACTTACCATAAGGATGGTAAAAAACTCTAGTTAAGATAATACTGACTCTCCCTGGGCAGACCATGTGACAAGAGTGTCCATTTGCTGCAAGGGGAGGAGCTGTCACCTGTCTGTGATTGGGCACAGACTTCTCTCTGGTCAGCTCATGTGAGATGAGAACCAGGAGAAGGTACACAGCTGTCCCCAGTGAGGACCAGGAGGAGGTTCACATCTGTCCCCAGCAAAGCCCAGGACGAGGGCACAGATGATGCTGTTTTCACAGTGAGACAGGCCCCGAGCCAGCTGCCCCCACCTGGTGCTCCTCACCGAGGGGCGGGCTCCCCACTCAAGGGCACTCGGAGCAGCATTTCTGCCTGGAAATCAGTGGAAAGAATTAGCAGCTGAATAGGAGGAAGGACACGTCACGTCGACAGGACTGCGTGAAGGATGAGGAGAGACCCGGCTGAGCACGGGCATCCGAACTCAGTAGACCTGCAAGTCGGGGAAGGAGGGGGGACCAGCCAGCGGGACAGGAGGGACCCTGGGAACCTGGAGCTGCCCACCTGAGCATCTCCTAGCGCAGGCGGTTCCAGAGGCCCCTGCAGCGGAGGTGAGGCTGGTTGGCTCCTCCCCTGGCCCCACCCCTCCTGGCTGCTCCCAGGCCCGCAGTGGGTCCCCCAACACCTTCTCTGTACGGGGGCGCCCAGGCCCACCCTCCTCTCCATGCTCCGTGTGCAGCCCACCCCGGGAAGTCAGCCCGGTGACCCCAGGCCCCACCGTCCCAGGACGCTGACCTGGCCACCCTCCCCTGGATCACAGGTGGTCACAGCAGACCAAGTGGAAGATCACAGAGCGCAAGCCCAGGGCTGTCTCTTCCCGAACCTGCAGGGAGGGCAGGCTGGGAACCAGAATCACCCAGGCTCTGCAGTTGCCGGGAACTTTGCAAAACCTTTCAGTTCTTTGCAAGGCCAGGGGCTTAGGGCAGAGCTGGTCTAAATACGGGACAGGAAAGGTGTCCCCAAAGGCAAGCAGCATGCCTGAGCTGGTTTGAAGGACCAAGAACAGCACACAAGTCCTAAGTGCTTCTCCGTGCAGGCCTGCCTGGCCCTCTCCCTTCCTTTTGAGGCAGGATCCCCCACTTCACAGATGGGGATGTCAGGATGGAGGATTGCAGACCAAATGGATCTATAACTAAGAGCTAATTGGGTGGGACAGAGCTGAGTGTCCCAGCAGCCAGAGAGGAGGGAGAGAAAGCAGCCTGGCACAAGGACAGCCTCACCAGGCCCAGGGGTTCTTGTTACCAACATTGATCCTTTCCCTTCACAGAAGCGATGTGTCCTGACTGTGAAGCTAAATGGTAAGTGTGAGAGCGTGTAGGTCACCACGTTCCTGCCTCCCGAAGGCAGCGGCTGTGTCTGTCTTTTTCATCCTTTCTTCTGTCTACCCACGTAGGTTTCATTTTCACCAGTCAGGGTGAGTGAGGCTCTGGTGCTGTAAGAAGCAAGTCCGGAAGAACTGACACAGGCTTTTCTTGCTCTCCCAACTTGTCTGCTGCAGTCAGCAGGGGGACTCATCCCGGACTCCCAGGCTTCCCTGTCTTAAGATGCCAACATCTCAACATGTGCTTCTATAATTCCTGTGACGACTCTCAAATGCCCCCTCCTGGAAGGGACACTCATCACCTCTATCCATCTCTCTCTCACTGACCAACTTAAGTGTCCTGGCTACCTTTGAGATCTAGACCAAGGGACGTGCTATTGTCCTGTGGCCCTGAAGGACTGATCATTGGCGACCCCAGCTGTTGCCGCAGTCTGGCTGGGCACAATTCAGGAGCCACTTATCAAGCAGGATTGAAGTTTATTTTTAGAACACACGCTGCACCACAGGATCTCTTCAGGAATTCCCTCAGAGCCCAACGGCCACCTCAGGCACTCCCTGTGAACACCTCCCCCAATCTCTTCCGCTCTTGAGGCCGATTGGCTGGGTCACATGGGTAGAGCCAAAAGAGCCCCCCAATGAGCAGCTCCGTGTTCTGAAAGGGCGGGGAAACAGCCCAATGAGCATCACCGCAGAGGAGCCAATCAGCTGGTTGCTGGGTCCGCGGTGAGCCAATCAGCTGAAAGTTTGCTAGGGCCGCTTGGGCTGTGGCTCTCAACAAGCTGTGTCCTCTGTGTGCTCAGATGCAGATCTAAGACTTTATGACCTCATGTTCCAGGCTTCCCTGATTCACCTCCTGATGTGTTCTTAGAAACCATTCATTTCATTATTGCTCCATGATTTACGCAACTTGTCTTCTATTTATATAATCTGGATGGCGTCACTTTTTGCTCTCACAAATGACACTGCAATTAATATTTTATTCTTTAATTATCCTCCAAATTTATATTTTGGTTAGAAGAGTCTCTCATAAGGAGATTTTAGTGAAGTAGAATAAAGTTGTCAAAACTACAATTGCCTCCTATGGAGTGAGTGATAGTCCTGGCTAAGGGGCAGGCATGAGTAATGGGGCCACTTGTGCTCTGGAGTCACCAGGAACAGCCTCACAGAAGTGCTCCTGGCTAGGGAGGGGTACCTGGGATCTGGGGTCAGGACCGTCTCTTCCCTTGGACCCTGGGTGTGGTCAGCCAGGCCAGCTACCTGTGTCTCTGTCTGTGGAATGAGATCCAGGATGGTCCCTGTCCTACTCACTCGCAGGAAGCGGGGTCTGAGGGGCTTGGTAAACTGGACGTTGCCTGGGTAACCAGTCACCAGGAGACGCTGCTCTGGGCAGCACTGCGGCAGGGCAGAGGCAGGGCTGGGGGTGTCCACCCAGAGCTGTCCTTCCGCAGCATTTCAGGGACATGTGGAGGGAACTGGGCACTTCCCAGAGGCAGACTAAAGGCTGCACCAGATTCTCAGATGCCGGTCAGATCAGGAAGGAAGTTGCAAAAGTAATCTGTGTGGAAATCCAAGGCTGAAAATAGGAGTCACAGTGAGAAAATCCGCCTGTCCCCTGTCCTGTCGGAGACTGTGGGGGAAGGGCCAGTATCCAGGAGGCAGGGGGGGCAGGGTCACTCTGAGCTCCATCTCCTCCCTCCCCAGGGAACTCAGGGCAAGCGTGGCACTGTCCCCTGCACAGCCAGACCCCCATCTCTGCTCACAGCCCACGGGGAAGGGTCCTTTGAGCATATCTGCTTTTACATCAGCTGCCTCTGAGTTTTCCGCTGGTGCCAGCCCTGATTTTCTGGGTCGGGGTGGAGCTGAGCCCGCAGGGATGTATGGAGAAAAGGAAGAAGGAAGGAGGAAAAAAAAATCACAGAGGGTGGCCAAACCAGCACACCAAGAAGAGGCCGGGACTGGTCTTAGTTAGAATATAATTTGCTTATCTGGGTGAGGTGGTGCACATCCATAATCCCAGCCACTCAGGAGGCTGAGGCAGGAGGATGGCAAGTTTTGGGCCAGCCTCAGCAGATTAGTGAGGTTTTGGTTGGGGTTGGAAGTATTGTTAAGTGGTATAGCACCCCTGGGATCAATCCTCAGTGCCAAAATAATAATAATAATAATAATAATAATAATAATAGCCTTGATGAATCCCTGGTGTCATCTCCTGCAGTGGCTTTGGCTCTGGCTACCTCTCTGCCCTGGGTTATTTTTTAAATTTTTTCGCTTTACTTTCCACCACATCTTTTTCATAAAAATCCTCCAGGGAGACGCACAGCAGCGCTGCCTCCAGCAGCCTCCTTTGCAGGAACCAAAGAAAGCGCTTCCAAATGGCAGGAAGTGATTAAAAGGAGAACAGCAGGGACTTCAGTGAGCAGGGTGGGGGGAGAGGGTGGGGGGGGGAACAGGAAGGCCCCTGGCGGGAGCCATGGCAGCCAGGGCAGAGGAGGGGGTCCTGGCTGGGGACCAGGCCTGGAACCAGGGCTCTGCTGGTTCCTTGGCCTCTTGGCGAGTCCTCCAGCATGCAGTGCACATGACAGTGTGAGGAAGAGCGTGGCCCTGGTGACCTGTCCAGACCTGAGAAGGCGGAGGACTTGCAAGGAGAGTGCAAACAAGACGTGGCCGACCTGGGGAAGAGAAGAGATAAACAGGGAGCATGAGGGCGCCCAGGGATGTGGGGATGCGCCGGGGTGGGGGTGCGTGGCTGCCTGGGTCCCAGTGGGGCTCTGGCTCTGCTGAGGCTGGATCCCCTGGCAGCTTCCCTCCACCCGCTGAGAAACCACGTCACTCAGTTTCTCTTGGCCGAAGCCAGACCCAGCCGTTTCCTGTTGCCTGCCGAGAGCTCTGACGCAGACACCAAGGAAACCTATTTATCTAAAAAAACTTCTTTTAAAAAAAGCACCTTTTCGGACGTTGAGAGTGTCTCCTGCTCAGAGAGGTCTTGTCAAATAAGAGGAATGAGGCGTTTGCAAATCTACACGAAAATTAAACCCGCAATCTGGGCACCCGCTTGTTTGACAAGTGATAATTAACTGCTGACAACATAATTTCGGTTTGGATGCAAATGTGTTTTCCATTAAAAAGTCATCAAAGAAGAAGGTGCGTGAGTGGCCCACAAGCGTCAGACAAGGTGCTCCAGCCATCAGTCACTGGGGACGCAGAGGAAAGTTGGAGATGCTGCGAAGCACCTGCCCGATGGGCTGATGCTGAAAAGCCTGGAAATAGAAAAGCCTGGAAATAACAAGTGTCGGTGAGAACGCGGGGGAGCTGGTCCTCAGGATGCAGGGAAGACAAAAATGTCGCCATGACAACGACTGGAAACCAGTCGTTGGTGGTTAAAGGGGAACATGCCTCTCCCTGAGGTCCAGTGTCCTCTCTCTTCCTGCATTTACCTGACTCTGAGCTTCTATGTGGGGACTCAGCTCTTTTGCTGGAACGATTTTCAGAATAGATGTTGAATGTCTGCTGCTGCTTGATGGGACGGGCTTGAGCCCTGGAAACAATGTCAGGATTACGGGTCCCTAGGCTGTCCGTGCCCCATGGACCAGGGGACAGCCCCCAGAAGGTAGCTCAGCCAATCCATCTCATGCTAAAGGCCTATTGCCCCCCTCTGAGCATGCCCAGGCCTGAAGGTACCCAGGGCCAAATGTCAGGGCCCTTGGCATTGACCTCAGAGTTAAGGGATGGCATCTCTCTCTCCAGCCCCTACTACTGCCCAGATACTGCAAAGGTCCTATAGCCCCCACCACCATTTTACAGAGGAGAGAACAGAAGTTCAAGGCCAGCACACCAAATGGAGAGAGAAGTGAGCTCTGAGCCTCCTGACCACCAAGTCAAGCATGTCCCCACTCACCTTCCTCTTCTAAGCCATAGAGTCTCAGCTTTCTTATCTATAAAACGGGATAATAACGGTACTTTCCTCCTGAGACTGTCACAGGTGTTAAGTAAGTTAATGCACAGAGACAGGCTTGGGACCCAGAAATCCCTCAACTGATATTAGTGATGACATTTACTAATTCAGGTAATAAAGGACACTGTGGTACTTCCACGGGAACAGTAGGCTTTTCCCCTTTGATCATCTCTGTCTCTGGATCCTCTCTGGACTCTGGCCCCGGGGCAGGGGGGGGGGCACCCTGTGACTATCAGAGGATTTGTTCCCTGGTTTGTAAAGGTCACACTCTCCTGAGGTCAGACACCTGAGAATCCAAGATTCTGTCCCACAGAAAGAGCCTCAAACTGCCATTCCCTTAACTGAATCCTCAGGTGAGAGCAGTGCACGATGGGTGCCCATGGAAAGGAGCTTGGTCACTTCCAGCCTTCAGTCGCCATTTACTGAACACCTTCTAATTGCTGGGTCCTGCACTGGGTGTGAGAACATACTTAGGAGTGACACTTGGTTCCCACGTTCAGTCTGGAGGCCTGGGCTTGGACCCATACTAACCTTGTTCCAGGTTTATGTTGCAATCTTATTGTGTCTGAGGCATTGGGGAACTAGGTCCAGATAAGGGATGATTTATTTAATGTCCTGGACCAGAGTCTTCAGAATCAAACTCTGTCTACATCATCACCAGCCTTGGGGTCCCACTGGACACTCACAGGGACAGCTTCTGTCAGTTCCTCATCCCCAGGCCCCAGGCCACCCGGCAAACCTTCCCATGCCAACATTAATTACATCTCCCTGAGGTTAATTTGCAGGGAGACAGTGAAAATGTGTTATTTAAACAGTGATTATTAAAATCATGCTGGCATTTTGCTACATAATAGGTAATTATCTGCAACATAATTGGAAAACAATGCAGTCAATTCTATTTAGCTCTTTCCGCCGAATCCAGAGTTAATCCCGAGGAGTAAGTGGTTTTCCAACGGCATTTGTGACATTTGTTCAGTCACATTCTTATTACATCTAAATTGAAGTTGCTTTAGGAACTTTCTCTGAGAGGAACACACTCATTTTCCCAGACCTGGGACCCGGATGGGGGAGCCGAGACACTTTCCTCCAAGTTGGGAGTTTTCTGCTCTGAAAACGACTCCCGCCATGTTCAGCCAGAACACTTGGAACCCTTTACCTATGGAGGCATTGGCACAATCGTTCCTTGGCTTATTTGAAAATACTTTTGCATTGATTCACTTGTCTCTGTGACAGGTGATTTTCATTCACACTCGTCCTGTGTGAATTTATTCCTCCTTCCTTACCTTAGTTTATTCTTTCCTGGGTCCACTGAGGGTGATTTCTCTCATTTTTCCCCCATCATTTCTTTTTTCCGTCTTGGTTCCTCCATGGGCCAGTGACTTCTTCCTCCTTTCTTACAGTAGTTGGTTGGTGTGCCCGTGAATTGCACGGTTCCTACACGAAAGTGCTGACATTCACCCCTTCATTCATCCCCTGGCTCATGCATTTTTCCCGCGGTCCACGGGTCGCCAATGTATTCATTCACTCATCCTCGAGTGATGAATGCTCTGTTCAGATGCAGTGTGTTGGGCGAGTCCCTCTGGTGTGATTGCCGCCAAAGCTCTTGGCATATTCTGGGCATTTCCGTATAAAGGGTCCTGGGTGCATTGTTTTTAATGCAAACTTTTGATTACAGCATAATGTAAAGTGCAGCTCACGTAGAAGGAAGTCCACGAATCTTCAGGGCGTGGTGGGAAGAACTTTTGAAACTCACATAGCTGTGGGGCTGGCACCTGGTCAAGAAGGACATGTGCCCCAGCCCCCTTGCCCATCACTGTCCCTCTAGGGACTGGATCTGAGAGGAAGAGGTGGATGGAGGAAACTTTGCATGAAGAAGACTCAAAAAAGCTAAGATCTATTTAGTGGGAGGGGCCATGTCGTGGGACAGACAGAAGGACCTGAATGCAAATTCCAGTTCCTCCATGTTCAGCTGTGTGCCTGGAGAATGCTAGCCCCTGGCCTAGTGATTGGGACACTGGCCGTGCATCCAGATGTCCAGAGACGCAGGGAAGACCCTGGAGGGGCAGTGGGCAGACCTGGAGACAGGGGTGGTCTCACCTCGATGATTCTCTCTGGAAAGAGTCAAATCCAAAAATGTCAAATCCACATTTCTGGGTGTCCTCTTTCTCTGATTTACAGTGTGACCTGGAGTGAGTCCTGTCACCTGAATCTCAGGTGATACCTTCATGAAATGGGATAATTGTATGCACCTTTGGGGACTGTGTGGAGGACGGAGACAGTGGAGCTCTGCGTTCTGCCCCCAGGGCTGTCACCTGGGGCTCCAGAGTGGCACTCTCCCTCACTGCATAATCCTGCATTACACTCCCCTCCCCCATTCCCTGTTCACTTACTTTCATTTATTGTAATCTTAGCTTCAGAAAGTTGCTAGAGACAGAGTGGCCCCTGGTTTTTACATTGCAGAAACCAAGGAGGGGGCTGGTGGCACTCAGCTCCCGGCTCACTAAGGTGCTCCAGGCCAGGACCCAGGAGGCCCTGCTTCCCTGGGACCTCCTCCCCACCCTCCAGGCCTGTCTATCCTTTCCTGGGAATTTCCTGATTTAAATTCTCAACAGGTAGAAAAACCAACAGGCAGGCCCTCCACTTCTGAAAAGCTGGAGGCTCATTTACCCTGGGGCTGCGCTTTCTTTTCAGAACCCACCAAAAGCCATATTTTCTGATCTAAACTGGTTGTCGGTTTCACTCCAAATAAAGCACACTTGATCTCTTGTCTGTGTAAACACTGCAAGCTGTTGGTGTAATCACCTCTGGTTTAGACATCCCATCAAAAAGGTCATTACAGAAGAAGCAATTTGATTTTGGGAAATTCAAGTGCATGCCTGTGTGTGTTTGTGTGTGTGTGTGTGTGTGTGTGTGTGTGTGTGTGTGTGTCTGTATGTCTGTCTTCCCAATTTTTATTTAATTTTTAAACCAATAAAGAGAAAAAAAAATATATATATATATATATATTTATTTAATATTTATTTTTTATTAAAATAAATATTTTTTTATTTTAACACAGTATCTTTATTTAGTTATCTTTATGTGGTGCTGAGGATTGAAACCAGGGCCTCGCACATGCTAGGCGAGTGCTCTACTGTTGAGCCACAACCCCAGCCTGAAAATATATTTTTTAAAATTTTTCTTTTGGTACCAAGGATTGAAACCAGGGGCATGTAACCACTGAGCCACATCCCCAGCCCTTTTTAGGTTTGATCTTAACTCAGGGCTCACTAAGTTGCTTGCTAAGTGGCTGAGGCTAGCTTTGAACTTGCGATCCTCCTGCCTCAGCCTCCTGAGCCACTAGGATTACAGGTATGTGCTACTGCACCCAGTGAGAAAGTGATTTTTGAAGTTTACCTTCCCCTTAAAAATACTCCACATGTGCCGGTAGATTGGAAAACAATGCAGTCAATTCTATTTAGGTCTTTGCACTGAATCCAGAGTTAGTTCTGAGGAGTAAGTGGGTTTCCAACGGCATTTGTGATATTTGTTCAATCATATTCTTATTACATCTAAATTGAAGTTGCTTTAGGACTTTCTCTGAGGAACATGCTCATTTCCCCAGACCTGGGACCCGGATGGGGGAGCAGAGACACTTTCTGTGTCTCCTGGGACATGTGTGTGTGTCCTTGTGCTGCACCTGGGCACGTGTGTCCTTGATCACTTGCCTCAGTCTTCTCCAGTGCTGAAAAGACCTTGGGGAGGAGCTTCCTGCCCACCCACCTGGGCTCTCAGCAATTTCTCTTTGCAGCCGAGGGTTTGTGTTGTTGTTTTCTTTCCAATTCCCTCTGCCAGTCTGGATAGAGCTTCTGGTGGTTTCCGGTTGATTGGCACTTCTGATTAACTGGTGACAGTAGCTGCCGTCCCCCGAGGGCCTGCTCTGTGCCATGCACGGTGCCAGGTGCCTTTTTTTGTTTGTTTGATTATTGTTCATCATCTGCGTCCCTTACCACAACCCCAGAAAGTGCATGGTTATGCAAGCTCCTGGCCTGATCTCAGCTTCCATCCACCTAGATTATGGCAGAGGCCTCCCAACATCTGCTGATTCCTCTCTGTCCTGTCCCTGTGGTCCCCGTTCCCCAGAACAGCAAGACCAGAGCCTTGAATAATGCCAGGGCCACCACTTCCTGCCTCTGCTAACAGCCTCCATGGCTCCCGTCTTCCCCAGAAAAGAGTGGGAGGTCTTCACTGACCTCCAAGACCCTATGACCTCTGACCTCACCTTCCGGCCCTCTCCTACTGTACTCCCTGGGCCTCCCCACTGACCCGCCAGGGCTCCTGTGGTTTCTGTGGCCTAGGACACCTTCCCCACCCGGACTCATGGCTCATCCCCTTGTGCCTGGGTGGACACTGGGGTTAGGGTTAGAGAGGGTTTGCATGAGCTTTAAGAGGCCTGTTGGTTAAGGGCAGAACATGCTTCTGAGAGTGTTTCCTGCAGAGTCCACCCCAGGGTAGCAGGTAGCAATGCTCTCTGGGAATCTGAGACATTTTGAGGACTGATTACTAACTTTAAAAAGTCATGTTGGCTTTTATTCATTCCATAGTATGTTTATATTTTCTTGAGTTGCAAAAATCCCCCAGCAAATCTTTAAGTGATATTGATGTTCTAGGAAGATTGGCTTAGAGGAGCTGTGGCCAGGACCCCACCCACTGGAGAAGCAGGGACTGCGGCAGCAGAGGTCTGGGGACAGAGCAGGGCTGAGGCTAGAGTGGACGAGAGGGACTTTGAGACACTAAGAGTAAAGTGGCGAGGGCACTGGCTTGGTGCTGACGCCGAGCTGGAATGGGCCTTGAATTCCATAACTGCCAGCCAAGGGGGCTTCAGCCTCACTTCTTTGTCTTTAAAATGGAGCTACTGGATGGAATGATTGCCAACGCACTTCTAGCTGGGACATTCTCCGAATCTGGGACTTGCTTTCTTGACCTGACACCATTTCAGTGTTTGATGGGGTTTCTGATAAAGGAGTTTCTAACAAGGTCTTTTAATTAGTTTGGTGCTGATAAACATGGCCACATTGATTAGCTGTAGTTCAGGAATCTTCTACCTAAGAGGACAGAGGGGTGGAAGAGGGACTTGGAAGGCAAAAATTCATGGGCAGTGAGCAGACAGGGGTCCCTTCCCCCGCATGGGGACAGAGGAGTGGGACCCCAAAGGTATCTCTTGAATTTTACCTGAGAAGAGGCACCCTCAAGTCACAGGAGTTAGGGCTTTGTGGCCTGGACAGGAGGGATATTTACCCAACATAATGTCTGACTCATCCAAGACTGAGATTTTCTGGCCCTGTGACCTTTTTTATTGAACTAGGTCACTCTTCCACTCTCCTAGCTTTACTTCATCTGTGAAAAGGACAGACACTCTTGAAGTGAGTGGGTCTCTGAGGTTTCTTTCCACTGTGTCACTGGCAGGCTTGAGCAGTCAGGCAGAGAGAGTTCCAAAGCCATGCTCTCTGCGTCAGCCTTGGGATCTCCATGCCACGGCGGACAGGCGACTCTTGGCTGCCGTAAAGTGGAGTATTCACCAGTTGGGGTCAGATTATTGTCCCATACTTTAGATGGCTGCTGTCAGGACCTTAGGAGCAGATGCACCTCGAGGGTGGGAGACCAGGAATAAGGAGGAGGTGGCCAGGAAGGGCAGGGGATGCCCTGGCTCCGATACATCATTGGTCTTCAGAACAGATCAGAGGCAGGGAAGGCAGAGGTGGAGAACCTGGAAGATCAAATCCTGGCACCCTGCGGTGATGTCAGTGCCTCCTCTCGGTTCAGTTCTGCACCCGGTCCCCAAACCCTCGCTGTGTTAGCCAGTCTGCACGCTGTGGTTTTCCTTTTTTTTGAGAGAGTAAGGGGAAGAGAGAGAGAGAGAGAGAGAGAGAGAGAGAGAGAGAGAGAGAGAGAGAGAGAGGAGAGAGAAGTTTAATATTTATTTTTTAGTTATCGGCGGACACAACATCTTTGTTTGTATGTGGTGCTGAGGATCGAACCCCGGCCGCACGCATGCCAGGCGAGCACGCTACCGCTTGAGCCACATCCCCAGCCCCATGCTGTGGTTTTATTTAATTCTTTTTGACGACCTCATGAAGAATGCAGTGCTGTTGCCATTTTACAACACAGCCTCCAGGGGGTTGAGGAGCGGGGGTCTTGCTTTCTTGACCTGACACCATTGCAATGTTGGGGTTTCTGATAAAGAAGTTTCTAATGAGATCTTTTAATCAGTTTGGTGCTGATTAACATGGCCACATTGGTTAGTTCAGGAATCTTCTACCTAAGAGGACGGAGGGGTGGGCTACTTGGAAGGCAGAATTGACAGACAACTTGTCTGCCTGTAGGACCCTCGTGTGCTCCGGGGCGAGCTCCCCACCCCGACTCTGAATGCAGTGGAGACGCGCTAGGCCTGGCGGGAGAGCATGTTGGTCCTTAGCAAGCAGAGTGGGGACAAAAAGGAGGCCGAGCCTCTTCCAGGCTCGGTCAAAGGGAGGCCTTGAGTTGGGGTGGCCTGGAACCCACTCCTGGGGACAGTGCTCACTGGCATGGCTCATGGCTGGTGGGGTTCTAAGTGCCCGTGGGGACAGGGATGTGGGAGAATCCACTGGTCAAGTCTCCAAAGGAAACTGACTTTGGGTCACCTTTGGCCTTGGTCCGGGGGTCACTGACCGCCAGCTCACCTACCAGATGTCTCTGGAACCTCAGGCATCTTCTCCATCGGGGCATCGTGGGATGGCATGAGGCACAGTGACAGTCGCCGTGGTGTGCTCACCAGGGACCAGGCAAGGGGTGATGACGTGAACCCACAGAGCTGGCAGCCACAGGGACAGGCCATGCACTCCCTGCCCTTCCAGCTGCGGCTGCTGCTGGTCTACGCTCCTGACTCCTCTGCTCGGTTGTGGGCACGCCTCCTCCCCATGGCACGCTGGGCTTCTGGGAGCCAGGGCTGGGGACGCGGGGAGAGAGACCAACGAGCAAGCAGAGGAGGACTCACCAGCCAGGCAGGGATGGTCTTCCCGCTCCTTCCTCTAAAAATGGACAATTTTAACTCAAATTAATTCAAACTCAACCTGAAGAAGCACAAGGAGCCAGTTAGACTCATTTTCTTGGTTGGCTGTTCAAGCCTGGTATTAACCCACTCATCAGCCTGTGGCCGTCAGCAGCAAACGCGCTTCTTCAGGAGTTTCCTGACGGAGAGTCAATGCCTCATTAAGTCCAGCATGTTAACCTGAGAGCGGCGCTGGAGCTGGGGCAGGGGGGCCCGGGAGTCCTGCAGCAGGAGCTCCCTGCAAATGTGCTCAGCTAGTGCAGGGGCAGGTGGACTCCATGGGGGAAGGAGAGGGACGGAAAAGGGGCTGCGACCAGAGCCACCATCATGGCCGTCCCTGCGAGGGGTGCTCTGACCAGTTCCAGCATCTGAACTCTTGTGAAGGGCATGAGACCAAGGGGGGAGCCATAGGTGGCCTGCCTCTAGGTTGGGTACAGGAGCGGAAACGGGGTTAGCCTCAGAAACAGGAGGGAGGACGGGAGGTCAGAGTCGGGTGTCAGAGCCTGCGTCCCTGTTCTGGGGTTCAGCTGCACCCCTCCTCACCACGCCGAACCCTGGGCCTCTCCACAGCATTGGACTCCTCAGCCTCCTCAGAAGCCTAGGCTGACGGGTGTTTCTGGCCCAGGCTTGCAGATGAGGAAACTGAGGCTCAGGAGCGTTAAGTGACTCTCCTGGGGTCTCCTGACTTATGGGGAGAGCTGAGACCGACCAGGTTGGTGGCCCAGGGGAGGTCCCCTCAGCCCACATGCCTCTGCCTCTGGTCTGTGTTCAAAGCCTCCAGAGCCCCCTCATCCAGGGCCCGTGGGCGCTTCTCTAGTGCTGTGTGGGAAGAGCCCTGTCCACCACCACACAGGAGCAACAGGCTCCAGGAGGGTCACCAGGCTTAGGACCCACGGAGACCTCAATTTAAATATGGCTCAGGACGGCGGAGGCTGGGAGCACTGGACTGTTGCTGCTCTGAGCCTAGTTTCTTCATGGACACGATGGGAATGAGTATTGTCACCCCAGGAGCTTGTGTTGGAGATTAAAAGAGCTAATAAAGCCCCCAACAGCAGGTGCCCAGGAAGCCCTGGGCCTTCAGCTGTGTGCTGGACATTGGGTCCATCTAGCTGAGCTGGGCCAGGTGGCGTGTGGGGAGCAGATCACCCTCTGAGGTCCAGCCCAGCAGGCAGGGACAGTCCCAAATCCCACAGTCCATTCCCATTCATCAAGGACCCGCCTGTTGCAGGAACTCTGAGGAACAGAGATGACCGCAGAGGAGCTCTCATCTGAGCGGGGGAATTGCCCCAGGGCACCGAGAGAGTGTGGGCTGGAGGCAGAGGAGAGTGGGGAGGGTCTGAGACCAGGCCCAGCTTCTGCGGATGTCACAGAAGAGGATTTGGGTCCTGCATGGAGGTGACACAGCCCGCTTTCTACTGGGGACAGAGGCAGAAGGACTCTGTGTAAAGTTCCAGGTAGTTGGGGGCCTGGTTTAAGGGTGAAGTAAGAAGAAAACCATGGCGGGTTATAGTTGCCCACTCAACCCGTCATCTCAGGTGGACTCCATGTACTCGCGAAGGAACAGACATCCATACTGATCGTCTCACTTGTTTTAAACAATCCCTGAGGGGTGGTTATCAGCCCACGTGTCCGCAAGGGTCACCCGGCTCCTAAGAGGCAGGTTTCACACTGTCTGTGTGACCCAGGGGGGCCACGGTGACCCCACTGGCCACAGTGTTCCTTGTGTCAGCAGGTCATTCTGGGCAGCGTTCCGTTTCCTTGCAAACTGTAGAAAACATCGGCTGCCGGCTGCTCTCCCTGCCCGGCCTGGCTCTCAGGCAGGATGCGTGTAGTGGGTGGAGGCGTGAAGACCCCTGAACTCTGCAGAAAGGCTCGCCCTGCCACCACATGTCAGCACAAGCTCCAGGGACCTGGGACAGCCCCGCCGTGACCTTCTGTGACTCACAGCTGGTGTCCCCACCTCTAAGGGGGAGCCTGGCTGTTCACCTCTGGGTGGGGGTTGTCCTCATGGTGACCACCTGCTCCTGCCTGGCTGAGGATTCTGGCTCTGTGTTGAGGCTGCAAGATAATTATGGGCTGGAGCCCTTCATGTGCTGGATGGTGGAATGCTGTGCTTAATTCTACTGGAAATCATGTCTGCAATTATTCATTACATTCTATTATCTCCTGTGTGTTCTTTGGTGGCAGGTCCCGTGTCTGTCTTATTCATTGTCTGTTTCTCTTTGCCTGGCACATGTAATAGGCACACCTTGAACACTAGTTGGGTGGTTGAAAAAAGGATACACTGAAAGGGGGAAATGGGTTCTAGCAAATTTTAAGACCAAAGATAGGCAGAAAGAGAGAATTGGGAGAGTCAAGGAACCTCATGAATTCTGTAAGGCCATTGAGGCTGACTGCTTTGTAGTAAGAGAGAGGGTGTATCAGTCAGTTACCGCTGCATAACAAACCTCAAAATCATTGGCTTGAAATCATATGCATTTATATAGCTCAGGAATCTGTATGCAAGTCAAGTGCTGTTGATGTGGCGGGGGTTTGGTTGATCTCAGCTGAGTATACTCACGTGTCTGCAGTCAGTTTGGGGATAGGCCGGGGCTGGCTGACCTAGCATGGCCTCAGCTCATTTTGCCTCATGTGGCCTCATTGGACATCGAGCCAGCGCAGACTTGGCTTCATGGTAAAGAAGATAAGGTCTAAAAGAAGGATAAAAAGCACAAAATGTACCTGGAGGGAAGGCAGGGGCTTTGGCTGTGTAGTTTTATTTTTTTGTGCTCCTGATGCTCTTACGTCTGGGGTCCTGAACTTGGAAAGACTGTCCCTCTCAGGGCTTGCTAGTTCCTGGGGATGGCAGATGATACCCCCGTGAGTACCTCCTTGGTGTACCAACAACCAGTCCAGAGCCCACCCCCCCGAGTAGCTCACTATCTCGCCTCCACACACCAGGCCAGTATTCTCCATGCTCCAAGTCACCCCAGGTCCAGGTACCAGGTCCCAGGGACCAGTCCAGTGACCCTGGACCTGTGGGAATTGTTCTAACTATCCAGTCCTGGGCTCGCTGGGGTACCTACCATGCCTCACCTATCCCTTCACGCGAAAACCTGATGAAAGCTTTGGCCATGCTCTGCCCTCTCCTCCTCCAGCCTCCTGAGCCCCCGGTGCTTCCCATGGGCCCTGCCTGGTGTGCCACACCTCCTCTGTGACTGTCATTCCTGGGTGTGTGTGTCTCACCATATCTGATGGGAACAAGTCCTGGCTACATTTAAACACCATTGTCACAGTGGGCAGGGTGGCTTGACACTGGATGGGGACGATATGCTCTTACACTGCTCTTGGTTACTGACTGGGCTCGACAACAGAGGCCTGCTTTGTGTGGAGGACACAGCTGGCTGTTGCTGTGTGCTGCTTCCTGGCTACACTGTGTTGTTGTCGTTGTGCGTTTCCGTGGTCTCCCAACCTGAAACTGTGAACTTGAAAATCTGAGCCCCTGAGCAGCGATGTGATCTGGAGTGTCGAGTCTGGGACGAAGCACCCAGGATCCAGGACAGGGTTCCCAGGGGTGTATAGTGATCGGCTCAGTTTCTTGAGAAGGTCTCTCTGGAGGGGACAAGTGACTGTCTTCCTAGCGCTGTGGGACAAGCCTGATCCACTGACAGGGCCACAATGGAGCCATCAAGTCATTTTTATGAAAGTGTCTCTGTCTGGGACAGAACGTGCTCCTGGGACCACTTGGTCACTTCCTCTTCCCCTCTGAGCTTTGCCGTGTGGAATTTGGCCTGTTCTGAAGGCATTCACATATCCTGAGCCATTTGTGGGGCCAGTGTGATGGCTGAAGGGACACCACACACCTTCTCCCACCCCCCTGGGGACCTCAGCGTCAGCGCCACTGCTCCGACCTTGGCAGGTGAGCTCTGCCCTGCACGGGCCTCTCCCCGGAGCAGGGCTATGACAGGTCACTGAGAACGTCCTCCTTCAGGGAGGCCCATTGGACACCTGTTAAGGACGGACAAGTCTAACTTCTTTTAGTGCTTTGGGGGTTTGGGGGGGAAGATGCTCCTCATTTACAAATTTTATTTCCAATTGAAAATCACCTTCTCGCGGAGCTGGGAGACACCGTCACTAGAGAGACGCAGCGACCTCATCTCATGCCTTGGTGTCCATGGGGCACTTACAATGGTCCCAAGTTGCCCAAGGGCTTCTAAAGTCAGAAACTGCCTTGGCTGTGGCTCGGCTCCTGAGGCCTCCCCAAGGCCGGGGAGCAAACCCAGGCGCCTCTGGTAGCTTCCACCTGTCGGAGGGGCGGTTTTTTCAGTCCTTAGCCCCTTGCCAGATGCCAGGGTGCGGTTCCCTCTCCACCAGCGTCCTGGGCGACCTGGGAAGGCCCCGGATCAACCTCAACAGCATCAGGAGTTCGCAGATGGTCTGAGTCCCTCTGCTGACCACCAGGACTGACAGGGCCCTGTGGACTTCTGCTGCTTTCCCAGCTCTTAGCCAGGATGGCCCTCATGAAAGACGGGGCCCAAGCCACCGTACATTTGGCCAAACTTGAGGTAGTCATCTTAGCACTGGATGTCCTGGCTGGCAAACGGTCCTGTCTTTAATTTATTATAAACCATTGAGCCTTTGCCTAAAACGTGCCGTCTTGGAATTAAAAAAAATTCCTGGGAATCTCTTGCCTCATAGAAAACCCCAAATATAAAGCCGACTCACCCATGTTTCTACATCTACCATGGCCACGGCGCGAGGCTTTAACAGCACTCCTTCCTTCCTGGCAGTCACCTAGACACACGTCACTTTCCAATGGCATGGCAGTGAGCTCTTGAAAAGGCATGTAATAGAATTTTCATGTCCCTCATGGGTCTCAGGTAAGTTGCTTAATTGAGAGACATAATGTTCTCCATTTCAAATTCCGGCCCAGGATATGGAATCTTGAATGGCTTTCATCTTGTCCCAGGCCTTCACTGGTCTTCATAAAATGTCGATCTTGCCCCATTCCATGAAGGCTGGAGACACTAATGATAGGTCATCCCACCAGCGAGGCAGCTGCTAACCTTCCACCAAAGCCAACCGCAGCGGCCCCCACTCTGTTGGCTCTGACTTGGCACTGCCGCCTGGGGGTTTGCGTTGGCTTCTTCCACTGCTTCCATCCAGCATGGCAAATGCAGAGACCTACATAAACCTCAGTGGTGTCTACTTGAAACAGACTCCCCCTGGGTCCCAAACCCCAGATGACATCGCCCTGCTAGAGCTCAAGACCACACCACTGGAGATGACCTCACCCCAGACACTCCAACTTCCACCCAGCGAGACCCCCAGTCTGCCTCTCCCAGGCACCAACCCACACAGGCCTTCTGCTGTCAGGGATTCTGTCATGAGTCTGAGTCCGCTGCCTGCTTAGCTCAGGAGTCTGGTATCTTCCTTGCACTCTGTCAAAAAGACACCACCACACTCCCACACCTAAATGAGAACCTTCTAGAGGTTCCTTTTCTTGGCTCCATTCTCAAAATGAATGGAGACGACTGCTTTCTCCAGACGGCATCTGCCTCACACCAGTGACCCTGCCTCCCCTGGGGAGGGGACCACCCACTCCTCAGTGCCCCCCGCCCCCCATTCTCCTCCAGCTTCTGTGGTGACCTCCTGCCGTGGGTCTCTGAGTGTGCCACTGTGACCGCTCCTTCCCTTGACCTCGCTAGCCTCTCAGCTCACACCCTCCCCCCACAGAGCTGCGAGTCTGACGAGAGACACACTCACGCGCTCTGTCAAGCTCTGACTTTTACTGTACAATTCCGCCAAGATAGAGCTAGAGACTTCCGGAGTCTCCTATCGCTAGTCCCGGCCAATGCTGTGTGGATAGAAAGCCCAGCTGCGGGCTGGCCCAGGAGCGCTCCCTGCGCTTCTGTCTGGGCTCCTCCTCTCCACTCTCATGGTACAGGCCTCCCTGTGATGTTCAGGCCAGTTTACGCCTGACTTTCTGAGTCTCTGCTTCCATCACCCCAAAGCCAGCACATTGCTGGGCCAATTGTGTTTCCTCTCTATTCTTATTTTCCATATTCGCGGTGCTCTGGGACTTGGCGTCTTGGTCCTGGGGTTAGCTAATCCAAGGGAAAGCAAATGACTCCCTTTGTGAGCACATCTTGGATGAATGAACCTATCAATCCAGAGCCCACGGCTCCAACCTCCTCTTCCTCTGACCCTCACATACCAAGCAACGCTCCCTTGCCCCCAAACCACCCGGGGCCAGGAACCAGACAGCAGGGATGGCTCCTATGGCACACTGGGATTATTCAAACCGCCCAATCCTGAGCTCACGCGACCTCCTTACCCTGCCTTACCCTTGAAAAACCCAGGGAAGTCTCTTGGCCAGGATCTATCCTCTCTTCTTCCTGCCCCATGATCAGTCCCGGTGCTTCCCACAAGGCCCTGCGTGGAAGCTCTGCCTTCTTCTAGGGATCTGTGAGTATATACTTCCTCTCTCGTGGCAATCATTTCTGGGTCTGAGTCCTCCTATACTCGAGTAAAACAGATCTTAGCTCTATTTTAAAATGGTGGAGAATTGCTGCATCACTTTTGCTACATTCTGTGAGCCAAGGTGAGTCCCAGGCCAGCCCAGATTCAACAGTGGGCAAATAGTCCTTGTCCCCTGATGAAGGAGCTGCAAAGTCACATTTCAAAGATGCACATTGGGAAGTATTGTGCCATTTTCCAATCACTCTTTCACATACATTTTAATATTGTATTACTCATCATTTATATTCCTCATTTTAAAGAAACTCTCGGAAAAAACTAGGAACAGAGGGGAGACTCCGCTGATAGAGAGTCCTTATGAAAAGCCAAGCTACCATCATACTTAATCTCAAAAGAGTGAATGTTCCTCCTGTGAACCAGGAACAAGGCAAAGACTTCTGCTTTCTCCATTGGTATTCAACATTGTGTTCAAGGTTCTAGCCAGTGCAATAAGAAATGAAAAAGGAATTAAATGCATCCGTATTGGAAGGGAATAAGTAAAACTTTAGTCGTAGACAACATTATTGTCCACATAGAAAACCCAAAGAAATCTGTAATTTATTAGTCCTCAGTGAGCTTAACAAAGCTGTAGAATAAAAGACCAGCACAGAAAAATCAACCATATTTCTATATGCCAATGATGACAGTCAGAGGCTAAGTAAAAATATTTATAACTGCATAAAAACTACGAAACACTGGCCCTCTCTGCTTCCTGGCTTCACATCATGAGCTGCTCTCCTCGGACACACTCTTCTGTCATGATGTTCTGCTTCACTTCAGGCCACATCTCTGGACTGAGACCTCTGAGAGTGTGAGCCCCCAAATAAACTTTTCCTCCTCTAATCGTTCTTGTCAGGTCTTTTGGTCACAGTGATGAGAAAGCTGATTAAAACAGAAATTGGCCTGAGAAGTGGGGTCGTTGCTATGACTAACTTGACCATGTGATTCAGAAACTTTTGGAGCTTTTTTGGAATCTGTGGGAGGAATTTTGGAAAGTTTAGCCGGGCAAGCTGGAAAAGCTTTATAGTGTTAAAAGTAGACCTTAATGGATAATTCCGGTGGGACTTCAGAAGACCAGAATGCCAACAGGACTGCAGACAGTAAAGACTGGGTTCATAAGGTTTCAGGGGAGGAGGAGGACTCTACTGGGAATTGGACTAGAAGCCATTCATGTTAGGTTCTGGCTAAGAAGCTGTTTGCATTTTGCCCATGTTCTGAGATTTTTTTCTGTGAGGGTTAATTTAAAGATGATGGACTAAATAATCTGGCAGAAGAAATTTCTAGGCAGCACAGCATTCGGGCAGTGACACAGATATTGCTGGTGGCTTTTAGCCAAGTTTATTGTGATAATCAGGAGAGGAAAGCAGAGCTTAAAGAATTGAAAAACAGTTTGGCAATTTGGCAAGAAAACTGTAAATAAAACTGGGGCTAAGGAATGTGTGGTTGTTAAAGACATTTTAGACACTGAGGAAAGGCTAAAGACTGTGCCCAGAGACAACGGAAAGATGCTAGAGAGCATCTCAGGAATTGGAAAGACCACACCTACCTGGGACTCAAGGGCTTAAAGTAAGACTTCTTTTGAGAAGAGACCAGTGTTCGGGGGGGGGGGGGGTGCTGCTTGCACAGGGAGGCCTAGGAGGTTGTCACCATGCTCAGTCACCTAGGCACTCAGAGGCTGCTGCAGCCAGGGTCCCTGTAGGCTTGGCTACTGACTGACATTGGCATCAATCACGTGGTGCTGGTTCTGCAGGAATGCAGGATGTTGGAGTTAGCTAAGGAGTCTTGGAGGCTTCCACTGAGATTTCAAGGGACGGCCTGGGAAGCTGAGCCAGGGGCAGCAGGGCTGGAGTCCCTGAGAGTGTGACATGTGCAACTGTGAGAAGGAAGCCGAAGTAGCACTGGAGGCCCCCAGGATTAAGAAACACCAACAATGCGGGGTGTCTGCCAAGGAAAGCTGCAGGAATTGAGCAGAGATAAGCCAACAGAGAGGCCATGTGGGCTACAACCGGCAAAGCCATAGGAGTGGAGCTACACGAGCCCCTTGGAGAGAACATCACAGTGCCATGACCCCAGAGGCTGGACTTGGAGCTGCAGCACTTGTATTCCCAGCTGGATTTCTGTCTTGCTTTGGCTGCATTTATTCTTTCTATGCTCCTATTTCTCCCTTTTGGGAGGAAAATGTTTCCTCTGTACCTTTCTACTGGAAAAACACACACACACACACACACACACACACACACACACACACACATATATAAAACTTGCATTTGATTTTGCCTTGAGTCTCCAAGGAGACATTGGATTTGGACTTTAGGGCAATCTTGGAACTGTTGAGACCAATGGGGATCCTTGAAAATGGATTGGCTGGGGTGGGATGTTATGTTTTGATATGAGATGTCCCCAAAGCTCATGCATGAGACACTATAAGAAAGTTTAAGATGAAATTATTGGGTTAGAAGAGTCTTAACTTAATCAGTTTATGAATCCCTAGAGGGGGGTTAGCCTGGTGGTAACTACAGGCAGGTAGAGGAGGTGAGTCATGGGGGCATGTTTTGGGGGTACATATTTTATTTCTGGAGAGCAGAAGTCTGTCTGTCTGTCTGTCTATCTATCTATCTATCATCTATCTATCTATCTATCTATCTATCTATCTATCTATTTATCTCTATCTCTATCTCTATCTCTATCTCTCTTCCTTGTGGCCATGTCTTGAGATGTTTTCCTCTGCCTCACTCTTTAGCTGTGATGTCCTGCTTTTCCTTGGGTCCTGAAGAATGGAGTTGGCTGGCCATCTATGGACTGAGGCCTCTGAAACTGTGAGCACCAACTAAACTTTCCCCCCCTCTCTAAAAAAATATGCAATACTTAAGATAAATCTAAAAAAAAAAAATCTGCTGGTCTATACACCACGAAAAATCATTGCTGAGAGAAATAAAAGAAGACCCAGATAGAGAGATGGATAGCATTTATGAGTCAAAGGACTTCCTACTGATAAGGGCGCGGCTCTCCCCAGATGGATGCCTAAATTCATCCCAGTCCCCACCAAAATCCCAATTGGTACAAGCTCATATAAAAATTTATATGGAGGGACTGGGGTTATAGCTCAGTGGTAGAGCGCTTGCCTAACAGGCATGAGGCACTGGGTTCGATCCTCAGCACCACATAAAAATAAAAGGATTGTGTCCATCCACAACTAAAAAATATTTAAAAAGAAAAATTCATATGGAAATGTACAAGACCTAGAATAGCCAAGACACCTCTGAAAAAGAAGATTGCAGTTGGCATACTTAAAACAGTGTGGTATTAACATAAATAAAGACAAAAAGATTCTATGGAATAAAATAGAGTGTTCAGAAATAGACTTACAGATATACAGGGAGCAGAGTTCTGATGGAAGCACAGAGGCAAAGTTAAGTGAAGAGAGTTTTTTCCAACAAACGGTGCTGGCACAATAGGAAGGCTACCTGTAAAAAAGAGAGATTTGGTTCATACCTTACACCACACAAAACCTTCACTCAAAATGGATCACAGACCCAAGTGTAAATCCTGAAACAATACAGCTTCCACAAGAAAACAGAGGAATAAATCCGTGTTAACTTAGATCCAGCAAAGTTTTCTTAACATCAAAAGCACAATTCATAAAAGAAAACATTGATAAGCAGGGTTTGATAAAAAATTTTTTTAAAAAGTCTGCCCTTTGAAAGATATTGTTAAGAGAATTAAAATATAAGGCATAGCCTGGGAGAAAATATTTGCAAGGCATCTATCTGATAAAATATTTATATTTAGAGTATGCAAAAAACTCTCAAAACAGGCAAGCAATGAAAAATAGGCGAAGGATTTGAACACTTCATTAAAGAGGAGGGGCAAGTACGTCCAACATGAAAAGATGCGGAACATCAGGAGGCATTGGGAAAACACAGATCAGACCTACAGTGAGAAACCTCGACACGCCCGCGTGTTACAATGGCTAAAATGAAAAAGTTGGGTCATTCTAGGTTTTGCCCAGCTGTAGAGGATCTGGAACTCTCCAACAGCACCAAATGTCACAAGGTTCTACCGCTTTAAAGGACAGCAGAGAGTCGTGCAAAAAGTTTAACAAACATCTACCCGGTGATCTAGCCTTTCCACTCCTCCTTAGTTACCCCAGGGGAACCAGATGCTCACGGCCATATTGACTCTCATGGCCCCAAACTGAAGAGACCTGAATGTCCACCAGCAGGTCAGTCAATGAACACAGCTGGTATGCAATGGATATCACTCAGCCATAAAATAACTTCAGCCTCAGTCCCTACCTGCCACCTTGGCCAGCCGGTTATGGCATCTGGGTGACGAGCCAGCCTCCCTTCTCATGCTGCCCACCTGTGTGTGTGAGCATTGCTTCACCCCACACAGGGTTCCCGGATGCACAGACGCACCAACACGTTCACAGACTTTGGGGAGCAGAGACCCCTTTACAGGTGTGATCCCAACCACGTGGGGCTGGCTGTCTACCCTCTGGATCATCATCCCTGTGCTCCAAAAGGAACTGTAATTTCAGACAGAGAAAAAAAGAAAGACTCATAGCCCTGGTTTCTAACTGTGCTCCAGGGCTCCCAGAGGAGGGCCAGTCAGAGTTTTATCATGTGTGGGTCTTGGCAACGGCCCCCTCCGTGAGCGATGGGCCACTTAGCACTTGTTAATGGATCTCAGCTCCTCAGACTGTGAGTGTTTTCTTGGACTTGATCTTCCCGTGAAAAGTATGCTTTGGAGACACGAAATAACCATCAGAGAGCCCTCAACGAATTACATCTTATCAAGAGGAGAAAAACAACGCGCTCTAGGAGGGAAGCAAGGCCTCTTGTGCCACGACAGGAGGGCGAGGGTACCTGGTGCCAAGCACCTTGAACTCTGGTCTTGTCACGGGGTCTGCGTTCTCCAGGGGACTGTTAATCCTGCATCATATTCTCCACTGGGATGTGGCGTGTCCTGCTCCGTCCTCACCCCAGCTCTGCCCTTCTCTGGGAGAAAGGGATATTTGGGTTACTCTCCTCCCCAACACGGTGACTGCGTCCCTGCAGTGGCTTCAGGAATGTGTCCCTGTGGAGATGTCAGATAGGAGAGCAGAGACAAGGTCCCCACCCTCTGTCCCCCTGGGGGCTCAGGACGGGGCTCAGTTAATCCAGACGCTGGGTCGGCCAGCTTCTGCCAGGGTCAGCCTGGGCCGGGCTCCGTGCCGGGCTGGGGATTCTGGAAGGACGAGCCCTGGTCCCCACTCTGACACCTCACACAGAGAGGCCCTGTTGGCCTGTCACCTGTGCCTGTCACCTGCTCTGTGCTCCCCTCGACTTGTCACCACCTGACTCTGGGTCTGCCCTGTGTGTAAAGGTCTGTGCTTTCTCTGTGCAGCTCAGAGCTGGGCCCCGGCCTGGGCTGGCTCCTGCTGGGCAGGCTGCTCAGTGGTGAGCGCATGTGTCCTGGGAGGGCGCTGACCGTGGGCAGGAGGCAGAGCAGCAGGTGTCCTCAGCCACACCTCCCCTGACTGGAAGTGTGAGTGCCTGGACACATCGGGGCTCCTGCTGCCATCGCTGGACACGTGGCTGTGTGGGGAGCACCGGGGACTCAGAACCAGCACGCCCCACCCTCCAGGTCACCAGTGCAGCCCTGACGGAGACAGACACGTCCTCCCCCTGCTGCCAGGTCATGAGGATTGGCACAGCCCGGCCATCTTTCCCCGCCCCCTGCAGGTGGAGAGTGGGCTCCGCTGGGGCCCCTGAGCTGCAGCTGTCGTTGACCCTCCATCTCTGCTGCGCAGGGCTCACTCCATCTTCCAGGGGGAGCATTGAGGGGGCAGGTTAGACGTGGAACTCAGAGAAGAGGCCTCTGTGGCAGGAGAGTCAGGAAGATTCGCTGAGCACGGAGACAGCCACAGAGGACCAGCATCACAGATCCCAGGGCCTCAGAGCCGGGGGAAAGGGGGGGGGTCTGTCACAGCTCAGCAGGCAGGGACAGGCAGGGTCCCCGGGGCAGAGACCCTAGCCCTGCCGAATGTCTGGTCAGTGAGGGAAGCAGGGGAGGGCTCAGCGGCACGAGTGTGGGTGGCAGCAGGGACAGGCAGGGGCCAGCCTGACAGTGGTTAGGGGAGACCTTTCCCATGGAGGAGTGGCCAGGGGGAGGCACACAGAAGGTCCCTGGAGAGCCCACAGGGGCTCTGGAAAAGGCTGCAGTGCCCGGCAGGAAAGGAGGGGTAGCAGTACATTATAGTGGGGAGTGGGTCTGGAGAGGACAATGGGGGCAGCTTGTGGCCAGGGTCCAGGGCCTTCTGTGCCAGCCCTGGAGGCACAATGAATTCCAGGGCCAGCCAGGGCTGGGAGTGAGCAGCTCACGGACTTCCTGCAGGGGCCTGAGTCTGGGTGAGACAGAGGAGATGGAGCCCCGTTAACAGAGCATCTTGTGGGAGCTGGTGTGCTGCATCTCAGGCTCACTCACTGCTCCCAACAGTCCTGGAGAAAATGGGTGCTGCTGTGCCAGAGGAGGTGGTGGGGGGGAGGGGGCTCAGGAGGCAATCTGACAGAGGGGCGTGGAGGAGGTGGGGCTGGAGGGGCAGGTGTGAGACACCCGGGCTTCCAGGGGCTTGGGCAGGTGCAGGAGTCATCCAGGAGGGATGCAGGGGCCCCGAGATATTGTACTTCTAATAAGCTCTCAGGCGAAGCTGCTGCTGCTGGTCCACGGACCACACAGTGAGAAGCAAAGGCTGTCTGTCAGAGGTCATCTGTTCATGCATTCATTTAACAAGTATTTTTTGAGGGCTTGGCTTACTACGTGTTGGGCTCTGGGACAAGTGGGGAAAAGATAAGCTTAGCCCTGCCTTATGGAGCTCCCATTCCAGCCAAGAACACAGGCAAGGAGAGAGAGAGAGAGCGAGAGAAGGAGAGAGGGAGGACTTGAGTTCTATACAGGCAAAGGGGATTGTTTTTCCCCCGTTTTACAAATGAGGAGGCTGGAATTCAGAGGTTAATTTACCTGACTGGTGCAGACAGCAGGAGCAGGATGCGAGCCTGTCAGATTGCCCAGCAAGCCCTGAGCTCTGCTGCCGAACAACAGCTGTTCCGCCCACGGTACCGCAGGCAAGTTTTAGGAGCCTGGAGCCTGCAGGTGAGTGAGGCTCTCCCCTCCCTTTCTGAAGGCTCCTTCCTGGAGTGTATGGGGAAGCCAAGGGGAGGCAGGAGGAGAGACCTGGCTCTGGTCTCAGTGGTGTGTCTCACAAGGTCAGAGAACAGTTCCCTGAGGACAGGGATGGCGCTGGGGCTGGGGCTGGGGCTGCTCTGCAGGGCAATCCCAGGAGTAGAGGGGCTTCAGGCCACAGAATGGCAAATTCTTCAGACTTCCATGGGAGCAGCATGACCTTGAGATCCTCAGCTACCCCTTTTCTTCTCTGTTGCTTTATCTATAAACATGAGTCGTTGGCCCAGGTGCTGGTGAAGTCCTTCCAGCTCTGAAGGACAAGATTCTGGAGTTAGCATAATAGCAGTTCCAATCTCATTAAACCTGATGGGAATGGGGAGATGGAATGGGATCAGCATGCTCCACGGAGGCTAGGATTTTCTCCCCTTCTTCTTGGTTTAAGTTAAAGCAGAGCATCCCAAGAGATGCCTGGATACCCAGTGCTGTCCCTTAATGTCCCCTGAGCCTGGTGGTGCCCAGGGCAGGCTGCGTATGACTGTTTCCAGGACTAAATGAAACTCTTCCCACCATCAGGTAGCCCCAGCACCTGCAGGGACAGGAAGTCATTCAGCCTGATGGAGGCTAATGGCGTCTTGCAGGGGCTGCGTGGGGCCTCCATTTGCACCCAGGGAGGCATGAAACCTTCAATTATCAGAGGTGGGGCTTTTGTGCTCACCTCCTTGCTCACCTTCTCCTTGAAGGGAATAATTAAAGTGAGCACATGCGGGGGGGGGGGGGGTGGCGCATGCTGAAGACGGGGTCGGAAGCCCGGCCACCAGGGAGGAAAGAGTGAGGAATGGGCTGAGAGCAATTCCTACCACAAGGGGAAGGGGCCCGCCTGTGCTTCCCCTGAGGGGTGTGGGAAGGCGGTGGTGAGCAGGGGAGGGCGCCCTGGAGGAGGAGTCTTGCACACAGGGCTTCCGGGCCTGGCTCCACCTCCTTCTGCTTTATGGCTTTGAGCAAGTGATTCTGTGGGCCTCTCTGTGCAGGGGTGGTTATGGAGATGAGCCCTGAGAGGGGCACCGGGGACACCAGGAGGGGCTGGAGGGAGTGCAGCGGTGGGCAGAGGTTGGAGCGAGGGACATTTAGATCCAAGCTGGGGGCTTGCTCAAGCTCCTTCATTTCTCAATGTCTCGGCTCTCTCAGCTGTAAAATGGGTTCACAGTCATCCCTTCCTTCCAAGTGTGTGTGCACACAGGAAGCCCCCACCAACAGAGGTGGTCCCCCTGGCTCTCCACTAGGCCGAATGCACGGTGCACACGTGTGCGGGCTCTCTATGGACCCTGGCTCTGACCCTGACCCTGATCCCAGTGACTATAGAGTTGTCCCCTCCCTTGCTCTTTTTGCTCTGTGTGCCAAAAGACCCCCCCACACCCCGCTTTCATAGGCATGGCCTCTGGAAGGGTGGGCATGTTGCTTGTGCCTGGAGTTTGGACCACACTTTCTTCAAGGGAACATGTGGGGGCCGTCACGCTGAATGACTAGCATTTTCCTTCCCATGATTGGTAGAGGCTCTGTCGGTCACTTTCGTTCGTAGTGATCTGGCCACATTCGTAGTGGCCCTAGACACTGCCCCGAAGTAGCAGAATGAATGTGTCTTCATGCGTAGGCCTTCCTGCAGCCCCATGGATGGAGCTACGCTCACCTGTTCCTTTGTGATATTACCCCTTTGCCCTGTTTGGGATAGAATGTTCCTTAGCAACACCCTTTGTGTGTCCCCTTCTCTTGCTCTGCCTTTGGGTGTGGCCTTCCTAGATGTCAGTGGACCGCTGGCAGCAGAGATCATGAAGCTAGACTCAGCCCCCTGAAACCTGACCCTTGCCTCATTTGAATAGCTTCTCCTTAATAAAAGGGTTCAGCACCTGTGAGCTTTCTCTCTGTCTGTGAACCCTTAAGATCAGAGGAGCCATCACAGCACCCCCAAAGAAAAAGGTATCTCTGTCTCTTGTGTGGTTATTTCCTGCAGCCCAGTTCCCCTGGAGTGACCTGAGTGTTTTAGTCACGAGGAACACAGCAGGAGCATTGTGGTTCACGGCGATGACAGTACAGCCATTAGAGCTTTTCAGATGGCTTTATGGGGTGGTGGGGGAGCATTCTGAGTTGCAAAAGGAACCCAATATTCCTAAGCTACTGGAGGAGGAATGAAGAGCCCTCTCACACCTCCTCTGCCCTGGGTGTGGGCTAAGCGACTGTCCTTGACAACCCACTTTTCTCATGACACAGTGGAGTTAGTCTTATCTAATTTATTGGTTCTTTCCCTCCCGGCTTATATTTATTTAAATTAACCTTTTTAGTTTGAGATCATGGTAGTGCCACATGAAATGCCAAGAAGTGACCCAGAGGTCTTTTCCTGCTCCTCCTTGCTCAGGGCAGCTATCAAATCTTGAAAGAAACCACACACAAGCAGAGGAGCGCTGGGACAGGGGACAGAGGAAGGCAACCGGCTGGGGACCTCTGGAATAGGGGAACAGCCACCAGACCCTCACCCAGAAGGAGACCCAGGCCCAGTGTTTCCTGCTGGTCCTAATTTAGCAACGGAGGGGACCTTGACCTACAGGGACCTCTGCCTGTGTTGCCACAGGACAGCAGCAAGGCAAGCCCTCCCACAGACTCCCCGTTCAGCAAGTGCTCTCCGTCCCTGCAGGAGGACTCTAGACAGAGGGATCCTGCGTCCCTAGGCCCCGTGGTGACACGTGGTAAAACTCCGGGGAGACACTGCAGCCCGGCACTGACGTCGGTCCTACCCACCCTCCTTTCCCCTCCCCATCTTTGCCTGTGCCCGTGTGAATGTGTACTTCACTCTACATGATGGTGTCACCGCGTCCGGCTGGGTTCCACTAAGTGGCCAGGACACTTGAGGCCTCTCTAGAACATCCGTGTGTCTCGCCTCCCTCTGCCCCATCCCATCCCACCCTGCAGCCAGTGATCCGTCCTTTCCCAGATCTGAGCAGACAAGGGTGGGGAGGGTGGTCCAGGCCAGACGGAGGCCGTGTTCAAGGTCTAAGCAGGAGGCCCTGAGGTGACCGCTGTGGGTCTCCGAGGCCCGTTCCTAGGGGGCAAGGAGATGGTTCTCCCAGTCTCGAGGCGCTACACAGGGCCTCCGAGGAGCAGCCGCGATGCCTGTGCTTACCGAGGCCCTTCACGGGGGCTTCTTTTGCTCTCACCCTCCCCTTTGGGGTCCTGTCTGCAGGTGACCAAAGACAAGCGTGCTTGCTTGGATTTTCTTGCTGTCACATCTGTGCTGACTTTTGGTTGTGGCTTGTCACTCCGTTTCTGCTTCCTCTGCGGGGAGGCTGCACCCATCCTTCTGGGTGCCACGTGACCAGTGCTCAAGCCACACTGTGCACTGTTGGGGCTCAGAGAGGCCACAGGAGCCCACAGACCCAGCGCAATGCCGTGGGCCTTATGCTGGGGCTGTGGTGGGAGAAGAGGTCTCTCCCAAGAAGGGCCCGATGAGTTCTTGGAGAGAAGGGGAACTTGACTCAGGACCAGGGGGCCTTTGGCTTATGTGCCAGTCAGGGGCATAGACAGGCTTACTTAGGAGAGTAGATACAAGTTCAAGGAGAACTGGGGCCATCTCGAGAGAGAGAATGGGGGTAAAGCAAGGAGTGCAAGGTCAAGGGAGACTGTGGGCCACCTTGAGAGTGAGAGATGAGGTTCTGGGGTTCCTGGAAATGTGGTGAGGGGTGGGCACGGAAGGATGTAAGACTGATATGAGTCCTGTGACCCCCAGACGGGTTCTGATGTCTGGTCCGTCTCAGGATCCTCAGGCTGATGGGGCCTTCATTACAGGATCAGCAGGCAGTGCTGCCAAGCCCCCTAAATTATAGGCTTCTCAAAATATCCTATCTCTCCATCTATTTACTGGGGGGTTAGTTAACATTGGTGCACAATTAGACTCCCAGATGCCCCAGGAATTTGGGAGTGACAGCCTTGGAAGAGAGACTGGCGTAGGGAGGCACAGGCCTGGAAGGTGTGCGGGACTTCTGGGTGGAGATCTTCTTTCCTTGTCCTTCCTTTGCCTCCTTCCTCCCGTCCTACCCGGGGGCTTCTGAGAAGGACTTCTGCTCATCACCACCTGGAAGCTCTAAGGACAGCTGTCGCCAGCCGCTTAGCTGGAGCTGAAGAATGAAGACGATGTGGAAGGAGAAACCCAGACAGGCCGGGTCACGGTGGCGTCCCTGGAGACTCCTGCAAACCACCTCTGGAACCCACCCTCTCCCAGAGACCTTTCATCCCACAAATCAACCCTTTCCTTTTGCTGAAGCCCATTGGGGGTGGAATTTTCTCACGAGTACGACAGAGAACGACGAGCTCATTTGCATAACCACAGAAGAATCTGCAAAGTAGAACAAAGTTTTAGCAGAAGCAACCAACCCCAAAGGTAGATACTGGAGTGAACTGTCCCGGGGCCTGGGGGCCACCCAACGTGGCCCTCCTCGTCTCTCTCTGAGTCTGCCTCTGTCTCTCAGATTGGATCTGGAGCAGGCCTGTCTGTCCTGTGGTCCCTTCCCTCTCTCTGTAGACTGGCATCTCTGACCCCCTTGGCCACAGCCCTGAGGGACATGCTTCCTGGCTGGCTTCTCAGAGCTCAACACTCTCTTTGTTCCAGACTCAGATTCCCAGAGAGAAAGTGCGACAACCTGTCCAGTGTGGGCCAGGTGTCCGCTCAGTGGGTCGGTGAGCTGAGGGGTGGGGGTGGGGCAGAGGAACCCCAGGGGTTGCGGCTGAGCAGGGAGGGATGGGCCATGAGAAAACCAGCAATTCTAAAAAAAGATGAGCGTTGCAGGCCTCACTTTTCAGATAAGGAAATGGAAGCTCAATGTGATGCTGGAGACCAGGAAGCACCAAGCACAGCCTCACAACTTGAGCCTGAGGTCGGACGGACCCCCCAGCCCCAGCCCCTGGCCCTCTGGCTCCTCCTTCCATCTGCTCCTCTCGCCTGCCACTTCCTGCTGGGACAATCTGAACAGGAAATGAGGAGGAAAGAATTTCTGGAGAGGAGAGAGCAGAGGGCTCCTGAGGTCTGCAAAGGTGCAGCGCCTGCCTGGGCCCCGTGGGTAGCTGGGGCAGTGCCGCTTCCTGCCGAGCTCTGCACCTGGGCAGGGGCTGCTCCGGCTTCCCCTGCAGCGCAGGCCCAGGAGCCGTGCACTTGAATCCCATGCGCAATTACTCAGGCAAGCAAGTGCTTAATTAAATTTTCATGACAGTCATTGTGTTTTACCCAACCAGCTAACTGATGGCCCTGTGTCTCTGCCTGCGCCCAGCAATCCCACTGCTGAGATCTTTATCTGAGGCCCTTCAACCTCCATAAATCCTTGTCGATAACAAGCATCTCGTAATTGCCACCAGGCCTGAAGCAGAGCAGGCATCTCTGCAGACACGGTGCACCACCAGCCAGGGAAGTCCCCTTGGGGAGCAGGGACGGGCTCCACGGGTGTCTGCCAGGCAGGTGGACGTGGCCTGCCGTGGCCTCAGCTTCCAGGAGACGGTCTCTGACCTTTACTTGGTGGGGCCACAGGATGGTTCCAGGTAAACAGGAGCAGGAGGGGCCGCAGCCGGGGATGTGCCTGGAGGTCACAGAAAACACATCTCTACAGACAGGCTATGGAGGGAGGGGATGTGTGTGTCCCGTGCTCCTCCTGCAGGGGCCTCAGGGTCACTTGGGTGACCTTGGGGTGGGTAAACTGACCTCTCACCTCCTCAGTTTCCCACCTGGGAGGCAGAGCTGAGGAGCCCTCTGGGATGGGGCAGCTGTGAGGGTCCCAGGGGCAGGTCCAGGGAGCTCCCAGCAGCTGCTCAATCAGTCAATGGCTGTCACTTGCGTTGGGGACACAGATGTGTGTTGAGCTGGGGTCGGGGGATGATGACGTGGCACCCTGGCTTCCAGCCTCCCTGTGCTGAGGCCTCGGATGCCCTGGGCCCTCAGCAGGAGGGTGGGTGGACATCAAGGTGAGACAGGGATGTGGGCAGTGGACTTTCTTGCCCAAAGAGATCAGAAGGCTGTGGGGACAGCCCCAGCCAGAGGTGACAGGAAACAAGACTCTGCATTGGAGGAACTGGGGGCAGGTGAGTGACAGCCCAGGGGTCCAGCCCAGGGGTCCAGCAGCTAAACATACGGAGTGCGGGGGCCTCGCAGGCAGGCTGTGACCCACCGGCCTGGGGCTGAGGTTGCGGGAGGAGGAACCCTGGCCAGGGGTGAGGATGGCACTTTGAGGTCTGGGGACAGGACCAGGGCCTGAGTGCAGATGCAGTCCAGGCCCTGGGAACCTGCATGCAGCAGACAGTGGAGGGCCCGTCCATACTCCTTCTGCATCTGCTGCTGCAGAACTTAAGACCCGGCCAGTGATGGGGAGTTCAGTGTGACCAGACTCTGGGGGCCGGCAGGGACTGTGCAGGAGGGGCTACTTAGGACAGACTCTCAAGAATCATGAAGAAGGGGGCCAGGCAATGGCACACGCCTCTAACCCTGGCAGCTCGGGAGGCTGAGGCAGGAGGATGGGGAGTTCAAAGCCAGCCTCAGCAACGGCAAGGTGCTAAGCAGCTCAGTGAGACCCTGTCTCTAATAAAATTCAAAATAGGGCTGGGGATGTGGCTCTGTGGCTGAGTGTCCCTGAGTTCAATCCCTGGTACCAAAAAAAAAAAAAAAAAAAAAATGAAGAAGGGAAGGAGCACCTGGGGACTTGGGAGGAAAGAGATCTAATCCTCTGATGGGAAGATGTCAGAGTAAAAGGAAGAGAGCTAAGTTCTGAGCCCAACTCATCTCTGAACCACTGTGCATGGGTGGACCTGGAGGGCCATCTCACTTGCCCTCTCTGGGCATCCTCTGCACATTTGCAGAACGAGGTCATTTTTCTAAGATCCCTCTCCAGCTGGGGCCTTGACCCTAGAGAGTCGTGAGTGACGCCTTCCAACCCACCCCCGACCCAGGCCCCTTTAGGTCTAACCGGAGGCGAGTCCGCCCCAGGATGTCTCCCTGCCCACTCTGCAGCCCTCGGTCACTGGGTGACTCTGGGTCTGGCAGTCACAGGGCTGCTCGGTCCATTAGAGTCTGGGGCTAATGTGCCCTCGCCCTTGGCGGTGCCATTACAAGACGGTTTTGGCGGCTTCCTCTGTGGAAGGAAGAAAACGGGTGTGTGTGGGGGGGAAGGGGCAGCAGGAGATGAACCCGCCTTGTGCCCCGGGAGGAGGCTGAGGCAGCAAAGATCCGTGCTGGTCTCGGCTTGGGGACTGGGGTGCTGGAGGAGAGGCAGCCTGGGCGCTTCTGCTTTCTGCCATAGGAAACGGCGCCTGTTTGCTCTCAGAAGGCATCGATTGATTGGTTTTATGTCACTAAAAACTCAGAGCTGAGGTCCTTGATGTCACAGGACCTTCCCTGTCATTTAGCATCTTTCCCCCAGGTAAGGACAAGCTCAGGTCCCTGCTCAAGGCCATCGGAGAAGGGAGGACTTCTCTAGAGGTCCCATCCCAGCCCTGAGCCAACTGGAAGGGACAGTTTAATGGAGTGTGGGGGGTGGTGGCTTCATCCCACCCAGGACCATCCTGGAAGCCGGGGTGGGTTTAACCTGACTCGGGATAGGCTGGAAGTGGGGGAGGGGGAAATTCTGGGCACAGCATGACCAGTGCAAAGGCACTGGGAGCCAAATCCACAGATATCCTCTTCTGGGCTGAGGGTGGAGGATGAGAAAAGCCAATGTTGTCAATGAAACCGAGAAGAAGGGGAGAAGCTTCGAATATCCACATCCCAACCATCTACTGAGACCACAAATAATAAGATACTATCTGTATTTTAGTGTCGGAGGGACCTTCACAAGCATTTGGGTCCAACGGAGACCCAGAGGAGCTAAGTGAGTATCTCAAGGTCACACAGCTCATTAGTGGAAGAACTAGTTCTCCCACAGAGAGCTCATTCCAGCAGGTGTCCAGCTGCTTGGAGCTCTTGCAGATTCAGGTGACCCTTTCTGTAAGGGTGACTCTCTTTGGCCTGAACCACCTGGGGTAGTGTGCATGAGTGGAAGTCCACCCTGCTCCAGGGGAGGGGGAGCCAGGAACCTCCCCACAGGCAGGTGCTGTTGTGCTGTTGTGCTCAGCTGGAGGCCTCTCTCTGAGGCTCTGTGGCTCTTCACACCTCACACTCCTGACCACAGAGCTGACCGACCTCTGCCCCCCGCCCCCACCTCCTTGCTGGTCTAGGAAAGCAGGAGAGTTTGACTCCAAGAGTATGAGGAACCATGGAGCCCTCTGTGGGCTTCTAGTCAAAATCCTGCACTTTGCAGGGTTGGGAGGAGTGGGGCCCTGGGGAAGGGCAGGCCCAGACAGACAGCTGCGTGGAAGGAGCCTGGCTGTCAATCAAGTGTCCTTCTGCCACATCGTTGGCCCTGGGGACTGCATGAGCCCTGAGCTGCCACCCCAGGGCCTCTGGTGGGGGCGTACCCACCCTCCTGTTCAAACACGGACACTGCAGGCCTGAGAGCAGTCCTGGGTCATGCTGCTGAGCTGTCAGAGACCAGGACCAGCCCCCAGCCTCCCTGAGTCCCCAAACAGAAGCTTTCAGGGTGTCTGTCATTTTGTCCTCCTTTGATTCCCATGAGGCTGGAGTCTCTGGGACTGTTGCCCTCATTACACACGGGGGAATCAGGCTCAGAGAGGTCCAGCTACCTGGACTCCAACACACAGCTAGCCAGTGGTGAGGGGGGTAGTGGGCCGGTTTCCTGGAGTCCAATCTGGAGCTCTGTGACCCTTTTGTCCACTGCCACTTGTGTACCTGGGAACGGCATTTCACGGAGAGTAACAGAGACTTCGTGAGCAGAGGTGTAAACAAAGTTGGGACTTATTTTTCTCACTTAAAGGAGCATCTGATAAGAGCCTTTGGTGAAGGGGGCACCCTGCAGGTCCAAGATGCCCTGGTGCTGACCTCCTCTATTACCTCTTGTGTCCTTGGCACATGCAGACTGTCCTGATGTCATGGTGTGTCTTTGCCTTCAGTGGGCCTGGGGCCCCAGGTCAGGATGGGCAGCAGACAGGCCACCACCAAGTCCATCTTGGGGAGCTTTCCCACAAGGCCCTGTAGCAGACTTTGCTCCTATCTCATTGGTTGGAACTGTGTCACATGACCTTTGGGGGGCAGGGGTGTTGTTTCCCCATCTCATTGGCTGCAGCAGGTCACATGATTGCCTGCAAAGGAGGGGGGATGTAATTTTTAAAGTAGAGAAAATTGTTGTCTGCTGAGAATAGGGGTTCTGTTAGTAAAAAAGCAGGGGAAGAGAAATGTCAGCAGGCAGCCTGCAGACTCTGTCCCCATGTCCCCGGTCCCATTGTTGGGTTTCTCCTGCTCTCACTGGATCCACACAGGCTACTCTGCTGCTGTGTCCAGGCTGAGCACTTGCCCAGGACCCCAGTGACCCCAGCCTGGGCACCCAGCAGCTCCCCCACATCTGTATGC